>NC_091457.1:123162552-123496838 GCF_027789765.1 Dendropsophus ebraccatus
GATCTGTCCTCTTACCATTAAAATATTAAAATGTCAGCAAGGGGTTCTGAGATGGCTAACGGACCTCCTAGGTGACGTCTGATGTGTTTATTTGTAGAACAATGACAACAACATTTTTACGGTTTCAGTAGCTTTGATGTTGCATTACATGTTGGTTCTTTATTCTTCAAAGGCTGTGGTAATTTTTTTTAGCTATGTTCACACATAGGGGGACATGTATGAAAAGGCGTCTATGCCTTTTTTAGGCGCAGATGGGGTAAATCGGTTAAAAATATTCGCAAAGGGTATTTTTGCAAATATATGTTTCTTGCATCTGCCCCATCTGCGCCACCTTCGCCAGTGCGGCGGAGAGGGGCATTACGGGGGGCACGGCCTCTGCGTGCGCAGCATTTATAATTTTTTCCGTGGAAAAATGATACTGAAACCTTCAAAATTTCAAAATTTTCGCACGGACGGGCTCCATGCGATCGGGATTTATGTAAAGGCAGTGCGCCTCTACATAAATCCCCTGAGCTCCGGAGCTGCGGGGACATTTGTAAGCCCGACGGAAAAAACGCTGGACTTCATAAATGTCCCCCATAGTATTTATGTCAGTCTTTTTTCATTCCAAAACCAGGAGTGGGTTGAAAACACAGAAAACTGCAAATGTTTCCATTATAATTTTGCCCTGTCAGTTCTACTCCTGGTTTTGGTAAAAAAAAAAAAAAAAGACTGACAGAAATACTATGTGTGATTGGCTGCAAAAAAAATTGGCAACAAAATAAAATTGCTATATGACCTCAACATGTGAAAAGACTTGGTTGATCATGAAGGAAAGTGATTGGGCTGTTGCATAGTAATGTTACGCACAGCAAAGATGACCCCATCATAAGGGGGAGACTTGAGCCAAACCAGGTTTAGGTCTAGAGCTCCCTGGTGATACTTGGTCGGCTACTTGTGCAACCTAAATGTTTCCCTATGTTCCCCACATCTCACGTAAAAATCGTTTATAAATTCCTCCCAATATTTTCCTTTGGGGAACAGCCAGAACAACAATAGTGATTAATCTTCTTCTGATCTTCGTATGTAATGTCTTTAATAGGGTACCATGAATCACATGTCCAATTGTGTTCAGATACAGTAATATTTTTTTACATGATCATGTGAAGGACATATGTAAATTTGAAGAAGACAGGAATTAGAACGCTTGATTTATACTAAACAACAAAGTAGTGAAATACATAGCAAAGAATAGGATTTAAAATCCAGCTGGACCATGACTGTCATCATAGATGGAAAGTCGCAGTCCCTTGTGCAGCTAATAGACATTGTATGTAGGCATGGTTTTACCCGCTTACAATGATCAGGATATACACTCACCTGCTCCAGTCTCTGAAGGTACTTAATGAGATATGGACATACAGGGAGTTAGTGCTGGGGAGCAGAAGACTTGAGCCACCATCTGCTCCTCACACAACCCTTTTAAGGCTCACATGGAGCTTCCAAAGTATAGCTTGGCAGTCTGGACCCTAATTCAAGTTCTATAAGAGGGCATCTACCATAGGCCATTTATCATACTAATGTCCTATATGACAGACATCTTTGAGTTCCCTCAAGCACTAGGGTGCAAGTGCTACTTCCGCACTACCTCCAGCTATGTCCCGGTAAGGAAGGGGAGGAGTGGTGTGGTCTTCTCACCTGTGACTGCTGATCAGCAGAACAAAGAGGCATCAACCTCCTCCCTTCTGTACTAAGATGTCGACACATACGTCCATATTGCTGTGCCTGGTACTGCTGTGGGGCCCTACTTGTTGTGTCAGGTACCTCTTTGAAGAGCCCATTGTATGCCAGTGAACATAACTACCTTCTTGTTCTGCTAATCAGTAGTGGTTCCAGGGGTGGGGCCCCTTAATGATCACACATCAATTACCTTTCCAGGACCATCAATGTGCAATCCTGGAAATCCCTTTAAATATAATGTAATGTGTTAACACTCAACACACATGTTTCATGTGGCATGAGGACTTGGGTGTATTGTTGTATTCATCTTACCACGTAGAGCTGTTTCATAGACCAGAACGATCTAAACACGCAGGAATGTAATGTCTTCATGGACAAGGATTTTTGATTCAAGGATGTTAGTAATTGACAAGAAGCCTAGCATGTCACTGCCCAGAATACAATGTTGGATGACTCAGTCGCTTCTGTATTCCATGTTTGTTATTATGTCATAAAATATATGCTTTTCAGTATTGTTATAAAAAAATTTTATGAATATTACAGACAATGTTCCAGGGTAATAATGATCGTCATTAAAGGAATATAGTTTAACCCTAATGTTATTTTCTTATAATGCGTTCACGTCTCTGCTGTATCTGTTGTACAATTCCATGTTAATAACAGTATTAGATGCAATATCAATGGCTCAATTTGTATCATAGGGGATTCTGTGTGCTCTCATATAGTACCTCTATATGGCACTTACAGAAATCTATGGGAGCCTTACTACAGCTCAAAACAAAATAGGGCCATAGTGTAGATTTGTAGATCACAGGTGTCTTATCTTTTTTACACATTTTTCCACTGTCAGTGTTCCCCCTCAGGCTACATTTGGCAGGAATGTGGAAAATGACCTGCCAAATATATACCACACAATTTGCAACTACTGTATTTACTGTACCTACAGGGTTGTTTTTAAGCCCCCCCTTAGGTTGATGCCCTCTGCAATACCATGTATTGAGGCCACCCAAATAATATAATCAAATGACATTGCCCAACTATGGCCACACATGATGTGTAAATGGGATAAGCGAACCGGTTTGGCCGATATGGGATCCGGTTCAGATGTTTCAAAAAGTCAGAGTCCGGTCGGATTCGGATTTTTGGAAGTCTGCTCTGAATTTTTTTTTCTTGCTTTCTAAAATGGCAGCCACCATTTTAAAAAGCAGGAAGTGTTCTGAGTGGGAAAAGCGCCTTCCCATGATGCCTGGAACACATCCAACGAGCAGGGATGTTGCACTAGCTCACCCCCTGTGACGTCGGTATTGCTTTAAGAGGAGCGGTCACATGACCGCACGACGCAGTCTGCAGAGAGAGAGGAAGGAGACAGAGCTTGTCAGTGACAAAACGCTGCTGCTGCTGCACTGAGAAGATATTGTACAAAAGCAAAGACCAAAAGATTATTAGGAAAGCGTAGAGGAGAAACATATAGTGATTGAGAGAGAAAAATAAAGAGGGCGAAAGATAGATAGGTAGAAAGATTAGGCATAGGAGAGCAAAGGGTGCACAGAACAAAAACGTGCTATAACATGCTATAACAAAAAAAGTACTATAGTTGGACCCTTGGAAGAGTGTATATGACATAGGTGTTTTCCTGAGGCACAAATATATACCTTGTGCATGTGTGTAGAATAAAACTCTAAAAAAAAGTGCTATACAGATATACAAGTACAATAGTTGGACCCTTGCGAGAGTGTATATGACATAGGTGTTTTCCGGAGACACAAATATATACCTTGTGCATGTGTGTAAAATAAAACTCTACAAAAAGTGCTATACAGATATACAAGTACTATAGTTGGACCCTTTTTCCTGCATAGACCCTGTAATGGTGAATTTCCTGCTTAGACCTTGTAATGGTGAATATTGAAGTTTGCTCATCTCTAGTGTGCACCACCTGCCATTACTAAAAGGGGTGTCACTGGCCCAAATAATCTGGGAATCTACAAAGTGCACCCTTAATCCCACCCTTGGTTCCTAAATATATAAAAAGACTGTTGCACAATGGCCCTCTTACATAGATGCAGCACAGCAAACGGATGCCAATAAGTGAGATCGGCACTTGTTTGCAGAACCTTCACAAGGCTCATTTCTGCAATCACTGTATTACTTTATGTTGTCTATTAATTTTTTCATAGTCAGCCATGCGGCCACCTATATTTTCAGTTCCTACACAAAAGATGTAGTTGCTGTTCATTGATACAGGCCAGTTATCGGCATTGAGCATCCCTGTCTGGTCATAATCAGCAAAGGACTCTTAATTCTTAGTTTATTGATTATTGTCATTTAGCCATCTGTCTGGCAGGTTACTGTCGTGGTACTGTATGGCATAGCATATTTTCTTTGGTACACTTTAATGAAGAGGTTAGTAGGGGTTACAAGGAGCTAGTGGTATACATGTTTATTGTGAGTAAACCCTATTAATTCCAATGTGTTGTTTTTTTCACAATTTACATTGACATAGACGTCATGTGCTTTATTTGGCCTTATGTATACCTCAGTCCATGCTTTGTAGCAGAGCTTATAGACTATGTTCATGTTCACAGACATGAGGACCAAACTATACAGGGTTGAGATAATGCAGACTTTAGCAATGTGACCTTCAAAACTTTCATAGTCTTTGTCATAGATGGAACTACCAGTGTAGTTATAATAGTAGCTGTTGTTGGGACACCAAACCTCAGAGGTGATGAAGTAAGGAAGAGAAATTAAGAATGTTTAAAGAGAAGAGAAGGCTGCCAGTGATAAAAAAAAAAAAGATGTGTCCCTAAGAAGCCTAGAAAGGTAGGAAAATATCCAAGGGACAATAAGATCACAAAGAAGATGACTTGCACTTCTTGCTATCATTTGTAGGTTTTGGTTGTTAGTAGAGATGAGCGAACCTCGAGCATGCAGGAGTCGATCCGAACCCGAACTTTCGGCATTAGATTAGCAGTGGCTGCTGAACTTGGATAAAGCCCTAAGGCCATGTGGAAAACATGGATATAGTCATTGGCTGTCTCCACATTTTCCAGACAACCTTAGAGCTTTATCCAAGTTCAGCAGCCACCGCTAATCAAATGCCGAACGTTCGGGTCGACTCGAACCCGAACCCGGTTCGCTCATCTCTAGTTGTTAGTAGTAGTTACACCCTTGGTCTTAGGATGACTGATAACTCTGTGAACACTATAGCTAGAGGTGAGTGAACCTTAAGCATGCTTGGGTTCGTCTGAATCCAAATTCTCAGCATTTGATTATCGGTGGCTGAAGAAGATGGATGTAACCCTAGGAAGTCCAGGAAAACATGGATACAGCCTATGGCTTTATCCAGATTGTCCAGGGAGCCTTGGCTGCATTCACATGTTTAGTGTTTTTTCCTGGTCCGTGAATGTAGTCTGCTACCTGCCTCTGTGATCTGTGTTTTTCACAGATCTGTTTAAAGCATTTTAAATCACACTGATTACATCACATCCGTGTTTTTAAACACGAATTCCATTGATTTCTATGGGGGAATCCATGGCATGTTTCTGTACCAAGTTATGACGTCCTATTTTTAAACGGAACGTAATGGAGATCCATGAAAACACTGAACATGTGAATAGCCCATTACAAAGCCATTCGGAACGTGTGAATGCAGCCTTAGGGTTGCATCCAACTTCTTCAGCCAACAATAATCAAATGCTGAGAATTTGGGTTTGGATTAACCCAAGCGTGCTCAAGGTTCATTTAACTCTATTCACAACCCTTTTATTTTCCAAACTCACCTGCCTATAGAGAGAATAATAGGAGAACAAGGCCTCATTTTGCTATAGGGCCCCGTTGTTGCTTGTTATAAATCTGAATTCAACAAAATTCTTATACATTGAAATATTCATAGTAATTTGAGCTTTGTTCCTATAATATTCCACCAGCCTAATTCCCACATTTCACTGCCGCTCATATAGTGACTTACAGCAGTTCATATAGTGACTTGCTATCAATCACCATGCCTGAGTTATTTTGTCAGCCATATGATTAGTAATAGCTCGGATGATTACAGTCACTTTCTACTTATAGTTTTCCTTTCTGTTGTGAGTATTTCATGTCGGCCCTGATTACCATTAGCGGGGCCTGCTACTTTCTCCATAATAAGACTGAGATGAAATTGTCCCCTGGTGAGGGAGTGAATCTATAACAGATAGCTTCTCGGTGATGAGAGGTCCATCATTTTCATCCTTGCAATTTTATGACTTTTTGTTTAGCTGCTGAATTCTCAGATACTTAAATATGGTTTGTCTAGGCTGGCGGATTTGTGAACATCGGATAAATGCTCATTTATCAGGAGAATATGCCGTGTGACCAATCAATGAGAATGAAGGTGTCACAAAGAGACAATCGACTTTCAGAAAAATAACTTTAACCGTTAAGAAATTCTGTTAATTCTAGTGGAAAAAAATAGTAGCCAGGAGGTTAATTCTAGAAGAATCGGTGATGTGGGACCTAATGGAGTGGTACAGGAATACAAAAACATGGCTTTTTTCCCCCTAAAATAGTGCAACACCTGTCCTCGGTTTGTGCTTAGTATTAGCCTGAGGGGGGCTGAGCATGACACTGACATTTTGATGTTATTTAAATCCTGCACTAGGCATAATGCATTGAGGAAAGTTATCTGTACTGGTGCAGACAAAATGTAGAGCAGTGAGACATAACAACTACATCCCCGCTTTAATTTCTTAGAGATTGTGATTTGTTGCTATAGACAGTAACAATTATCACCTATATAGGCTAGGAAATAAAGGTCTCTGGGAGACACCACTTCTAGGACCTCAGCTGATCACTAATCTTAGAGTCTCAACATTCTTGCTACTTCTCAACAGCATGACTGTGTATAGGCACGCTCTCTCACCAGTCATAGTGGTGAGTGGAAACAGATTATTTGTTCTGTGGACAGGGGGATAAAAGTTAATTGTAGGAAAGCTCCTTTAAAGGGGTTTTCTGATTACTTGTCCCCAATCTACAGCTCGTAGGAGGTCTGACCTCTGAGCCCTCCGTAGATCACTAGATTGACGCTCTGACTCCTTTGTTTTGAATGGAGCTGCGTGACCCACAGCTCCATCTATTCTCTATGGAGCCGTCAAAAAGAGCCAAGTACAGCAGTGATCCCCAGGATGCACAGGGATTGGAGCCCCTGCAATCTCATACTTGTCCTCTTTCCTGTGGATAGGGCACAAGTAAAATTAAATTAGAAAACCCCTTTAAAGATACATTCACACACAACCTGTATGATGCTAGTTTCAGCTGCATGTCCTTGGCCTTAGCTCCTTTGACTAGGCCACCAATAACTAACTGGTGTGGCACCAGCATCTGGCAACCCCACCAATTAGCTGCAGAGCCACAAGCCAGAAGCCTTGTACTGTGAATGAGAGATGAGCAGCAGTAACATGGCAAAGTCCCTACATATTGTACAAGGCTTCTGTTTCTCTTCAATAAGTACATCTGGGCACCGTGGTTTTGCAGAACGGCTGATTGGCGGAGGTGCTGAGCAGTGAACTTGCCATTGTTCAGAAGTCCTATATAGAATAAATAGTGTCCACGCATCTGACGTACATTAAATTGGTATTTTAGGATTAGAAAGACAAGGCAACACCACATCTGTCCGCAAGTTGTGTTTAGCATTGCATCTGGTGCTGTTTCGGTAAGAAGGAAGCCATATTTTTTCTAGCGCTGAACATCCAGTTTAGCAATCTACTTAAACAATTATTTTGTTGCATGGTTTTCGTTGTTGTGCATCGACTATGATGAGTTTGGTTGTGATTCCAGGTCACGTGAAACTCCCCAGGTCATGTAAACTTGCCACGTATTAATATAATAAGTACAGCAGCAGCAGTATCAGCCTGTTATTAATGCCAGTCTCACCATGGTACAGACTTCTTAGAATCCTTTACAACAAGCATGAGGAATCCATATTTCAGTTTTACTGCCTGACTAGGCAAGAGGTATTTTCCCAGCTGGTACTGGGCTGAAGCACAGTTCAAACACTTGCAACTAGTTCAGATAGAAACCCACCTAAAGGCTGAAAAGGTTTTTTTTAATATCTACCTTTAAAAATACAAATATGTTTTGAGCTCCTACACCTTGTGTATGAGTACAATTTAGCTATACTGGCAGTATATTATGAAAAGATGAAGATTTAGATTTTTACCCTTCTTTGTATACCTTGTTATGTTCATTGCATAAAGTATATTGAGTATAAAGAGCGTCCTAATTTTGATCACAGTAGCAATCTTTAATCTCAGTGTCAAGGCACAAGCTGATTATGGGCCCTTTTACCAGCCCCGATGGTACGCAGCAAACGAATGCTGAGGCTACACAAACAATAGCTGCCCATTAAAATGCATTGTTATTTGCTGCATATGCCCGATTTAGACAGGGAGAAGTGTGGCTAAAATCATTGATTCCAGTGTAATAATTGCAGTAATCAGCCGATTAACACGCAAATACTTATTATAAGCGCATCAGCTGATCACGTAAATCTGACATTGACGATGACTTATTAAAGCAAAGGGCTGCACAAACAATCTAGCAATTGTTTGTGCAGCCCTAGGCTTTATAGACGACTGTCTAGGAGATTCGTGCTTCTTTACAGTTTGGCTCAGGGCTGGTAATATGTTCTTTATTCAATGGGCAAAGTTGCCATAGAGAAACACTAAGGTTATCAGGTCCTAACACAGTTGTACTGTTAAAGAGCCAGGACCACCAACACTGGTTTAACCTGAAGCTCTAGGACCACTTGTAAAATCCAGAACACAGCCCGTGAACCACCACGTAACATATATAGGCTGCATTCACATTCAAAATTTTGCCATCTGTGGCATATATATTTTGGCTAGCAGTATTGACTTTAAATGCCGAAAGTAGCCAACTAGTGACTACATTTAGATCATTCAGATCAAGTGCCCTCACTAGTCAATGGGGCCCACTCTTGTCCATGCATGTATATGTCAGCATCCCATTTTAACACTGTATAAGTGCCATGGATCACACAATCGTAATGTAAACTCAGGCTTAGTACTGAAAAGCCAGTCTATAATACAACACTTCGAATGTGTACCGAATGTCTGTGCACCCCCTATAGACGCCCTACCACTGTAATCACCATGTACTGAAACGAATTACAACCAAGTACCCTCAGGCCTATGATCATAGAGATTAGAGAACTTTTGTATACTTCAGTTCGGCAGGTTCCCCAAATTCTGAAGCAAAGTTTGGGTTTGTCCAAACTGAGCCTTAAACAGACCGCATTAAAGCAGCTAAACAGTTGCAGGTATTTATCAGTTATAGTGCGGTTCAGTAAGTTTGCTCATCAGTATTCACCTGCCCACACTCCCCAGGTGTCCTCCTTCTGCGGTGTCCCCCCCAGCCTGCTCATTGAGACGGGACAGCTCAGCAGACAGTGATTGGCTAAATGGTCTGTCACTTCCAAGACTAGAGTGACAGTACAGTCAGCCAATCACTGTCCATAGTGCTGTTCCATCTCAGTCAGTCAGTGATTTGCTGAAAGGTTGTCACTTTCATCTCAGGAGTGACAACCGGTTCAGCAAATCACTGGCCACAGAACTGTGCCATCTCAGTCAGTCAGTGATTGGCTGAGTAGGCTGTTATTACCTACAGCATCGGGGCCAGTGATTGGCTGAGCGGGCTGTGGCACTGTCTCATCTTAGTGATTGGCTGAGCAGGTTGGAGGTGGCTTAAGACACTGGAGACCCATAGGTCAATGGGGGAGCGCGGAGGAGTATGCTTTTTTGTTTGTTTTTTTAAGTGTATTTAATTGAACAGCCAACATCTTTATGAAGTCATTATGAACTTTGCAAAAATTTCATAACAAATCTTGGTTCGTAAGCTTTGGTTAGCTCATCTGTAATCATAAACTACACTGCATATTAAAAGCACAGCATGAGCCCAGAGTAAGTACCCACCTAGAGACAAGGCATACCTACCATAAGCGTAAATCTCAACAGGGAATAAAACATTCAAATGTAGCTGTCACTTAAAAAAAAAAAGTTATTCAAAAGTTATCAAAGGGACAGTGACCATTTAGTTTTATTTAAGCTGTTCATCACCCATAATATTTTAAAAGACAGCAAAATTAACAAATTCAAATTAGTGATAATTTCTATGTAAAGAAATGTAATAGCGCTGCTTACTAATGACAACATTCAACACAGTAATCAGGAACAAGTAGTGTAATACACACTTTAGATGAAAACCTGTAAGGAATTTAAGGGAACCACTGTGAGCTTAATGAAATAAGGGGATTGACCCCCAACCCCCTCTCTGTTGGGGGTGTGAACAAGTGGCTTGAAGGTTCTTTTTTCTCTGCAGGCACCTTAAGTAGTTCAAGGGTCATGTTCCCTTTTTATTGTATGTGGGATGTTAAGAGCAGGGGGTGGTGAACAAGTACGTATACATTGGTAGAGAGCTGTGGTGGCATGCACCAGTGACAAGAAGGGGGGGGGTCTCAATTTTAGTTCTGTTTCCCCCCCCCCCATAACCATAAACATGGTACAATACAGAATCAAAAAAAATATTTTAAAAAATTACCAGTAGGCTAAACATGTTGACTGTAACATGGGTGTGATTGTGGATGGTCTTATTTGTTACGTACATAATATATTTCTGACAATTAGTGCATGAACATGGTGAAGCTGGAGTCTCCTCCATCGTATTTTATGGTAGTCACATGATACATGGAATGGTTGTTTGATGAAACGGAGCCATTGTCAGGGATTGAAAGATCTCTGATTAAGGGGTGAAGGGGTCACAAAGACTTCAGTCCTTTTAACTTGACATTTCCACAGTCTCATCATTAATGCCTCTTTCAATGTATTCTTCATCCTCTTTCTTACTGGCCCCTTCATCTCATTATTACCCTGTCACTCCACATTCTCATTCAGCTTTTCTGTTCTCCTGACTGCACTAGATTGAAGGACACAAATCCAGAAGAGCATTTGAGTTCCTTCATCACGGTATGGAATTAATAGAAGCATATCCCAAAAGGATTAACATTTTATACTTACACGACTGGTAGTACTTACCGCTATGCTGTGTTTCCTAAATAGTTCTGATAAATTCTACAATAATTGAGTTACTGTTACTATGATTTTTAAAAAATATAAGACTTTAACTAGTTTTTGACTCTTTTTTTTTTAATATTCAAGATGGACTGTATGTCAGAAAGAAACATGAATCTATATGTCAAGGAACATAACTATGATGACAGTGGCTATCTGTACCTTAGATGTAAATAAAATGTATTGAATATTCAAGATAGTATCAAAATATGAGAACCCTTATTTAAAAAGTTACCATTCACTCTGAAGTCAAAGCAAGTATGTCAGCTGAGTAATTCCCATCACAGAGTAGTACTTACCGGTTCTGTATTTTATGTAGTGATAAGATAGTATCAAAATATGAGAACCCTTCTTTCTTGATATATCAATACAGTGGTGAGATATTACTTTTTATAATGCAGAGTTCCAAAATCATTGCATAGTAGTGTTAAATAATAAAATTCTTGATACCTGAACTCGGCTCTAGAGGGAGCTTAGGAGCTTACTGCATACAATTTCTACATTGAACTGAATAATCTAACAGTATGCGGTAAAATCCCAAGTGGTTAAGAAAATCTTATCATTTAACGCTACGTAGGGAATTTTTCTACTCTATGTCAGAAAAATAGATATCTGTTCTCTATTGATATACCTAACCTAGGCTGGATCTTACGCCTTAAACGTTGTGGCGTTAAAAAGTGGCCATTCACTCTGAAGTCTAAGCAAGTATGTCAGCTGAGTAATTTGCTCAACTCTTGTAGCTGTGAATTTCTAATCTATTATGGGTGTTAAGAAGCTAGGTAGAGAATGGTGGGAAAATACAACTCCCCTCAAGCTCAGACAGATGGCATAATAAATTGCAGATTTGCAACAGCTAGAAAGCCACAGGTTGGGGAGTACTTGATTAGATGTATTAGGCAACTCTGTATACCCAGCACAAGGACTACGGGGACGGGCATGATGCCACAATACTTAGAGCCTTGATGCCATGCTCCACCCCTCAGACCCTTAACTAGTCCTAACCTGGTAGATATGAATATGCTGTGGATACTGCCTCTATAGAAGAATGAGATTTTACCCCCTTCACCGAAGAGGTGAAATTCTGCAACAGAAATTAAAATAATGCAAATGATAAGCACCACAGGTAACCGCCAGCAGCTGTGTAAACTCATATATACACTTCACAGTAATTCCACCATCTGTGAATTGAAGGTGATGTAGCTAATAGCTTATAGCAAACAATTAAATGACAGCTACTATGTTTTTAACGCATGAGAAATAAGCAATGACTTGAATGGTTACCATTGCAGCATCTTTACTTCATTTGCCCTAATTTTTATAAATGAGCCCCAAAGTGTCGAAGAGCCCCTACATAGCTATATAGCACACAGTCCATTATAGAATATGTTTATCTTCACAATTTATTTTGTGCCGTTCACTTTTCATGCCTGAATAATTATCAATTTCACCAAAGGGTTGAAGAACAGCTGCAGCGGTGATCTCACACTTTTCGCCTATCCTGTATAAAAACTGGTATAAGTAAAATTAGCTCAAAATACCACTTTAAAGGAGAATTCTGGCAAAAAAAAAAAATACAGTGCCGCCACTGTGAAAACATGTGGAAATATAATAAAGAATCTATACCCTCCACCATGCCCCGCAGGGCTGTTATGTGACCTCGCTCTCACACTCCGGTCTCCACTTTTTCTCATGTTCCAGTGTTGTCTCGACCCGGCAGGAGGTGTCAGGCCAGCCAGTCAGTGACTGCAGTGGAATCCGGCCGCCGTTGTAGGAGCATAAGCTGCCGGCGGGGGTCCATGAGCAGTGATGCATCACTGCAGGGACACAGGGATATGTAATTATAGCTTCTTTATAATGTTCCCGCACTCCCTGCCCGCACTGTATTTTTTGTTTTTGCCAGAGTTCTCCTTTAATATCTCTATATTTTTGTTGCAAAACCTAAGTTACAGTTAACTTCACTGTAGGATCCTGTAACCAGCCTACAGCTTTCATACAGAGGCGGAACTATAGGAGGGACAGAGACAGCAGTCACATCCAGGTACTAGTGCCAGGAGGAGCCTAAAGGCCCTTCTGATACATAGGAGGACACCAGTATTATAAATGACATAGTTTTATAAATGTCATAGTTTTTGGTCCACATACACAGTTTATCATGAGGGCCAGGAGCTTCTTGCTAAGCTAGAAAGGGCCATGTTCTGCCAGCCATTGTATTTTCTCTCGTATAAGAATTGTTTCTAAGGTTGAGTATCCCCATAACACAGCATTGAACCATGGGACTTTATTGCTGTATACAGAGTGCCTAAAGCTCCATCATGTATATGTGTGCACTAGGTGTTAATGGGAAACAACTTTAGGATATAAAACGAATAAAATTCTGGTAATAGCAATTATTTTTATATTTTTTTACATTTTTCTGACTTCAAGCATGTGTATTCTTACAGATGTCATATACATTGTTCTGTATCTAGATCACATTATTGTCTTGAGGTCGAACAAAGAAAAAAAATGTCATCTGCCCCAAATGTCACATACAACGTTTATATTATAATTGTCTATTTTTTTTTCAGTTTCTATTATCTTCTGAACTTTGAAATTCAATTGTCTCAATGATAACCTGTGCGGCATGTTGACATAGAAACCCACGGATTACAGATCATTTTAGCCTCAATGATCTGCAGATCCGCTCCTGTCCCACCGACCCCCAACACATTCTTAGACCAACGCAAAATTGGATAAACAAATGTGAAACATACAGTTACCATTGGTGCCACCATTTACATATGAACACATTTTTCTAGTAGGCTAAAAGGACTAGAACCTGTGAATACTAATATATGTGGTCTTTAATCTATGGCTTCCTGGCTATTGAGAATGTACAGCAGGGATAGGGAATCTTCAGCCCTCCAGCTGTTGCCAAACTACAATTTCCATCATGCCTGGACAGCCAAAGCTTTAGCATGATGGGAATTGTAGTTTTGCAAATGCTGGAGGGCCAAAGAGTCCCCGCCGCTGATCTCTAGCTTCCAGCATGTTGTGATACATACAATGGCCATAATCATACAATCGCCATACTCATATAATAGAACATGGTCTATATTGTTTTAGTTATTATTCTTTTCACCTATTGATCAGCTTCTGCAAATCATTGCAATTCAATAAATATCTATAACCATAATAGCTATTACAATATGTTTATATAGTAGAATATAGGAATATGTTGTTTTGCATGTAAACCAGCCATAGTGGATAGCTGCTGCACTATGCTGTGCTGTTCTAGTACTTGTACTGTACTCAGCATTCATTATAGGGGATATACATGGTAACCAACATATTTCCCCTAAACTTTTACTAGCAACAGATGCAGGGATTTTATGAAAGCTAGCACTTACATTTTTGTACCCTGCCTGGGAGAAGAAGTGCTCTTAATATGTACTGTAATAACCTCGTAAATCATCCTTTCCCTAGAGGCCTCTTGCGACACTGTAACGCTGCTTAGAAAGCAGGCACAGAAATCCATAAGAGCAGGGATCACTCAGTCCAGCTCGTTTCTGACTTTTTTTTTTGAAAATACAAACTAATGTTCTGTGTAATGTAACTCTACACTCATTTATCTGCTGTGGAATGAGCGTTACAAGGTGCTGTGGGTACCAGCTGCTTCCAAATTCAAGCTGCTCTGCTTAAAGGGAAAATGCTTGGGTGGCACGGACTCCACAGTATACTGGATTATAGTGAACTGACTCAATGTTGGCTTGTCACAATGGAGATCCGGGAGGTATGGCCCCAATACAGATGCAAAAGTGCATCCATTATAATACTTGGTGATACCATAGATGAGGCCATTTTAGCACCTGCCTTGTCCCTCGTAATGCTGCAGCTGCTGCTGGAAACCCTACTCTTCACAAAATAAATATGAACAAAAACTGAAACCTAGGTGACCTCAGAGTGTCATTTACAACTTTTCAGGAAAATTGGGGCACTTTGTCTGGGGCAAATTGCCTGAAAACAAACTTAGGCCATGTTCACGCGCTGTTTTTTTGCAGTAAACAATGGCTGTTGTTTGCAATTTGCAACAACGGCCGTTGTTTATTGACAGATCGATTACATTAAAGTGTATAGAACAATGGCCATAGTGTATACACCCTGTATACGCTACTGCCGTTGTTCTCTGGGGCCGCACAAAATAATTGACAGGTCTATTTTGTATAGCCCCTGTTCAGTGATCAGCGATCATACAAAATAGGCTGTGCACTGTAATGCCATGTTCACATGGCGTAAGACACCGACCGTTCTGTAACCTGGCCGGGTCATGGAACAGCCGGTGTCTAAAAAGATCATCCCAAATGGTACTGCAGTACTGGCTGGTTGATCTTCACTCCTGATGAATTGGGAAGCGGGCACATCTGTGCACGGCCGCATCTCAATTCATTCCTGCACACAATGGAGCGTGTGGCCGGAGCCGCACGCTCCATTGTGTGCACTGACAGGTTTTCTGCGGCCGCTATTCAATGAATAGCGGTTGCAGAAAACTGACATGTCAGTTTTTTTGCGGCGCAACTAGGGATCCTGGCCAGAGTGTATACTATGGGGGAGATTTATCAAACATGGTGCAAAGTCAAACTGGCTCAGTTGCCCCTAGCAACCAATCAGATTCCACCTTTCATTCCTCACAGACTCTTTGGAAAATGAAAGGTGGAATCTGATTGGTTGTTAGGGGCAACTGGGCCAGTTTCGATTTGCACCATGTTTGATAAATCTCCCCCTATGTGTATACTGTCTGGCCAGGATTCCATAGACAGCAGTACTACATAAGTTCCGTAGTAATAATGGCCGTCATTGCAAATCGGCAACAACGGTCGTGATTATTATGTAGCTTACGTAGTGTGAACATAGCCTAAAGTACAGACCGTACTTTACACTGTGGTCTATGGTAAACTGGAGTGCGGACACATATGAATGTGCCCGCATTCAAATCAAAATCAAATGATGTTCATCCGGGTGAACACTGAAAAGATGTCGGCCATTGTTTGACATGGTGTGTGAAGATAGCCTTAAGGAAATTTGCTTATCTCTAGATCTGAATGAAAATTATTGGATAAAGTTCACTTAAAACCATTATTGGTGATCAGCTGTTACTGTTAGACTAAATCTGCCTATACATTTCCCCCACAGTGACCTCTGCAGGAAAAGTGTAGCATTACACGTGCAGCAATACATCCCTCATAAAGGATATTAGAAAGCACGGCTGCTTTCCTCAACAAGCATCTTACCATGTGGGTAACTTTGGTAAAAAAAAAAAAACAAAAAAAAAAACTCGATTGTTTCCTTCAGAAATAGCGCCACTCCTAGCATGGGCTGTTTTTGGTATTGCCCAATTATTTTACTTTGGCTGAGCCTTATACAATCTACTGTTTGTTATTTCAATTCATACATGGTACGAATGAAGAAAATTCTTCTTTTACCTATGATCTGTACATAGAAAACAGTTGTAAACTAGTTTTAGCAATCATATTGTCCTATTTGTTTTTTATAGAATTCTATGTGACATATGCAAAGCACTCTGGGGCCCTATAAATTACTGTTCTTAAAATAAGCGCCATGCTGGGTTCTCCGCATATGGCATACATATGCTGAAATCATCTACCCTTCTCCGCCTTGTGTACCTGGAACAAAAAATTGAAATGTTCTGTTATTTTCGGGAAATGCACATTTTTTATTACATTTGTCAGACACACTGTAAACACATAGGGATATTTTCGTGTACGTATAGCCGTTCTTCATTACTCACTTACCAGGCAGAAAGGTCATTCAGTTAGATTTTAATACAAAGTCCTGCTTTTAACTAAATTCACTCTTGCTTATGTTATTGATGGAACATCTCCATGTGGTTAAATTGCTGTTGTTATTTTTCTTAGTACCTGGTTTGCTTTAATGTATTGGAAATTCCACCTCGGTTCTGCTGAAAAATAATGAAGAACATATTCTCTCGCCTTGCCACATCCCAAGCCTTGTATTGCCAGGTTTACACAATGACTTTAGGAGTATAGCCAGGCCTTGGATGGTATGACTAGAATGAGATTCTAGAAACAACTGGCTCAGAACTATTGAGTTTACTATTACCTTCTATGTGAATATCACTTCACTGCCACTAAACTATCATCTAGAGTTAATCCTTAGTTACCTACATAGCCTTTAAAGTGTACCCACAATTTTTTACAAATTTCAAAGGGCAAATGCTTCTCCTTAAATTGAATGTCATAACACGTATAGCCTATTCATTCTCCACTAGAATTCTGGGAAGGAGAATATGCAAAACAGCTCTCTAATGCCACCAAATGGAGGTGCAGTGGAAAGAAGAAAAAAAGTACCTGGGTAGGTATCCTGGCGCTGCCAAAGATTCCTTCACAACGAGTGGAGTATAAAACATAAAATTGCTGATTTATTGGATCAAATTAGTAAAAAAGTACATCAAATAATTGCTTATTTTATGTACTATTTTACGATTTTATCCAATAAATCAGCCATTTTATGTTTTATACTAGACTCGTTGTGAAGGAATCTTTGGCAGCGCCAGGATACCTACCCAGGTACTTTATTCTTTTCTCCATTGCATAAAACCACGGGTCCCGACACTGGGAGAGTCCCATTTCCTGGATGCTTCGGCTGGCAGCCATCATCTGACGCTACGAGCTACCCCAAAGTGGGGTGATACGCAAAAAACCCAAGGGGCTAAAAGGTGAGAGTCCACCTATACTTTTATTTCACCCATTTTCACGTGACAGGATTACACGAGGCGCCATCCTCCCGGCTCTTTTTTCCTTTAGTCTTATACCTAATGGAGGTAGCCTTACCTTTAAGTCTGTGTCTTAGGGTACTATTTCACTGGCCGAGGAGGGCCCGATCAACGATGTAAACGAGCGCCGATCTGCTAGATCGCCGCTCATTTACTGGGCCTATTCCACGGCCCGATGATCGTTGAGCGAGGGCTGCAGGGACATAGTTACCGATGTCCTTGCAGCCCTTGCAGCATACATTACCTGTCAGGTCCTGGCCTGTGATTGGCTGAGTGCTCCGTCAGCTGACAGTCCATTCTGAAGCTACAGCGCGCGGGACCCGGGGAGGAAGACAGAGCGGAGGAGAAGCCCTGCAGGTAATGTATGCTGCTGCTGCTTCTCAAATCGTCGGTCGCCCGCCGCGCACCGCTATTCAACTGTAGCGATGCGCGGTGGGGGAACAATGATTTTATGTCTGGCCCTAAATGAACGATCAGCCGATGACACGAGCGATAATCGGCTGAATCGGGCCGAATGGGGCCGATTCGGCCGATTATCGTTACTGTGAAATAGGGCCCTACTCTAATAATAGGCTTAGGACAGGATTTGGAATGTAAGACAAGTCAGGCAACTCTTTTTAAGGAGAGCTGAAGAGAGTCGAGTCAAGATGGCTACTATACGTCCTTATACCCTAATGGTATCTTATTTTTGCACCCCCTTGTGATTTTTGCCTACTTACACTACTATTTGCTTTGATTATTGTATAACACAAAAAGGAAACAATTGACAAGAATAAAAACAGTGGATGGGAAGGGTATGGTATGTCAAAGTGGTACAAGACTGATGAGCGTCACCAATACTTAAGATTAAAGGAACCTTCCCTGCTTGAGAAAGAAAGTAACTAGTTTAGTAGGGTCCAGCTGCAGAGTGGATCCTGGGAAAAGAGGGCGTCAGTGGTCCCTGAAGTGGCTTTAGTCTTGTGTAGTTAAGTAGTGGAGTTTGCTAAACTCCAATGACAAGGAGACTTGTTTCCGGAGATTAGTAGATTAAACCTATATGAATAATTGTTGAAAAATGCAGATGTAGCTAATGGTGACAATTCATTCAGTTTTATTAACGTGGCAGCTACTTATAAAGGATGATTAGCTTATTTTGTTATGTTACCTAAATGCAATTTACAGTACATGGTTTAGAAAGTACCAGCGAGCAATGAGCTGAAATTTCCACTAGCCTCTGTTGAATGTTGTAGGACAGATGTTGTCAGTCTTTCATCCCACCATACTGTACTCAGTGGGGACTCACACTGCTGTTATGAATATGTTAGTGTCAATCTTGATGTGTGATCTGACACAACATAAGTACATTATGTATAGTATGAAGGTAATGTGTAAGTAGATAGAGTGAAAAATAATGCAAACAAGTTACTTAAAAAAGGAAGAAGGGAATGAATAAAGGCAAGCACAGAAGGAATAAAGACAGGAAGGAAGGAAGGATAAAAAAAGGAAAAGAAGGAATGATGAAAAAGGGAAAAGAATGAAGGAGGGAAAAGAAGGAAGGAATGAGAAAAAGGGAAAAGAAGAAAGGAAGGAGAAAAGGGAAAGGAAGGAAGGAAGGAAGGAAGGAAGGAGAAAAGGGAAAAGAAGAAAGGAAGGAAGGAAAGAAGGAGAAAAGGGAAAAGAAGAAAGGAAGGAGAAAAAGGGAGAAAAAAAAGAAAGAAAGGAAGGAAGGAAGGAAGGAAGGAGAAAAGGGAAAAGAAGAAAGCAAGGAGAAAAAGGGAAAAGAAGGAAGGAGATAAAGGGAAAGGAAGGAAGGAGAAAAAGGGAAACGAAGGAAGGAAGGAAGGAAGGAAGGAGAAAAAGGGAAAAGAAGGAAGGAAGGAGGGAAAAGAATAAAGAAAGGAAAGATTAAAAAAAAGCAAAAGAAGGAAGGAAGGAAGGAAGGAAGGAGAAACAGGGAAAAGAAGGAAGGAAGGAAGGAAGGAAGGAGAAAAGGGGAAACAAAGGAAGGAGAAAAAGGGAAAAGAAGGAAGGAAGGAAGGAAGGAAAGAAGGAAGGAGAAAAAGGGAAAAGAAGGAAGGAAGGAATGGGGAAAAGAAAAGAAGGAGAAAAAGGGAAAAGAAGGAAGGAAGGAAGAGGAAAAAGAGAAAAGAAGGAAGGAGAAGAAAAAAGGAAAAGAAGGAAGGAAGGAAAAAAGGAAGGAAGAAGAAAAAGGAAGGAAAAGTAACAAGGAAGGAAAGAAGAAGAAAAAGGAAAATAAACAAGGAAGGAAGGACAGAGGGAAAGAAGGAAGGATGGAAGGGCAGAAAGAGAGAAAAGGAAAATCAAGAAAGGAAGGAATTAAGGGAGGGCGGAAAGAAGGGTAAATATAAAGATTACATGTCTATCATAATACATTACTGTGCCAGTCAACCTCTTGATCTCAGCAGATGTCATTTATCTCTAACTCTAGAAAATAACTTTTTGGAAGGCTTTCAGGCTGCTGCCTCTCCATTACATTAACCTCTGCAACAAATTAGGCATCTCCGATGGTTGATTGAATGCATTACCCCTCATGTCCATCTGTTACTCAATACAGTCAGCCTTTGTTAGATGCCATGATTATACTACTATTTACTGTATATTTGCTTACTGATTAAAAAGTGTATCTATGTAGAAAAGTTAAATGAGTTATCCAAGTTTACAATAAACTTACAAAAACAGTGCCACAGTTGACTGCAGGTTGTATGGGGTATCTCAACCAAAGTTAAAAATCCAAGGCAGGAAGGGGTGTGGGAATATAATAAAGAAAGTATACTTACGTGTCCTCATGCCTCCGCTGCTCCACCCGCTGTTGTCAGCCGCCGGATGTCATTCTCACCCAGCAGCCAGGTATGTCAAGTGTCCGACTCTTCCGGCTGCAACACCAAGGCCTGGCTGATGGATTGCCCGCTCAGCCAGTCAGTGACTGCAGTGCTGTTCTGCCCCAGTCACTGTTTGGCTAAGTGGGGAGTCCATCACCCAGGGATGTGACATTGCAGCTGGAGGAGTTTCAGGATGTGAGCAGCTGGCAGAAATCGGTAAGTCAGCGCTGTGGGGGCACGGGATGGGCAAGCATTCTTTTTTATTATGTTCCTGCACCCCCCTGCGTGCGATTTATAACTTTGGTGGGACTTCTCCTTTAAATTTTTTACCCTACATTGAGGTCTGCACCAAAGTAAACCTGCAACATTGCCTGTAACAAATCGTAAATAACTATCAGTGTCCCGCACATGTTATGCATTGCTGTGTAGGCAAAAATTGCACTCACAATTGTAATGGCGGGAGGTGACCCCCTCATGGTGGGGATATGTAGGATGTTATTAGATTTGATATGTAATTGTTCCTTTCGCGTCACTTGCCAGTATACTTAATGATTACTAAGACAGTTTCCTAGTGACTGCCCTGACCTATCCAATTATATTTGATCTCTGAGAACATTGTATTTGCCTAGCCAATGATGCAGCTTACTGACCATACCAAATAACATTCTTCCAGTGATAAAAGCACAGCAGTCAGCATGGGCGGCAGTGTCAAGAACCGGAGGCCAGCTTGGTGATCGGGGCCTCTACATACTGTCTTCTTTTTCCCTTTGATGTTTTTATTTCCTGTTGAAATAAAAAAAAAAAATAACATTATCTTAAAAAGTTAGGGGAATTGCCGTTATTGTAGTAGTGCATGATGAACCCGCGTGTCATGGAGCAATGTGCAAATTGATGGCGGAGTGAAATGCGCCATGCTGTTTGAGAGGCTGGTGCTACAAGCAGCTGTCATGTTTAATCTCGGTCAGGATACAGAATTCTTTTGATTCTAACATCTTAGAGGAGCTGTATAAGGAATCAAAGTGAACGTGTCAGAATGCCATAAGTGGTCAAGACTAAGAATGTTCACTGAACCTGCTAAGAAAGATTGAATAAAGGTGCTGAGACACCGTGAATAGGACAACAGATGGCGTATCTTTTATTGTGTGAATTTTTGTGAAATGGTTCGTATTGTGCCTGCAAAAATGGAACACAACCTTGGAAATTTGTGGTCTACTTTGTAAATGAACCGTTCGTCTGATTTGAAAACAAAGGGGTTGAAATGGAAAGATCAGCTTTTTGGGGGGTTCAGGTTCTGAGACTCTTACCCCTTAAGCACATTTCATTGCATTCACACAAAAAATTGTCTTTTTGTTAATTATTTGTGTATCTCCTTAAAAAACTAAATAGATTTTTATAAATAATTCTTATTTAGCATTGTTATTGGTCTGTATCAATGAGGACAACAGCACATGTACATAGTTGGACTGCACCACCATGAAACCAGAGAATCTCCAAAAGGTCGAGTAATTACAGGGCAGAAGACAATCCAATGTGAAGCTGCCAATGGAACAGACCCATGAGATTTTGAAACTTTCTTGGGTTATTTCACAGACATTTCATCCCTTATGTTTATCATGGCCCATGTGTACTTGTTTTGTATAGCTGATGTGTGGACCCATGATCGCTGCTAGTAGGCTCAAGGGACTCTAGTCCAACTATGCATATGTAGGGCACCAGTGTCGTATTACCTCCTCTGCTACAGTCCTGTCCCCTAGTGCTGATTTTAGGGGATATGAAATGTATGGGATTTATTGTTTATTTATATCTTGAGCATACACGTGCCAAGTGTCTCTATAGGCGTCAGTACATGTAGCTGCAATTCTTGACAAATGTCTCCTCTCTTGTATTATGTTATAGACATAAAACAATAACTAACAATGTTTTCTTGCTGCTTCTGTTACAGTGCTCTGTGTCCTGTGGACGTGGCGTGAAGACCAGAGCCGTGTACTGCGTGGCTAAAGATGGATCCAATGTGGGAAATGAAAACTGCAAGCACCTTGGAAAACCAAACATACAGAAAAAATGTCGAGGGGGGCGGTGTCCAAAGTGGAAAGCAGGAGAGTGGGGAAAAGTAAGTTATAAAACTTGATGCAATTTTTTTGTTTTTTTAGACTGCATCACAATATAGATTAGTATTATTGCAATACCAGTATTTGGAGTTAGTATATGAAAGTTGGCCAAGACCCTTGTCAACAACATAAAAGTAAACAGCACAACCATCTTGCTAAACGGTCTTCTCATTTACACTGAGAAACAATAGAGAGAGCTGTGCAGTTACAAGTGTTCAATGATCTCAGTTCTATGTGGCAGCACTGACTAGATATTATATTTCAGTATTATTATGCAGTTATATTATTATTTTGACAGTGAATGTTAGTTTTATATGGGCATTGAATGACTATACTGTGTGAGCAATTCAATGCAGTGTTACATTGGCACTATATGAGCCATTATTTAAGTCCTGCATGATGTGTATTATTTATGAATTGTATGGTATTATTTTTTCTGAAAATGAAAAAAAATCTGTCTATAAATTATCTTATTATTCACAGAGGGAATTAAAGTTAAAATGTATCTAAGAACGTCTTACCTGTTGTTGGTTGCTTTTTGGCTCTATCTCGTCTCCAGCAAAGTACAGCTATGATTAATTACTGGGTCTGTATTGGAAAAATAACTATTCACCGAAAGCTCAGGCTGTTGTTCAGTCCTTCCCCCATGCTTTACACTTTAAGGGAACCTATCACCACTTTCATGCTGCCTGAACCACAAGTCATTGGGCACTCTGTGGCAAATTCTCCCTGCCTGGATTGATAGATCCAGGCTGGTGAGACGTAGAGAATACATAACGTGGACAGGTGGGTGTACACACATTGGAAAGATGGTAAGCTGGTAAAGTGAGTGTGATACTCTCAGCCATGTTCTGCTGAAAAACCTTGGATCCTGGCAGTCACATGGATGTTACTTTGACATGTACCACCTACCAACAACACCTTTTCATGGCAAAATTATTTTCTAATGTAAGTTCCTTCTTTTAATGTGTCCCACCACACTGCAAAAAATGATGAGGATTGGTTTTAGGAACCAGTCTGAGAGCTTCTATAGGATGTGCTGGAAAAAACCATCCAGTCTATGGAATAATAGAAAAAAAAACTTATACTTAGCCCTCTGGTTTCTTTACAAAAAAAAATGCCCAAATGCAAATTCATAAATTCCATAAATTCATGGAAATTTAACTGGCATAAAATATAGTAAATGAGTTGGGCCATGGGAGGCAACACCAGTTTTCTTGTCATGCTTTAGGGTTATGTTCTTATAGCTTAAAGAAAATGTACCACCAGGTACATCACTTTGGGGGAGATTTATCAAAGGGTGTAAAATTTAGACTGGTGCAAACTACCCGCAGCAACCAATCACAGCTCAGCTTTAGGCAGTGCTGAAAGGAAAGAGGAGCTGTGATTGGTTGTTGTGGGCAGTTTGCACCAGTCTAAATTTTACACCCTTTGATAAATCTCCCCCTTTGTGTTTTTTACATGAACAGGTGCAGGGATGTCGGTGGCCCGGTCTTCTTTTTGAACTACCAAATGGTTCCCGCGCATGGCACTGGTCTATTCCCGAGCTTCATGCTTGGCTGGTGCTCAGGAAAAGACCAGTGCCATGCACCCCAAGTGCTTCATGCCAGGCCGGAGATCTGGAATAGACCGGTGCCATGTGCGGAAACTGATTAGTAGTTAAAAAACAGGACTGTGCCACCAGCATCACCGTGCTGGTCTATCATTGTAAAAAAAACCCACAAAATTATGTACCTAGTGGTACAATCGTTTTATTTTAGAGGCTAAAGGTAATTATGGGAAAATCTATAAATTTACTAGTATATTTTCAATGCATTTCAAGGGAGAACTCCGTAGAAAATTTTTATTAAAGTTTTGTATAGCCCCCCAAAAGTTATACAAATCACCAATATACACTTAAAGTGCTTTTTCCCCTGCACTTACTACTGCAACAAGGCTTCACTTCCTGGATAAAATGGTGATGTCACGACCCGACTCCCAGAGCTGTGTGGGCTGTGGCTGCTGGAGAGGATGATGGCAGGGGGACACTGAGGGACACAGGGCACTGGAGGGACACTGAGCATCCCCCTCCCATCATACTCTCCAGCAGCCACAGCCTGCACAGCTGGTGTGAAATGGAGCATGGATGAACACTTTATCTGATGGATTCATATGAATTTTTTGACATACAAAGGCACAGGAGAGCCTTATGGAAGGCTATGGCTCTGTGCAGCTGTAATATTGTGCAAAGCCGCGTAATATGGTTGTGCGCCTGTAAATAGTTTTTGCATCAATGACAGTAATCTATGGGATCCACCTGGAATAGCTCATCCTGCAAATGTGGGTTCATATTTATGGGAATCATATGTTTCCTTCTGGTGACTCACCATGAAGCTGGAATACTACAGTCAGTGCAGAATAGTCAGAAACACCATAGCAAATATCTTCCTACAATCCATATTCAAATATTTGTATCACAAGTGTGAAAACTGCCTTGGTTGTTTTACCAGAGACTAAAAGCACGCTGTAATTGAGGACCCATACTGCGCCAAGATGCTGGGAAAGCACGTGGGCTATAGGATTAATCTGACCCCAGTAATTAAGGATGGCAGGAGATTTTCCCAGTCCCTCCAACCTAAAACTCACAACTGTCAGCTCTGGTAATCCCATCTGTAATTACGTCTCTTACCTACGAATGGTTCACATGTGACCGAGCCTCGCTCATATGGCAAACACTTCCAGTAATGCAAAGTTTATTTGCTCTCACTTCTTGTCACACATAGACCCAGACCATCTGCTCCGGATTACACAGCGTTTCTACTTAAAATTTCTATATAAATCCTGAACTTCTGCTCTTCTGTCAAGATGTTGAAATTTCAATTTAGCCATTTCTTAAAGGGGTTTGTTTGGGATTAGAAGGTAAAAGATTTGCTTTTTCATAAACAGAATTGCATCTGTCCATGGACTGCATCTTATATACAGATCTGGTGTTGATTCCCGCAGTTTTTTAGCTCCATGGCATTGGCAAACAATATGGCTGTCATTAGAGCTTGCACGGATGGACTGGGGCTTTCCAATTATATTATATCTTCATTACATTGTAATCTTTACTGCTGTGAATGTACACACAGAAAATACAAGTGTTGTACAGTATACCATCACTGGACTTCGGAGCAATGGAACATGTTCTGTGGAGTGATGCATCAGGCTTCTGGCATTCTGATTTTGGAGAATGCTAGGAGAATGTTACCTATCTGACTGCCAGGAGGGATAATGCTATGGTACCATATTTTAAGGGTTACACTAGGACCTTTAGGGAAAGCTATAGGGAAAACTTAAAGCTACTCTGTACCCACAATCTGCCCCCCCCCCAAAACCGCTTGAACCTTGCTTTTAATCCAAGATCTGTCCTGGGGTCCGTTCGGCAGGTGATGCAGTTATTGTCCTAAAAACAACTTTAAAACTTGCAGCCCTGTGCCAAACTGGCATGGCCTAGAGAATCTGTTGCCTAACTTTGCACTACCCCCTTTGTCCCTGCCCTCCTCAATCATGCCCCAGGCACATTTTGTACAGGAAAAATCCTGCCAGTGGCATTCCTAATGATGAAGGGTGGGGAGGAGGGACGGAGGGGTGGTGCAAAGTTAGGGCACAGATACTCTAGGCCACGCCTGTTTGCCACAGGGCTGCAAGTTTAAAAAGTTGTTTTTTAGGACAATAACTGCATCATCTGCCGAACGGACCCCAGGACAGATCCTGGATTAAAAGAAGCTATCTGAAGGTAAAAGTGGTTTGGGGTGGGCAGAGTGTGGGTACAGAGTCACTTTAACGTCCAGCCAGAAGGGTGGGGTAAAAAAATTTTTTCGGTCTGGGGTGGGAGGAACACAATAAATGTACACAACCTGGTGCCCGCACAGTGTGCGTCCCACTCCTGTACCCTGCCGACAGCCTGCATATCTCCCCCTGCTCCTACGTCATGACCCAGCTGAGGGATGCCCCACTCAGCCAGTCAGTGACTGGGGATGGATATGGCTGCAGTCACTGATTGACTGAGCGGGCTAAATCCCACCCTTCAGTGATGTGGCAGCAGGGTTGTGATGTACCTCACAGCTGGGAGAAAATGGCATCCAGCGCGGTACGGGAGCCCAGCGATGCAACTCAGCATGGGCACGAGGTCCAGTAAGCATATGTTCTTTGTTATTTTCCCATCACCCCCTGCCCAATATCAATTCCCCCCCCCCCTTCCCCCCCCCACCAGACTTCTTCCTTAATGCTTGGGTATACCAAGACATTTTGGGAACAGCCCTTTCTGTCCCAGCATGACTGTATCCCATTTTTCACAGCATGGTCCATGGAGTTTGCCGCTGAAGTACTTAAATGCAACCTCAACCTCAACCCCATCCAACACAACTAGAACAAAGATTGTACGCAAATGCCAATAATTCCAATAATTCCTGCAGACACATGCAGAATCTTGTAGTCTATCTAGTTATACAGCAGTTGCAGGCTGTGGGAGTTGTAATAGGCTATGGGCTTGTGGTTGGCCACAAACTTTACCATGAAATGATCAATAATGGAGGATTTTGCTCTGTGTTTTACTGGGCTTTAGCTATTAGATCAAGACACATGTTCAAAGATATTTTATTCTCTTGTATGTTTCTTTCAACGTAAAATGCTATAAATGTCTGGGGAGAGCAGTGCAAATGTATGGCCCATTCTGCATTCCGCTTTCACCTGGATGTGACTGCTGCCCACTATAAGAACACGAGTAAGGAGGACCGCCATTTTAGCCTATTCCTTGGGTTTGCTAAAAATGGAAATTAAGTTATAACTCCTGCAATGTCCACAAGACCCTTATGGGGTATTAAGTTGTCCATAGTATAGAGTTGAGAAAGAATGGCTCAGCTTATAACAAAATCCACAGTTTACATGAGAGAAGAGAAAGGAAGCATGTGTTTGAAAGTGTGCAGCCAGACATGCTCAAATATTTAGTGTATGATGGCAGAATTGCATTTGTTGTCAATTATATAATCTGAGATTACTATGACATATGGGCCCCACTAAGGTAAAACAGATGAAAACAAACAAGTCTAAGGGAAGATCGAGGGAAAGGGGCTCGGAGGTACAAGAAAAGATGTGGATGAAGAGATCCGTATGCATAAGTGTAAAATACAACCAGGTTTTATAATGTATGTGGCTGGATAACTATTATTAGTTAGATTAATAGGATATAAAATATAACATTATCATCTTCTATGTAACACAAGCTTACTTGTCAATGTGATTAACACTGATCCGCATACATCCATATTAGGGATCATATAGTATCAGCAAGTCAGAACTCAATCTGTATTCTATCCTTATATCGATGGGTTATATGCTAGAAAACACATGAGAGTTCCTTTGAGGTACACACGCAATGCGTAAGACATGTGGATGCATTCATATTAGAGAAACTTTCTCTAAAGGCATCTGCAAAATATGCAAGTATTTCATACAAGATATTCAGTACATTAATGTTACCCATATAAGACTGTGCACATGACGGGGGCCTCAGTCGCTGATTCTGTTCAAATTATTGGACACAAAATGTAGCAAGCAGTCCAGTAAAATGATGGACACATTAAAGGCAATGGGATCTATCGGGCTCCATTGGTGTCCATCATGCAGCAGATCCGCCAACTCTGCCAACATCTTTCTGCAATGATCGAGCAGATGAAGGGGGAAAGCAAGGAGCTTTCAAGGCGGGTGTGGATATATCTACTGATCGTGGGGGTCTCTGCAACATATCACACATATCAATTAGCCTTTGGGCCCTATTACACCAACAGATATCTGACAGTTTATTTGACAGATTTTTACAGCCGTTGGCTATGTTCACACAGCTTTTTTGTGAGCTCCGTTTAAAATGACATATGTTATGTTGAGTCTAAAATAACGGACGTCATTTAGCTGCCTAGCCTTCCCTTAGTACAATGACGGCTGTTGGTACATTATTTTAGTTTGGGATTACTAATTGGACTTTAGGTGTGTCTTAATTGAAAAGTCCATTGAATGTAATAGTAAAAACTGAGAAAAAGAAAAACTGTGTGTGAACAACTAGTAAAAAACATCCTCTGTTTGCAAAAGACGTCCGAAAATAATGATCATGTTCATTATTTTGCCATCCGCAGTAAAAACGTCCGTTATTCAATGCATTGTGCACTGGACGTCCGTCTTCCCATTGACTTCAATGCATTGCCATTGCAGTCAGTTAAATCGCGGCAAATAGGATGTTATTTTAATTATCATAATCGGCTGCCTTTTCTCTATTTTTGACATTGTGTGAACATAGCCAAAGCCAGAAGTGGATGTGAAAAGAGGCGAAATCTCAGTCTTTATGACCTGTTCTCTATTCATAGTCCGTTCCTGGCTTTGACTGCAAAAAGTCTGTTGGTGTAATAGGGCTCTTAGTTATGCTAAATCCTTAAACCATCTGCAGTTTATTCAATAGGAATTTCATTGCTCAGTCTACATATATTGGTCTAGATATGTACTCTAAAGTGGAATCCTGTCCCATCCACGTGAACTCCATAGACTTGCATTGGATGAATTTTGGGTCACAAACAGTTAAACTCATCTAGCATAGTTAATGTTTTTTATTGTTCTTCATCTATGACTATGAGGAGGAAGACTGCAACTAAAGGGCACAATGGTCTCGGTTAGGATACGCTGGTACAAGTCTCTGTAGCTGTAGATGTATTATTCCATTCATAGCAAGTCATACAATAGAATAGTATGCAGCGTCTGTTCTGCTGCCAGGATTACCTGGCCACCATCCTATATGCCCCAAACTGCAATCACTATAACAACAGCCCCACTGTTATATGGGAGCGTACATACAACCGGAAAACTTCTTATATAAGACGATATATAATATAGATTGGGAGTGTATTAAAGGGGTTGTCTCGTGGAGGTGACTGTATATGTGCTGTATTAGGGTATATGAAGGTCGTTGGGGGGTAATCTCCTCTCTGTATGCTCGGTTCCCATTCTGGCTAGCTCTAACCATTCTTGTGTGACATAGACAGCCAATTCATATCAATGCAATACTACATTTCCCCCTCAGAGATATGCCTAGCTGGCGGCAGCTTTCACTGGCACATTCTGCTATTTGCCAGGGGTGCCAGGAGCAGGAGCTCATTTAACATAGCTGATTAATTAAAACAGGGAATACATGGTCAATATAAAGAAATACTTGGCTGAAAGGTAACGGTACCTGAGGCCTGGAATATGTACTCACAATACAAACATAAGAGGGTGCCCTGTAGCACCAATCTGGCTTACATGATACAGATTTGGAAAAGAGGCAAGATGTTTGGCAGGAATTAAAAGGTGTGTGTGGCCTTGGGACTAAGCCGCAATACCACACAGAGATGGCACTTCTGATATTATTAAACCCCTTTAAACCACATGTTTCTTCATTGTGTTGCTAAAACTTTGGACATATCACATGTCAAAAATATTGATCAATCAGGGTCAGGGTGTTCTAGCCTCAACTATTGCTAGAATGCTGCATGGTCCTGTCTCACTGCAGGAGCTGTCCCTATTACAAGGAACGATTATCATGCCAAAAATCATTATATCGTTCTAATCTAAACAATAATTGTCCTGTGTAAATGCAGGCAATGATTGATCGTTGATTTAGATCCGACCCTAAAATCATTGTTAATCATTCGTTAATTGTTTGCTGTAATTCCTCATTTATTTACTAATCCTTCAGTGTAATTGCACATCGTTCCTTCTTTTTCTGGGGTCAGATGGAGTAAACGATCGTAGTAACCATCTTAACTAACGGCTATTGTTCTGTGTAATATGGCGATCATTTGTCGTTAATCGTTAAAAATCACTTTGTCTATGTCAGGAACTTACCTGACCACGCTCCAGCGGCGTCCTCCCCGGCTGGAGCGCAGTGCCGCTATCCCGGCCGGGGTCGCGTGACCAGGGGCGTGCGGCCGCTCAGCTAAGCGGTGTTAGCGCTCAAGGTGAGTGGCAGACATTCCTGCCACTTGCTATGCAGCGCTACAGCTAATTGTGGTCAGGACTCAGGAGTCCGGACCAATAATATTCTGGTCCGGGCTCCTGGTCCTGTATTTAAAGGGCCAGCGGTCATTTCCTGATCGCTGGCAATTAAGGTTTATACCCTGATCCCAGCTGCCCTTTCTACTCCTGCGATCCCAGTACCTAACTCCTCTGCTGGCTTGACTCGTTACCTGACCTCCCGCCTGACCTTTGACTATCCGTTTGATCCCTGATTTGTACTGCGTTGCCCGTTTGGTTCTGACTTGGCTTGTTGACTCTCCTTTATTGTGTCTGTCTGTATGTCTTGTTCTGAGTTACACTTATACAGTATAGGGCACGTCTTTGTGGTTGTCCGCAGTCGCCTAGGGCCGATTGAGGCAAGTAGGTAGGGACAGTGGGTGGGTTCAGGCTTAGAGCCCACTGTCTCGTTTTGTCCCTACCTCCCAGTCCTGACAGTCTAATAGGAACATAAGTCTATGGGGCTGGTCTTCTAAAAAAGACAGGAGAGAAGTACTCAGCCGTGTGCTTCCCCCGGCTTGTTCTATCAATGGGGATATAAACACCAAAACCATGACCATTAAAAATGACAAAAGATTTTCCAAAAGACAGGCACGCTGTAGCTATATTTTTGTATAAAAAATATATACCTATATATATTTTGGATGGAGAACAACTTTGTAAAGGTCATATATAAAGCACAAAGATGCGTAACCCCTGATAAGTGTAGTTCAAATTATGTGGCATTTTGAAGGGGTTTTTCAACCCAAATAGATGCCCATGATTGGCACCCGCACTACACAGTGAATAGAGACAAACTGCTTTTTGCAGTGTAGTGCGGGCATCAAACAGCTGATCGTCTGGGTGCCAGGCGTCGCAATCAAAGCAGCAACCGCGCACGCACTTCAATTACACCTCTGAGGTCCTGCATAATTCATAAATGTATCTATAAAGCTGCACTACCTGGCAGAGTCTCATTTTTGTCTCCATTGGGGTGATTTCCAGCAGTGTTTCCTTTTAATAAATAAAATGACACAGACTCCATGTTATATGTTGTTTATCATGGGACTCTGTATGATGGATATCACAAAGTGGCATCTGTCATAGCTATACATCACAGGTACACATTGGGGAGCCCCCAACATATACTTTTAATGGACTCTGCAAGATGTTGCGTGAAATTAGCCTTAGTTATGTTAAATCACCGGCATCTGCTATTCTGCATGTTTCTGCAGTATAAGTAGATGTCTGGCCTAGATGCAAGCTCCATAGGAAGCTCATTTTAATATGTCAGATATCCTCTTCATTTTCTTACATTTAATTCCAATACACACCATATAAAACATCAGGGTTGTGGGGAAAAGATGGAAGGCCTTGCTACATACTGGGCCCCAGGCTTAGATGTTAGCCTGTATACTAGATCTGCACCTATACCGTTCGGTCTTGTACAGATAAGCGGCAAAGTGGTGAAATCCAGAAGTGCATTCTGTTATAAAGCTGTGATTGACATCTGGGCTCCAAGGGCAGGTGCAGAAGCTTCATGCTTGTTTGCATTGTAGTTGTTCGCCATGAATGACCCTTTGTTTGGAGTCTTGTAAGATAGTGTTTACCTCATTACACATCACAAATGGCTGCAGTGAGTAGTATTGTGTTGCGGCTCTGAAGTCATGTACCAAAACTTTCTGTTATCCAGAGAAGAATGTTTGATGTGAACAAATCCTTGAACGGCCATAGTGTAGTGCATTTTAATAATGTGGGCCTTATTTGTTACATTTCTGTAAAAGAATAGCACTGCCCTCTCTCTCCAACCCCTATTAACCCGGATTGGGTGCATTTATTTTCTTATTAAAGGCGTTGTCCAGTTTAGAAAACCCATTTTCCTTTACGTTTCTAGGAGGACAGGGGTCCTCTTTTCAGGATGCTCATCTCTTGGCCAGAGTGCATAACTGCGTCAACAGCATCAGTAGCTCGGTAGGATCTATCCTGTCCTGCAGACAATGTAATGCTTCATCTCTCCTGTGGTAGTGCAGCAGGGAAATTGAACACATAGTACTAGGTTTGCCATAGTTATAGAGGATTTCCAGAGAACATATTTTGGTTAAAGTGTCACTGTCATTATAACTTTCAAAATCTAAATCAACAATACATGTGATATACAGCAAGTTTGCAATATACATTAATTATTTTTGTTGTTCTTATCATGCTGTAAAACAACGCTGTACTTACCAGAAATCCAGGTCCAGTCTCCTGCAGGCAGATTTTCTGACTTGTGCTGGTTGAAAAAAACAGACTAAACACAGGAATCCCGGTCAGTACAGAGAGTCACGACTCAATATGTCTCAATCACATGACTGCCTTCTCTGTGAGTGCTTAGACTTCCTGTTTTATGACTGTTTCCTGTTTTTTGAGAAAAAAAGAGTCAAAAAACAGGTAGTGCCGTGTTTTCAATGATAACTAAAAAAAAAAAAAAAGAATATATCAGAGTATATTGCATACTTGCTTTATATCACATCTACTGTTTATTTAGATTTTGAAAGTTATAACGACAGGTACACTTTAATAAAGGTATTTTACTACCTCTCTAAGCGCCGCGGAATCTGTTGCTGCTGTACAAATAAATATTATTATTATTATTATTATTATTATTACTGCTTTCAAATTCTGATGCAAGCTGTCTGCTCCATGGTCTTTTTTGACCCCACTTTCTGCCTAGTGTACGTCTTATAACAGACTGCCCTTTCCTGCTGTACACTGTAGCCATACATCTATGTAGGAGGCTCCTGTGAGTATAGTGGGTAGGTTTAAAGGAAGGTTTAGTCAGAGGGAGATAGGGCTGGCTGAATTTCCAGTAAGAATATACAACAGGAACAGGAAGTCTATTACAGGATTTACACTATAAAGGAAGTCTGAGTAATGAAGACCATAACTGGCCTATCTAGATCTAAAAGAAAAGGAATTGGTTATTTTGGTCAACAAACATGGAAATTCATTTTGTGTCCTATTAGTCCATATTGATAACATGTAAAGTGGCCCCCTCAATGTAGTGGTTGGTGCTGTAGATGCAATGGTTTGTGTAGTTGATGCGGTCATTGTTGGTAAGGAACATGCTGTTGGTGCAGTAGCTGAAGTTGGGAATAAAGGTATTATGAAGCTTAGTAATCTTCGGGCAATGTGTCCGATTGCTCGCAGCTTAGGAAACAAGATCTGTGAGCTGACGGCCATTATGTCTAGAGATGATTTGGACCTAGTTGCTGTAACAGAGACTTGGTTTAAAGATTCTAATGATTGGGAAAGAACTGGAGACTCTCTGGGTTTGCATGCAGTCCAAAGAGGGATCTGTTATTAGGATAGGTGTTATCTATAGGCCTCCAGGGCAAAGTGGGAACTATGATAACATGCTGATGGATGAAATTACTAAAATGTCATTAAAGGGGGACATTGTAGTTATGGGTGACTTCATAATGCCGGATGTGGATTGGAATATCCCTTCTGCACTTACATGTAAAAGCAAGAATGTAATGGAGGCCCTTACAGGGGCATCTCTAAAACAGCTAGTGAAGTCACCAACCAGAGGAGAGAACATTCTAGATTTAGTATTTACTAATGGGGATCGAGTTTCTGAAGTTAGAGTGGAAGAAAATGTAGGTTCCAGTGACCACCAGTGTTTATGGTTTGACGTACAAAATGACTGCGTCCAATCCCATACTACAACAAGAGTATTGGATTTTAGGAAGACAGATTTTAAGAAAATGGGGGAGTATTTAGATAAAGAATTAAGAGGCTGGGATAAAACATCGGGAGCGAGCACTCAGTGGGCAGAATTAAAAAATGCCATATTAAAGGCAACTAGACTACATGTACGAGAAGTTAGCAAAGGTAAAAGAAAGAAGAATCCATTATGGTTTACTAGAGAGGTTAAGGCCATTGTAAAGGGAAAAAGGCAGCGTATAGGAAGTATAACCCCTTAGTGACCGCCGATACGGCTTTCTACGGCGGTCACTAATGGGCCTTATTCTGCTGCCATCAGCTTTTTACGGCGATGGCAGAGAATAAGGCTGCGGGGCCGGGACGGCCCCCACCCCATCCCCCCGGCTACCGGAGGTAGCTGAGGGGTTGGGGCAGTGTGTGGGGTCCGTCCCGGCCCCCCCTTACCGACGATCGCCGCTATTAACGTTATAGCGGCGGCCGTCGATAAAGAGGATTACCGGTGCTGCCGCCGCCTTTCATCTCCCCCCGCCGTGAATCTACGGCAGGGGGAGATGAAATAAGTGTATATCAGACCCCAGATCAGACCCCCCTAGTGCCCCGATAACTAACCCCCCTCCCCCGGCGGCCATCATTTCCAAGATGGCCGCCGCCATCGCTGTGAACCGACTAACGTCGGTTCACAGCGATGAAAAAGTTAAAATGAATGAAAGCCCCATGCTCTCCGCCACCGGAGGTAGCGGAGAGCATGGGGCAGTCATCGGGGACCCCCCCCTGTGGGGTCCCGGTACAAGCGATCAGCGGTATATACTATATACCGCTGATCGCTTGTACCATGTGCTCCCGGCACTTTTTATCCCCTGTCACCATAAATGATTGGTGACAGGGGATAAAAAGTGATGTCCCCCCACCCCCCAAGTCGCCCCCCACCCCCCCTGTCACCCCCGTCCCCCAGTCACCCCCCCTTCCCCATATACTCACCGGAACCCACGGAGCTCCTTCCTCCTCGACGTCCTGGCTGGTTATGAAGTGCGCATGCGCTCCACAACCAGCCAAGCTCTGAAAATTTAAAGTGACAGAGACCAATTTGGTCTCTGTCACTGAACTATGATTACTGTGATAGAAAATATCACAGTAATCATAGTAATACAGTGAAAATGAATGTATAAAGTACAAAAAGTGACAAACATACAAAAAAATAAAACACACACTTTTTATTATAGTAATAATTGCAGTTTACTCCCAAATTACCCCTAACCCCTCCCCAGATTACCCGTAACCACCGCACGTTGCCCGTAACCACCGCACGTTGCCCGTAACCACCGCACGTTGCCCGTAACCACCGCACGTTGCCAGTAACCACCGCACGTTGCCCGTAACCACCGCACGTTGCCCGTAACCACCGCAAATTGCCAGTGACCCCCTCCAGATTGCCCGTAACCACCCCAAATTACATGTACCCACCCCAGATTACCTATAAGCACTTCAGTTTATCAGTAACAATCCCAGATTGTCTGTAACCCTTCCAGGTTGCACATAACCCCCCAGGTTCCCCGTAATCATGCCAGATTACATGTAACCCCCCCAGATTGCACGTAACCACCGCGCGTTGCCTCTGCCCACGCCACGATGCCTCTGACCACGCCACGATGCCTCTGACCACGCCACGATGCCTCTGAACACGCCACGATGCCTCTGACCACCACACGTCGCCTCTGACCACCACACGTCGCCTCTGACCACCACACGTCGCCTCTGACCACCACACGTCGCCTCTGACCACCCCAAATTGTCAATGACCCCCTCCAGATTGCGGTGCCCATGTCAGATTACAGGTACCCACCCCAGATTGCCTATAAGAACTTCAGTTTATCCGTAACCACCCCACATTGCCCGTAACCACCCCACGTTGCCCGTAACCACCCCACGTTGCCCGTAACCACCCCAGATTGTCAGTAAGCACTGCAGGTTGCGCGTAACCACCCCACGTTGCCCGTATCCACCTCAGATTGTCTGTAAGCACTGCAGGTTGCCCGTAACCAGCCCACGTTGCCTGTAACCACCCCAGATTGTCTGTAAGCATTGCAGGTTGCCCGTAACCACCCCACGTTGCCCGTATCCACCCCAGATTGTCTGTAAGCACTGCAGGTTGCCCGTAACCACCCCACGTTTCCCGTAACCATCCCAGATTGTCTGTAAGCACAGCAGGTTGCCCGTAACCAGCCCACGTTGCCCGTTACCAGCCCACGTTGCCTATAACCAGCCCACGTTGCCTGTAACCAGCCCACGTTGCCTGTAACCACCCCACGTTGCCGTAACCACAGCAGGTTGCCCGTGACCACCACTCGTTGCCCATAACCACCACACGTTGCCCGTAACCACCCCGCGTTGCCTGTAACCACCCCACGTTGCCTGTAACCACAGCAGGTTGCCCGTGACCACCCCATGTTGTCCGTAACCACCCCAGATTACCTGTAACCACCTCAGGTTGCCCATAACCACCCCTGGTTGCCCGTAACCACCCCACATTACCTGTAATCTAATTTTTTTTATTTTATTTTAGTAACTGCGCTATTCTAATAACCATTACTAGCTGCGGTTTTGCTCCTGTAAATTGGCGCTCCTTCCCTTCTGAGCCCTGCTGTGTGCCCATACAGTGGTTTATGCCCACATATGAGGTACCGTTTTACTCAGGAGAACCTGCGTTACAGATCTTGGGGTACGTTTTCTCTCCTGTTCCTCGTCAAATTGAGAAATTTCAAACTAAACCAACATATTATTGGAAAAATTCGAGTTTTTTCATTTTTACTGGCCAATTTTGAATACTTTCCTCTAATACCTGTGGGGTAAAAATGGTCACCACACCCCAAGATGAATTCTTTGAGGTGTGCTCTTTCCAAAATGTGGTGACTTTTGGGGGGAATCTATTCTGCTGACACTACAGGGGTTTAGCAAACGCACCTGGCGCTCAGAAACTTCTTCAGAAAAATCTGCACTGAAAATGCTAATTGGCGCTCCCTTCCTTCTGAGCCCGGCTGTGTGCCCATGCAGTGGTTTATGCCCACATATGGGGTACCGTTCTACTCAGGAGAACCTGCTTTACATATATTGGGGTGACATTTCTCTCCTGTTCCTCGTGAAATTGAGAAATTTCAAACTAAAGGAACATATTATTGGAAAAATTCGAGTTTTTCATTTTTACTGTCTACTTTTGAATACTTTCCTCAAATACCTGTGGGGTCAAAATGCTCACCACACCCCAAAATAAATTCTATGAGGGGTGCACTTTCCAAAATGGAGTGACTTATTGGGAGATTTTACTCTGCGGACACTACAGGGGCTCTGCAAACGCACCTGGCACTCGGAAACTTCTTCAGCAAAATCTGCATTGAAAAAGCTAATCGGCACTCCTTCCCTTTTGAGCCCTCCTGTGTGCCCATACAGTGGTTTACGCCCACATATGGGGTACCATTGTACTCAGGAGAACCTGCGTTACAAATTTTGTGGTACTTTTCTCCTCTTGTTCCTCGTGAAATTGAGAAATTTCAAACTAAAAGAACATAATATTGGAAAAATTTGAGTTTTTCATTTTTACTGTCTACTTTTGAATACTTTCCTCTAATACCTGTGGGGTCCAAATGGTCACCACACACCAAGATGAATACTTTGAGGGGTGCACTTTCCAAAATGGGGTGACTTATGGGGGGTTTTCTCTCTGCTGACACTACAGGGGCTCTGCAAACGCACCTGGCGCTCGGAAACTTCTGCAGCAAAATCTGCATTGAAAAAGCTAATTGGCGCTCCTTCCCTTCTGAGCCCTCCTGTGTGCCCATGCAGTGGTTTATGCCCACATATGGGGTACCATTGTACTCAGGAGAACCTGCGTTACAAATTTTGGGGTACTTTTTTCCTCTTGTTCCTCGTGAAATTGAGAAATTTCAAACTAAACGAACATATTATTGGAAGAATTCGAGTTTTTCATTTTTACTGTCTTCTTTTGAATACTTTCCTGTAATACCTGTGGGGTCAAAATGGTCACCACACACCAAGATGAATTCTTTGAGGGGTGTACTTTCCAAAATGGGGTGACTTATGGGGGGTTTTCTCTCTGCTGACACTACAGGGGCTCTGCAAACGCACCTGGCGCTCAGAAACTTCTTCAGCAAAATTTGCATTCGAAAAGCTAATTGGCGCTCCCTCCCTTCTGAGCCCCGCTGTGTGCCCATACAGTGGTTTACGCCCACATATGGGGTACCGTTGTACTCAAGAGAACCTGCATTACAAATTTTGGGGTGCTTTTTGTCTCATATTCCTTTTGAAAATGAGAAACTTTAATCTAAACGTATATATTATTGGAAAATTAAAATTTTCAATTTTTTTACTGCCTAATTGTGAATACTTTCCTCCAGCCCCTGTAGGGTTAAAATGCTCATTATACCCCTAGATTAATTCTTTAAGGTGTGTAGTTTCCAAAATGGGGTCACTTATGGGGGTTTTCAGGATACCAGACTTCTAAATCCATTTAAAAAAGAACTGGTCCCTAAAAAAATCAGTTTCACGAAAATGTGATAATTTGCTGATACATTTCTAAGCCCCATAACACCCTAAAAAAGTAAAATATGATTACCAAATTATGCCAGAATAAAGAAGACATATTGGTAATGTGACTTAGTAACTAATTTATGTGCTATGACTTTCTTTTTTTAGAAGCAGAGAATTTAAAAGTTAATAAAATGCAAATTTTTTCAATTTTTCATGATATTTTGATGTTTTTCACAAAAAACACACAAAATAGTGACCAAATTTTGCCACTAACATAAAGTGCCATATGTCACGAAAAAACAATCTCAGAATCGCTAGCATACGTTAAAGCATCACTGAGCTATAAGAGCATAAAGTGAGACAGGTCAGATTTTGAAAAATTAGCCTGGTCATTAAGGCCAAAACTAGCTGCAGCACGAAGGGGATAAGGAGACTGGGAATGAAGCTGACAGAGAGACGTATAAAAGTATACAGAAGGAGGCAAAGCAGATTATAAATGCTGCTAAAGCCTCAAAAGAAGAAATAATCTGTTAAGGAGGGGAATAAAACCTTCTTCAGATATATAAGTGACAGGAAGAAGAAGAAGAACAGCTGCAGCATTACTAAAATAAGTAATGGGGAGAATACGCCTATTGACAAAGATAAGGTGATCGCTGACTATTTGAATAGTTACTTCTGCTCAGTGTTTTCAGAAGGTGGCCTTCCCAATCACAGGATGGTTGGACACAGCATTGCCTCCAGTTATATGGGTTCAGCTCCAGTATTTTCAGAGGCTCAAGTTGCCGAGGAACTAGCCTGTTTAAAGTTGAACAAGGCGATGGGTCCAGATGGCGTCCATCCCAGGGTTTTTAAAGAATTCGGATCTGTGATTGTTGCCCCCCCTGACAGATCTGTATAACCAATCCCTGCCAACAGGAGATGTCCCCAATGATTGGAGAACGGCCAATGTTATACCAATCGACAAGAAGGGGAGTAGAGAAGAGCCCAGTAACTACAGGCCAGTGAGCTTAACATCTGTAGTAGTGAAAATGATGGAAACTCTTCTAAAAAAGAAGATAATGGATAACCAGAGAATCAACAATTTGATGGATCCAAACCAGCATGGCTTCACTGAGGGCCGATCATGTCAGACTAATCTCATTGATTTCTTTGATTATGCCACAAAAGTGCTGGATGAAGGTGGTGCTGTGGATATTGCCTATCTGGACTTCAGCAAAGCCTTTGATACAGTTCCCCGTAAAGAGCTAATAGAGAAATTAGATAAAATTGGACTTAATCCCTGGATAGTACAGTGGATTTGTGGTTGGCTGAAGGATAAATATCAGAGGGTTGTTGTTAACGGTATATATTCCGAGCAGAGACTGGTTACAAGTGGTGTGCCACAAGGGTCTGTTCTGGGTCCTATTCTTTTTAATGTTTGTAAGTGACATAGGAGAAGGTTTGGTAGGTAAAGTTTGTCTGTTTGCTGATGACACAAAAGTGTGCAATAGGGTTGATATTACTGGAGGTGTCAGTTATATGGAAAATGATTTAGCTTTGCTAGATAAGTGGTCCAAACAGTGGAAATTGAAGTTCAATGTTCCCAAATGTAAAATAATGCACTTGGGGAGGAGGAATCCTCTATCCAAATATCCAGGGGCGTAGCTAGGATTCATGGGGCCCCATAGCAAAAAACTTTATGGGGCCCCCCTACACACACACACACACACACACACACATATATATATATATATATATTCGGTGATGTGGCAAAAAAAACCTCTTGTGGCCAGAGGCAGGATCCTGCGTGCAGCCAATGTCTGCTTGTTCTGTTAATCCACTGTATTTACCTATAACAGCGTATTAGGAGCCTCATGGTAATATACATAGGTGCAGGAGCAGACTACCTTTTGCTTAACCCTTTATTTACTGCAGTGTGTAAGTGACCCAGTGTTCTCTTACATGCTACAACACAAACAAAGGGTTAATACAGAAGACAATTAGCTCTCTTCTTCACTATTCCTGCACTGATAACCCCTGACCTCTGCAGGAGCTCAGAGGTCAGAGGTTATCAGGGTAGTGAGGCAGAGAGCTAATTGTTAACCTTTTTTTGTGTTGCAGCATGTAAGAGAACACTGGGTCACTTACACACTGCAGTAAATAAAGGGTTAAGGATACAGGAGGCTCTTATCTTCCCTGGGCCCCCTCCCTCCACGGGCCCCATAGCAACCACCTTCCCTGCCTCTATGGTAGCTACGCCACTGCAAATATCACATCGGCAGTACTGTATTGGAAAAGACTTCAGAAGAGAAGGATTTAGGGGTAGTGATTTCTGAGAGCCTTAAAATGAGTCACCAGTGCAACCATGCAGTGGTGAAAGCAAATCTTATGCTTGGCTGTATAGCTATAGGTATAACGAGTAGGAAGAGGGAGATTGTGATCCCGCTGTGGTGAGACCACATTTGGAATACTGTATCCAGTTCTGTAGACCTCATTGAAAGAGGGGCCACAAAAATTGTAGAGGGTGTTAGACATAAGCCATATCAGGAAAGGCTTAAGGATTTGAATCTGTATAGTCTGGAGGAAAGAAGGGAAATGGAGGACATGATAAAAAACCTTTAAGTATGTTAAAGGACTAAATACGGTTCAGGAGGGAAGTATTTTTGTAAAAAACTGAACTCAAGAACAAGAGGACACAGTGAGAGGTTAGTTGGGGGAAATATCAGAAGAAACATGAGAAAATATTACTTCACTGAAAGAGTAGTAGATATTTGGTACAAACTTTCAGCAGATCTGTTTGGTAAATCTACAACAACAGAATGTAAACATGCCTGGGATAAACATATATCTATCCTAAGATAATAAGAATGAAAATGCTAAAAGGACAGACTAGATTGACCAAGTGGTCTGCCCACAATTTTCTATGTTTCTATGTATTATGTATTGGCTGTTGACTGTGATTATATTGTAGGATGCACTTTATGTTTGTACTGTTAATGTCTCTCTACATCCTTGTTACAGGCTATGAGTAAGTGAGCCCCAATATACCAGCCAACAAACTTACATCAGGAATGCCCTAGAACAGGGGTACTCAACAACTTTTAGTGAAGGTCCACTTAACGGGGTCTATTGTCAGGTGAAGGTCCGAGCTGAACATAAGTAGTATATAGCCCCCCTGTTGCTCTCCAGTAGCATATAGACCCCTGTGTGCTCCACCAGTAGTATATAGTTCCCCTGTGCGCTCCCCCAGTAGTATATAGCCCCCCGTGCACTCCCCCAGTTGTATATAACCCCTCTGTGCGCTCCCCCAGTAGTATATAGACCCCCTGTGCTCTTCCCCAGTAGTATATACACCCCCGCTTTGTTCTCCCCAGTAGTATATAGACCCCTTGTGTGCTCCCCCTCCCATATAGCACCCCTGTGCGCTCCTGCAGTAGTATATAGACCTCCACTTTGTGCTCACCAGTAGTATATAGCCTCCCTGTACTCCCTCTACCATATAGCATATAACATAAAAAAAAACACTTATACTCACCTGGATTCGGGAATCTCCTCTTCTCTTTGCTCTTGTGGCCGGACTGCAGCGGTCACAAGAGGCCGCTCTCCCCTTGTCCTGGCGTCAGCGCTCCAGTGACGTTACTTGAGTGCCAGAAAGACAGAAAGCGGCCTCTTGTGACCACTGCGGCCACAAGAGTGAGTGACAGGGAGGGAGCCAATGGTGTTACGAGCACTCATAGTTACTGTGCAGAGGGGAGCAGCGCAGCTCAGTATACCTGTATACAGCAGGGGTCCGGACAGCTGGCGTTCGGAACCACGGTCCGCCAGTTGATGACCCTTGCACTAGAAGGTGGGAGGTCCTGCCCTCTCACCCCAGAGTCAGTAAGAGAGAAAATTCTGTTAGAACCAGAGTAGTCAAGAGTAAGTTAGCTAAAAGTGAAAAAGTGGAGCAGTTTAAATTGCTCCTTCCCTAATGTAGTCCTTAAACCACAATGGTATGCTTGGAGCTGGAAACCTCTCTAAAGTACTGGATGGGAATAGAGAAGAAGAGAAAGAGAATTTCTTGTAATTGGGGAGAAGGTGTCCAGCCTAGGACTCTACAGGCTTCAGTCCGGGCTTAGATATTCTGGTGGTTGCTGCAGCTGCACCTCAGGTTGCTTTCATCGTACACAGGCCATTGATAGAGAGAGAAGGAGTGAGTAGAACAGATGTGTGAAACCCAACGGGAGCCAACTAATGAAAACCCGTTTTAGTGCAGCAGAGACTGTGCACTATTTCTGCTAATAACCCCAAGGCTTGAGCGAGAGATTGGGAACCCATTTTTACACTACCATATTACCTTAACAGTGTTCCCCTTCATTCTTTTAAGGAAAAACTGTGAGAACTAGGTATTGCCTAGAGTGTAACCTTATTTAGAGGCTGGGTTTGACCACAGACTACAGACTAGGAGGACTGGGGGGTAACACAAGATGCAGTAAGAGCTTCATTTGCAGATGGTCCAGCCATTGTGCATAGAGTTAGAAAGTGCCTATGGGTGTGTGAAGGGCCCTCACCTCCCAATCTCTAAATACAGGTAAAACGTGAAAAGGGCATGGAATTGGAGTTATACAGTAGAAAATGAGGGGACAACAGAGGGGGAAGCAAAATTTAGGTAATGTCATAAGCATGCCTGAAGAGATGAGTCTTTAGGGCACGCTTGAAACCATGAGTGTTGGGTATGAGTCTGAGGTCTTTGGCTAAAGCATTCGAAAGAAATGGTGCAGCACAAGAGAAGTCTTAAAGGCGGGAATGTGAGGTTCTGAAAAAGGAAGATGTTAGTGTAAGATCATTAGCAGAATGTAAAGCATTGGTAGGATGGAAGAAGATGTAGCAGAATTATGGAGAGCTTTATGGGTGAAGGTGGGGAGTTTAAATTGAATTCTGGACCTAATGGGCAACCAGTGCAGTGACTGGCACGGGAAGGAAACGTCAGTGTAACGGCTGGAGAGGAAGATGGGTCTGGCTGCTGCATTCAGGATAAACTAGAGAAGAAAGAGTTTAGAGAAATAAAGACTGATTAGTAGGGAGTTCCAGTAGTCAAGACGAAAATGGATCAGGACGACAGTAAGAGTCGGATTCTCGAGATGTTTTTTAGGTGTAGGTGACAGGAGCGTGCAAGAGCTTGGATATAGGGAGTAAAAGATAGATCCGATTCTAGCATAACCCCCAGACATCGAGCTTGATGGACAGTAGTTACGCCAGTTGATGCTAGTACCACAGACTGAAAGTGAGATGCCGGGTTTAGGTTGGTTAGAGGGAAGGAATACAAGAAGTTCAGTTTTAGAAAGATTAAGTTTGAGAAATAAAGAGGTCATAGTATTTGAGAGAGCAGATAGACAGTCACTAGTATTTTGTAGGAATGTAGGGGTGATGTCATGGGAGGAGGTGTATAGCTAGATGTCATCAGGGTAGAGATGGTATCTTAAGGGAACCAATCACCCAGATTTCCAGTCACCGCTACTAGCAGCACCCAGAAGATCTGCTAAAACACTGCCTCACCATGTGTCCTGTGTCTTCTGGAGAAGCTTTAGCTGCTCAAGTCTTTTATTCTGGCGTGCAAGACATGCAGAGAGCCGGGAACTAATCATCTAGGCCGTGACTAGTCACAGCTCTCTGTCTGTCAACGCACTCTGCAGGATGATTTACAGAAAAAGAGGCTTTTAAGTGGTCTCTTTTGCTGTCAATCATACTGCAGAGCGTGTTGACAAGCGGAGAGCTGTGACTAGCTAAAGCTTCTCCAGAAGACACAGGACACATGGTGAGGCAGTGTTTGAGTAGATCTTCCAGGCACTGCTAGTAGCGTTACCCAGAAAATCTGGGTGATTGGTTTCCTTTAAGGCCAAAACCGCTTATGGCCTGTCCAATGGGGGCTGTATAGAGGGAGAAGAGGAAGAGGCCCAAGAATGAACCCTGGGAAACCCCAACATGAAGAGGCAAAGGAGAAGAAGTAAAGCCAGAGAAGGCCACACTGAAGGAGCGGTCAGAGAGGTAAGAAGAAAACCTTGAGGCCAAAAGAGCAAAGCATGGACAGGAGCTGGTGGTCAAACACTGCTAGTGAGAGCGGTTTAAGTGGAATGAAGGGACAGGAAGCCAGACTGTAGAGGGTCAATTTGAGAGTTATCAGAGAAATAGTGAGAATAGGACCAGACATTCCAGGAGTTTAGAGATGAAGGGAAGATTAAAGACAGGTCGATAGTTGGATGCACAGGTTGGGTCAAGAGAAAGTTTTTGCAATAGTGGGGTTATTACAGAATTTTTGAAGAAGGAGGGTAAGATACCAGAGGAGAGGCAAAGGTTAAATATTTTGGTGAAGTAAGTAGTCACAGCAGGCGAGAGTGACTGGATGAGGTGTGAAGGAATAGGATCCCTAGAGCAGGTAGTAGGACAAGAGGAGGAGAGGAGCTTGGAGATTTCTTCCTCTGTCACTGGGTCAAACACAGAGAGCTACGAGGAAGTGGGAATGGGATCTATGGGACTTTGGGTCTGGGAGGTGATGTCAGGGATAGTGTCACCACTATTCCCAGCCAGCCTACAGGCCATGTCCCCTGGCTGCATTCCCTCTGGGCTGTATACCACAAAGCCGCCATGTAATACTAAGCACTTGCAGTATGAATCCAAAAAGGCTTGTCTCATCACAGACTTTTATTCTATGGGAGTGAGAAAACACCTTTGGCATGTCTCAGTTTGGGATATAATAAGAATGAAATATGGCTGACCTAGATAATAATAACAGCTACCCAATATAGATAATAAAATGAAGGAATGGAATGAGATGTTCATATTACGACTCTTGTGTTCACTGCATTTGGAATCTCACTTTTTGGCCAACCGTATTGAGAGGTCGTGGGTTTCAGGCAGAGTTGCCACTAAGTGACTCTATGTCTCATTTTCCCTTCCATTGATAATTTGCAGAGCTCCTGTTTTGATAAATGCCCAGCGTCTCGTCATAAATTTTTGATGTGTGCATTCATGAAAATACCTAACAAAAGATGGCACAGACGTGTGGCACGACTAACACAACATGCTGAAAACACATTGGCTAGACACAGCAAAGTCGTGAGGCCATTTGGCAGAGGACTATGGGAATTTCGTTTAATGTAAGCAGTATCTGAGACATTCTGTACATAAACAGAACTCTTGTCACACCATGTACTTCCCCTGTCTCAAATCTAACATGGACCAAATATTTGAGTCTATCACATTTCATACTTCAAAATACTGGACTCCAAAATGAACATTTTACATGCGATAAAAGTTTCTTATATGCGATATGTGAACTATCATTGTCCAGTGTAGTTTTGGATCAAAAAGTCCCCATTTTCTCTGGTCTTGTTCCTTGAGGCCCTAAGTCCTGTCCTAGGAGGCGCTCATGGAGCTGGGTGGCAATCTGCACATGCTCTGTCATGGCTGCCTTTAATGATTGTTTCTGATAATCTGTTTAGGAAAGACTGCGACATAATGCTAAAGAGAAAAATTATAAATATTTTCAGACAAGAAGATATCATTATTGAAGGAGTGTTCCCCTGTTCTGTGGAGAGAACCGCCATGCAAGAAACTGCAACATAGCTCCATTGACATGAATGTGGCAAAGTTGTAGCCCCCTTCATAGCAGATGGCCGGGAGTATCGTTATACAGGGAAAATTAATGAAGGAGTCACAGCACTTAAAGGGGTACTCGGGTGAAATTTGTTTTCTTTCAAATCATTTGGTGTCAGAAAGTTATACAGATTCTTACTTTCAGTACTGATCAGCTGCTGTATGTCCTGCAGGAAGTCGTGTATTATGTTAAGTCTGACACAGTGCTCTCTGCTGCCACCTCTGTCTTTAACAGGAACTCTCCAGAGCAAGAGAAATCCCTATAGAGCAGGGGTCCTCAACTGGCGGACCGCGGTCCGAACCCGGACCGCGGAGGCCAGCTGTCCGGACCCCTGGTCAGACCTCCTAACCTCCCGGGACGGACCGGATCCGGGGCTGTTAGGAGGTCCCGCTCCCCACCGCACTGCCTCCCGCCCCATAGGCGTACTGTCCTTAGATGTCAGTACGCCTGTGGGGCTGGGGGCAGTGCCGGTCCGGCCCCCGGCTGATACGCGCTCTGTAGGGACGTCCCGGGGATTCCCCAGCAGAGCGCGCACCACAGACCTCAGTGTACGCTGCCGGCCTGTCCTTCCCGGAAGTGCAGGACGGCGACGTACACTGAGGTCACTGATGCGCGCTCTGCTGGGGAATCCCCGGGACATCCCTACAGAGCGCGTATCAGCCGGGGGCCGGACCGAGGGGAGAAGAGAAGAAGACAAGAAGACAGGCGCGGCGGGGGAGCGAGGTGCTAGGTGAGTTGTGGGTTGTTTGTTTTTTTTCTCTGGGGGCTATCTATAAGGGGAGAGCGCACTGGGGGGCTATATACTACTGAGGGGAGCTCGAAGGGGGCTATATACTGCAGGGGGAGAGCACAGGGGGCTATATACTACTGGGGGGGCTATATACTACTGGGGGGAGCTCACAGGGGCTCTATACTGGGGGCTACATACTACTGAGGAGAGCTCACAGGGGGCTATATACTACAGGGGGAGAGCACAGGGGGCTATATACTACTTGGGGGGCTATATACTACTGGGGGGAACTCACAGGGGGGCTATATACTACTGGGGGGGCTATATACTACTGGGGGGGAGCTCACAGGGGGCTATATACTGGGGGCTATATACTACTGAGGAGAGCTCACAAGGGGCTATATACTACAGGGGGAGAGCACAGGGGGCTATATACTACTTGGGGGGCTATATACTACTGGGGGAGCTCACAGGGGGGGCTATATACTACTGGGGGGGGCTATATACTACTGGGGGGAGCTCACAGGGGGCTATATACTACTGGGGGGAGCTCACAGGGGGCTATATACTACAGGGGGAGAGCACAGGGGGGGCTATATACTACTGGGGGAGCTCACAGGGGGCTATATACTACAGGGGGAGAGCACAGGGGGGCTATATACTACTGGGGGAAGCTCACAGGGGGCTATATACTACTGGGGGGAGCTCAAAGGGGGCTATATACTACAGAGGGAGAGCACAGGGGGCTATATACTACTGGGGGTAGCTCACAGGGGCCTATATACTACTGGGGGGAGCTCAAAGGGGGCTATATACTACAGGGAGAGAGCACAGGGGGGCTATATACTACTGGGGGGCACTCACAGGGGGCTATATACTACAAGGGGAGAGCACAGGGGGGCTATATACTGCTGGGGGAGCAACAGGGGGCTATACACTACTGGGGGAGAGCGCACAGGGGGGGCTATACACTACTGGGGGAGCAACAGGGGGGGTTATATACTACCAGGGCAGTCACCCCCTTTGTACCGAATAGCAAAGGGCTGTTGAGAGAGAAAAAAATGCCAGTTTTCCTGCTAATAAGCAGCAATTCTGTATATAAATAGTTGAACGTTTGTGAAAATTAACAAAACACAATTTCCTACTGATGTTCAGCTCGGACCTTCACCTGACAATAGACCCCGGTAAGTGGACCTTCACTAAAAGTTGTTGAGTACCCCTGCTATAGAGAATAAAGTAGCTGATAAGTACTGGAGGGCTGGAGATTTTTAAACAGTAAATTACAAATCTGTATAAGTTTCTGACACCAGTTAATTTAAAAGAAAAAAAAAATGCCAGAGTTCCCCTTTAATGGGTTCATTGCTGTCGGAGTCTTATTAAGGGGTGGTGTTTCCTACAGTAGGAAAAAAAATGCTTGGCTAACCAATGTATGGTTTAGAAAAGGCATGAGCAAATTTACAATACTAGCGAAGCTTTGCTAGGCTCGGCAGTTGGACATGTCACCCGGCTGCCTTTGAACTCCGTGCCGATACAATCCAGGTCCCTGGAAAATCTGGATCCAGTTCTGGCAAACTTCTTCCAGTTTCTCAGGTCTGTATCCATCATCCATGTTTTAGAAATGAACCAAAGGGAAATATATCTGCATTATTTAATCCACAATATGTCAATTTTTTTGTGGATTAGGCAAAGACCTATTATTGTTTTTCTCCATTGAACTCAATGGGGACAAATAAATCCTTTTTTTTTTTTTTTTTTTTTTTTTGGGGGGGGGGGGGGGAGCAAAATCCACAGGCATAGCTGATGCTCATTTCAGGCAAGTATTGCCTGGTCCCCCCTCGGTCTCTATTTTTCAGTCTCCAGTGATGACAGGTTGTGTCAATCATAATAGGCAGCCCCCTGTGATAACAATGTCAATCATCATAGCCGGCCCCCAGTGATCACAGTTTGTGTCAATCATCATAGCCGGACCCCAGTGATGACAGGTGGTGTCAATCATCATAGCCGGCCCCCAGTGATCACAGTTTGTGTCAATCATCATAGCCGGACCCCAGTGATGACAGGTGGTGTCAATCATCATAGCCGGCTCCCAGTGATGACAGGTTGTGTCAATCATCTTAGCCAGCCCCCAGGGATGACAGGTTGTGTCAATCATCATAGCCGGACCCCAGTGATGACAGGTTGTGTCAATCATCATAGCCGGCCCCCAGTGATGACAGGTTGTGTCAATCATCATAGCTGGCCCCCAGTGATGACAGGTTGTGTCAATCATCATAGCTGGCCCCCAGGGATGACAGGTTGTGTCAATCATCATAGCCGGCTCCCAGTGATGACAGTTTCTGTCAATCATCACAGCCAGCCCCCAGTGATCACAGTTTGTGTCAATCATCATAGCCGGACCCCAGTGATGACAGGTGGTGTCAATCATCATAGCCGGCCCCCAGTGATGACAGGTTGTGTCAATCATCTTAGCCAGCCCCCAGGGATGACAGGTTATGTCAATCATCATAGCCGGCTCCCAGTGATGACAGTTTGTGTCAATCATCACAGCCAGCCCCCAGTGATCACAGTTTGTGTCAATCATCATAGCCGGACCCCAGTGATGACAGGTGGTGTCAATCATCATAGCCGGCCCCCAGTGATGACAGGTTGTGTCAATCATCTTAGCCAGCCCCCAGGGATGACAGGTTGTGTCAATCATCATAGCCGGCCCCCAGTGATGACAGTTTGTGTCAGTCATCATAGCCGGCGCCCAGTGATGACAGGTTGTGTCAATCATCATAGCCGGCCCCCAGTGATGACAGGTTGTGTCAGTCATCATAGCCGGCCCCCAGTGATGACAGTTTGTGTCAATCATCACAGCCAGCCCCCAGTGATCACAGTTTGTGTCAATCATCATAGCCGGACCCCAGTGATGACAGGTGGTGTCAATCATCATAGCCGGCCCCCAGTGATGACAGGTTGTGTCAATAATCTTAGCCAGCCCCCAGGGATGACAGGTTGTGTCAATCATCATAGCCGGCCCCCAGTGATGACAGGTTGTGTCAATCATCATAGCCGGCCCCCAGTGATGACAGGTTGTGTCAATCATCATAGACAGCCCCCTGTGATAACATGTTATGTCCACATGCAGTGGTATGTTAATACATCAGTGCTGGAGGCCAGAGAGAGACCTGTAGGGAACCCGAAAAGAGTCATCATAGGAGCGCCATATTATTAGTACAGTGAGTATACAGTTTGGTTTTTTTAATATATTATTTTAGATCCATAGGGGTCTGACCACTGAGACCCTCACCCGTTGCAAGAATTAGCACCCTTTTTACTCTTACCATCGACCTTGAATGCAGCAATAGGGAACGTTTATCACTGTCACTACATTCAAAGTCATTCTAGCCATAGTCTGGCAAATGGTAGGGGGTCAAGCAGTGCAATAGATAGATTATATACTTTTTTTGTCTGGAACACCCATTTGAAGCATTACTGTCACTTTAAAAAATGGGTAAAACAGTGAGCAGGGGACAGAAGTGCTTAGCTGATCACTTCTCCTAGTTCCATCCATTGGGGGTCTAAACGCCCAGATTCTGACCTATGAAAACCTTTCACATATCTGGATGACATGTCAAATGTTTTTTAAAGTAAAAGTAACACTTTAAGGCCTCATGTAAAAGTTCAATATGACACCTATAGAAATCAATGGGCCCATACTGTACAGCTGAATCCCTCAAATTTCTTGCAATGGTTTTATTCTCGGGGTATATGGTGGTATACTCTATCACCATATGATGAAATTATTCTACCCTATATTGCCATGTTGATGCACCATATAGCAGTAAATTTAGTCCCTATGACTTTATATAACCAGACCAGAGGACCTTGTGCTGCTCTATAGGCTCCATATGACACCATGCATTTTACCTTTACTATTTCATATAACCAACAGCAGATGATATAGATCACATGCACTGCAAGACATAATATTATCCCTGGAAATCAGCTATAGACCCAATATCAGTTCTTTTTCTTCTGCTGACTGTGGCACTGCATATAGCAAGAAGAAAAGGCAGCCAGTCCTGGCATAGGCACCTAAGTGCATAATCTGCCTATTAACCCTTCTAGGACCTTCTGTATTATTTGGAGAATGACATAATTGCCTAAATGATCTGTCAGGAAGAAACAGAAAAACAGCGCTGATATTTAACCCATCATACCAGAGATGAGGGACATGCAAAACTACAATTCCCATCATGCCTGGACAGCCTTAGGCTGTCCAGGCTTGATGGGAATTGTAGTTTTGCAACAGCCGAAGGGCCGAAGGTTCCCCATCCCTGCATTATACTGTATACAAACAGACAGAGCAGTGCCAGATAACATGGAGAAACCGCTACATAATGGAACGCGGCATTGTATTTACAACTATTTATAATAATACCTCTTATATATTGAAAAACACATGGATAGATTAATATGTACAATAATTGCTGAACATTTATCAACACACAAGTGTTGCAGAGCTGAATTTGTCCAATCCAGCAGGAAAGAATGCCATTTGGCACAACTCATCAGAAAATAACAATGTTTACGTTTACATAGGACTGCAGGTAAAAAAAAAAAAACCCTCTCCATACACAGACAATGAAGCCATAAAGAGTTAATGGACAAATTTAGCTCTGTTACATCCACACGCTTTATATCCTGTAAAAGTAATGAATCAGCTAACACCCTATGGAAATCTGTACAGCAGATGGGCAAAATGAATAGATTATTATAACCAAATTCTAAACCACTTTATGTATCTATAGTTTATTTAATGTTGTGTTTTCAAAAATTGTGTTTGTTGCAATGTCCGAATACAAGGGTCAATCGTCTATATAGCATCCTATTAAAAACTTTTTTATTATATGCCTTTAATATAATTTTTTTTTGTTTTTAAATGTTTACAAAAAATACTATTAAAAAAATAAAAATGCATATAACACAAAAATATACAAATATTTTAAACTGTATATATATATATATATATATATATATATATAATTTTCCATTTGGTAATAATATTTGGAAAAAAAATAATAAAAATAAAATAATACAAAAATAAGAAATCTTGGAATCACAAAAGATAATTGAAATCTGACGACGTTGATATTGAACCATATATATATATATATATATATATATATATATATATATATATAGTTTTCTTACGTCCTATAAGTTTTAAACAGCAACTTACAGAATGTGTCTTTTGTCCTAGTGCTCAGTAACGTGCGGCCGAGGGGTACAGCAGAGGAACGTTCAATGCCAAGTTGGTTCTCAGAAGTTGTCCAGGGCATCAGAGTGCACTCAGACTACAAGACCCGTGTCAGAGCAAATTTGCCTGAGAGAGGATTGTCCAGTTTACACTTGGAAAGCAGAAGAATGGCAAGACGTAAGTAGGAGATCCAGGGGGTGGGCAGCTCCAGAATATTCAAAACGTACAAGATGCTCATCCTGACGTTGGTCGGGATCACATTACTCCTGTGAGGTGTAAGCTGCAGCTTGAGTGCGTTCGTAGATTTTTGTCAGATTGCCAGAGTTTACACTCTGCAGGGATTCAGTCTGCTCTTGATACAAATCAGATGACTGATGGAGAATTTTTATTTTTTTTTAAGTCCAGCTACTTTGCCTGCCAAAAAAGGATACAAGAGTCCTGAAGTGATGCAAGTAAATGTGGTTTCTATATTTCCACAATCTATTACTTAGGTTATGTTCATGACTGCATTTGTTTTCACGATTCATCCAAATAGATTTGGAGACTGATGCAAAAAAAAAAAGCCAAAAATTGTTCAACCAATCAGAGCTCAGGTTCCTGGAAAGCTGTGCTGACATATGGAATCTGACTTGAAAAATAATTGCGGCATTACTCCATCTGTCCAACCCCAAAATATTAGATATTCTCCATTTAGAATTAAATTAGCATAAACCCCATGCTGCTCGCCGTCGGGTAAGATTAGGGATGGGGAACTACAATTCTCATCATTCCTGGACAGCCAATGCTAAAGCTGGGGGGCCAAAGGTTCCCCATCCCTAGGTTAGAATGACTGTACCACTAATATCTGAATTAGGAGAGTGTGCAGGAGGCCATGCAGGGACCCTATATCATATAGAACAATTTGGGGTGTCATGTGATGGAGCTCTTCTCCCCTAGAAGCAATTTTGTTAGGGAGTAGTATGCCCTGATGGGATATAAGAATAGCTGCTGATATAGAGTTAGGCCTATTTTACATATGGGTATACATCTGTAATATAGAAGCAAAATGCAGACATATTACAGCTGTAATCCCATCAGGATGTCATCAGTATTGGGTGAGTATTGCATCACTAAATACTGAAGGGATGTCTAGGAAGGAAATTGAATTGCACTTTAAAAAATAGAAAAAAGACTAATTAAATACCAATACAAAATGGATCAAGTACAGATACATCCATATTTTATTTTCTCTCTTTATAGATCATCTATTTTCATTGATTTTCACCAGTTGATTTACATAAGTAATTTCTGAGTGAGATATTTTTTTACTACATAGAAATTGACATGTGAAGTGGGTTTTTATATTGCTGTGGAATAAGCACATGTTTCTTGCAGCTTTTTCCCATTAAGGTTAATATTAAGGTAAAATTCTACAATTTTGCTATTCGTTACCTAGGGATCCACACCAAAACCCACAGGTAAACGCTCAGCAGCAAGTCTGCACCAAAGTCACGCCAAAAAGCGAATAATGTGGTGCTACATAAAATGCGACCCATGTGAATTTACCCTTACTGTCCAATACAAGTCAGTGGATGTACAGAGACATAATACTTTAGGCTATGTTCACACTACATATATTTGAGGCTGTATGTTTGAAAATGTATATAAAAGCCTGTACCTAGAAAGTATCCCATAATCCCTTGGTTTGCAGACCAGCATAAGGCATGCACTGTATGTAATAATCTTGGGGACTCACTATTATCTAAAAGAGCAGAGATATGATATTACATGTTAGCATTATTCATTATTCCGGCTACATCCTTGCAGGGCGCCCCTTGTCCCCTAACAGGTTAAGGCTCCTCTGTGACTTTCTCTGTAATGTGTCGGCAATGGCTAATTGATCCCACCTCAGAAGCGGTTTTCCTCTCGGAGAAGCAGGTTATAAATCTGAAAGCAGTGGTTCTTGTGGTTTCTCCATTTAAAAAACATAAAAAGTGACAACTTAATTCTGAGACAAGGAAGAGAAGGGAAGCATCTGGGTTTGTTCCAGGAAGTGCGACGAACAATAGTCCAGGGTTAATTACTTTTTAATTTACTTTTCAATTTTATTTTGTGCAGGTGTTTTCTTACGGTCCTTTAGCTGCAGCTGTATTGTAGATCACTGTTTTACAGTCTCTAATTTCATACAGAGAAATACATAATCCAAAAGACGAAGCAGCATATGGAGTACATAGTAATGGACTCTGTGTGCCACTATTTACGGAGTATTCCACTCAAACATAACTTCATATGATGCAAAATACAGAGAAAAAAGATGGCACTCACGAACTGGGTGTTGAATCATCCGGCTTTATTGAGCATGTGAGGATCGGGGGAGGAAGGAGTCGGGTGACTTTTCATATGTTGCTGCCCATGGTGAGACTAACAATTTCTTCCATACTTGTTATTATCTATTGAGTCTCCTTTCCCCAGTTTGGAGCTGCTGCTTTCTGCTAAAAAAAAACAAAACAAAACACAAACTGTGTGAGCTTTTCTCTCTGTCATCCCCTCCTCCTCCCTCCCTTCCGAGACAGCTGATGTAAACAAGTCCCTATCTGGGACTTTTTAGCAACTTTGTAATGCCAGAAGGATTGATCACAATGAGTTAATCAGCAACTTGACCTCACAATAACCCTCCAGGCATTACAAAGCCGTCTCAGAAGGGAGGGGGGGAGGAGACAAAGAGAAAAGCTCACACAGTTTTTTGTGTCTTCAGCAGAAAGTGGCAGCTCAAAACTGGGGGAAGGAGACTGAAGAAGAAACAACAAGTATGAAAGGAAATGTTAGTCTCACTTGTTGTGTACTAGAGACAGTTGTTGTTTTTTTTACCAGGGATAACTAGGGTTATCACAGGTTTTCTTCTGGCAGAGGTAGTGAGATGTCTGCTGCTAGTTTAGAGTTTAAGGAAACGTCTAGCAAAAATCTAAGAGAGCTAGCTAAGATCGTTTCTGGCATTTTTCCCTTTTTGTGAATTTCTGATGTCATTATTATTCATCATCATCTGAATAATCATCATCCGCGGTTCCATTCATCTAATAATAATATCTTCCAGTATTGATATGCGTATCTATGTTTTGCTTTCAAATTTCTGTTGATCATTCTGTTCAGCACTACTATAAGTCCTGGGGATATCTTAGTATTGTAAACCACAATTAGAACCCAGGAAATATGACTGTTAAAGGTAAATCCTAGTTTTGACATCTGGCGACCAGCCAATGTTGATTCAGTTCCTTGTATAATCATTTATACTAATTTACTATATAATAAACACTTAATACATAGTTTCCCAGTTTGGCCGGGACTGTACCGATTCTGAGGAGACAGCCCAAGCAAAACCATGTCCCGGGTATGTCCTGGGAAGCTCCACCCCTGTCGCGGGAAGCTCCACCCCCTTCCAGTGAGAGTGATGTCACTCATGCAGAGCAGGGAGAGAAGTCCCTGGGGGACTAGAAGAACCATACTGGTGAGGTAAGTATAGCTTTTTTTTTGTTTTAAATACAGATGAAGAGACAAGAGAATGCTGAAGGGGGTACTGGTATGATGATGATATGAAGGGACAGGAGGAAGATGAAGGGGCAAGTAGTATGATGATGGAAGGGCAGGAGGATGAGAGGGGTAGTACTATGATGATAGAAGGGCAGGAGGATGAAGGGGGTAGTAGTATGATGATGGAGGGGGAAGGAGGATTAGAGGGGTAGTACTATGATGATGGAAGGGCAGGAGGATGAAGGGGCTAGTACTATGATGATGGAGGGGCAGGAGGATGATGAAGGGGTAGTAATATGATGATGGAGGGGCAGGAGGATAAAGGGGGTAGTAGTACGATGATGGTGGGGCAGGAAGATGATGAAGGGGTAGTAGTATGATGATGGAGGGGCAGGAGGATGAAGGGGGTAGTAGTATGATGATGGAGGAACAGTAGGATGAAGGGAGTAGTAGTATGATGATATGGGGTGCAGCTGCATCATATGGGAACAAACTACCAGTATGTACAGTTAGTCAGTAGAATGCTATCTGAGTTTCAGCCTGCTCTGAATGGGTGTGTAATATACTGGGGACCTGAAACTAGGGTGTGTAATATACTGGGGACCTGATACTGAGGTGTGTAATGCTCCTTTTGTGTTGTTCTGACAGTAAATTCTAACTGGAAAATTTTGAACCCACACCCATGATAGGCCACACCTCATTGAGATCACACCCACAACAAACCACGCCACCTTTTAACGCTAACGTGTCCCTGGAAAAAAATTTTAAATGTTGGCAACTATGCTAATACAATCATACCATAATCAAATAAAATTTCTAGAAGGTTCGTGAATGACAATACTATAAAAAACTTGGTAGTATAACTTTAACCAGTGAATACACTTTTCTGTAACTCCAGGAGATGTAAATTGTGGGATTGAGTGATAAGCTGCTGGATTCCAGTCCATCAAGACCAGTAGTGCCCCTGCGGTAATGACAGTGGATGCACACTTCCAAGGCCGGCCCTTATGTGTTTATGGGGCCCTTTAGGATAGATAAGTAAATCCAATAACCATAAAAAAAATCCTGTTACTAAGTAAATTAGCCTAATAGAATTTAATACCTGCCAAACTAGAAGAAGGAGAATCAGCTGTAATCTGGAGTCTTCTCTGTTTTGAGCCATTTACTCCACAATATACTCTTCCTACGTCCTAAAAAATTAGACACATTGACCTACAGTAAGCCATCGTCATAGAATGAGTTTACTCACATCCATATTGACTTCAGCTCAGTCATAACTAATAAAGTAGATGTGTAACTGCAAACATGTGAGTTTCTACAGCGATGCTGTTGCCTGTGACAAGTCATGGAACAGGCAGTTTGCCAGCATGGAGTCAAGCCTCCCATCAGGTTGACTAAGCCATTATTATGCTGGGTCATTTTCTGGCAGCAGGAGGATGACCTGGGTTACACACGCTTTCCGGGACCCCTTGCTAACACATTTCTGGTTCACAGCAACCCTTATGAGTAGAATGGCCCGACTCATAACATCCTGTTAGCTAGTAATAAATCAGGATTATAGGCAACATGACCATTAGGCCACCTCCCTGGAATAAAATGCTTCCTAGGAAAAGGTATGCAGAACTGCATATTACTGCACCTTGAGGCAATCCCTTTTGCGTTGTTGTGGGATCTTTAATATGCAAATACTGATGTAGACACACAGACAGACATGTGCCTTGACTGACACCGGGCAGCCCCTCAAGGCGGTCTCTTCCTGAGTATCATACAATGTGTGGCTAACCTAAAGGGCTGTCCAGAGCAAGGAAGGTTTTCTATGGGGATTTGCTACTGATCTGGACAGTTCCTGTAATGTACAGAGATGGCAGCAGAGAGCACTGTGTCAGACTGGTTCCATCATCATAGAGAGAGAATACACCACTTCCTGCAGGACATACAGCAGCTAATAAGTACTGAGAGACTTGAGGTTTTTAAATAGAAGTAAATTACAAATATATCTTTCTGACACCAGTTGATCTAAAAGAAAAATGTTTTTGTTCCCTTTAAACTCAGATGAGCTCCAACATGCACATGGTCAGGGTGGACCAGGCTGGCTCTCAAGCCAAGTTAGTCACCTTTTAATTCCCTATAGTCTTGAACCCCCCTAAATACATGACTTTAAGTAAAAATCCTTTTCTATGCATATGACGTATATAAGAAGGATATGAGTTATCGCTTACATCGGTTCATCCGTGGATTCTAAGAGTTACAGATGAAAACATCTGGTAAGATCTTGGATGTACAGTATGTACTCACCCCTCTGTGCTGGACAGTATGTGTCTGTATCCAGATATTCCATACTAAATCAAAGGATTTGTAGTGTTTATACAACAGCATTACGCTACTCATTCCAAAGACTTTCCATGTAATTCACTCCGAGGCACAAAGCTTCATAATATATCTGTATAGTGGTTAGAGCTCAGTTTTCTATTAGCTCCACATTCTTGGTTCCTTTCACATATATACTTTGTTAAATGCTGAAGTTTTGGCTGCCTGCAGTCATCACTTGGTGAAGCTTACTGCATATAGTTTCCATTGTACTCAGAGATAAGAGGTTGTCTGACTCTTGGTTTCCCACTGATCAGCCACTACAATCTATGCACTCCCACCACCACTGATCAGACACTACAATCTATGCACTTCCACCACCACTGATCAGCAACTACAGTCCATGCACTCCACCACCACTGATCTGCCACTACAATCTATGCACTCCCATCACCACTGATCAGTCACTACAATCTATGCACTCCCACCACTGATAAGCCATTACAATCTATACGCTCCCACCACCACTGATCAGCCATTACAATCTATACACTCCCACCACCACTGATCAGCCAATACAGTCTATGCACTCCCACCACCACTGATCAGCCATTACAATCTATGCACTTCACCACCACTGATCAGCCACTACTGTCTATGCACTCCCACCACTGATCAGCCAATACAGTCTATACGCTCCCACCACCACTGATCAGCCATTACAATCTATGCACTTCACCACCACTGATCAGCCACTACTGTCTATGCACTCCAACTACTGATCAGCCATTACAATCTATACACTCCCACCACCACTGATCAGCCAATACAGTCTATGCACTCCCACACCCACTGATCAGCCGCTACAATCTATGCACTCCCACCACCACTGATCAGCCGCTACAATCTATGCACTCCCACACCCACTGATCAGCCACTACAATCTATGCACTCCCACCACCACTGATCAGACACTGCAATCTATGCACTCCCACCACCACTGATCAGCCACTACAATCTATGCACTCCCACACCAACTGATCAGCCACTACAATCTATGCACTCCCACACCCACTGATCAGCCACTACAATCTATGCACTCCCACCACCCACTGATCAGCCACTACAATCTATGCACTCCCACCACCACTGATCAGCCACTACAATCTATGCACTCCACCACCACTGATCAGACACTACAATCTATGCACTCCCACTACCAATGATCAGACACTACAATCTATGCACTCCACCACCACTGATCAGTCATTACAATCCCACTAAAATCAGCTACATCCACACAGATCAGATATTTAAAGGGGCCTTGAATAGGACCCAGGTACATTGTACAACTGTGTGTAAATAATGAAGAGGATGCATGCGATGGATGCTTCCCTTCCAAACACGTCATTGGTGGGGTTGGGCCCCTAGTGATTTCATATTGAAATATTCAGGAGACTAAACCTGGATTTCTGGTAAGTATAGCTTTATTTTATAGCATGATAACAGAAGAAAATAATCAATGTATATTGCAAACTTGCTTTATATTACATTTACTGTTTTGAAAGGGACACTTTAAGATCAAGGGGTGAATATAAGGCTAAGCGGGTATCAATTAAATTCATACTCACCTGGGGGAAGGGGGGGGCATTGCAACCAAATAAGAACTGTGTTGAAATTAGGGCAGCCAAGCCTACAAAACTCTATAAAATGACCACTTGTTCTTTTGAGGTTGGTACAATTCAGTGGATTTTGAGCAAAGTAAAGCTCTTCTTTATATGGGGGGAGCTCAGTACTTTAAACTACGTTTAATAGTTGTACACCGATTTAGTGTTGGGGTCTGCAAGCATCAAAGGCAGTATAAATTCATTCTAAGGCTATGTTCAGACTGCATAAGAGACCAGCCGTACTGCAGTACCGGCCGGATGATCTTTGCAGCCGCAGAGTTCTGATGCGGGCGCATCCATGCACGCCCACATCAGAACTCCCCACTGCACACTATGAAGCGAGCGGCCGGAGCCGCTCACTCCATAGTGTGCACTGACAGGGTTTTCTGCGGCCGATATTCACTGACTAGCGGCTGCAGAAAACTGACATGTCATGTCCATAAAAGACAGGGCAACATATCTTTTTGTAAAAAGTATGGCCGTTGCTGCCGATTGCAACAACGGCCGTACTTTTACGAAAAGATACGTTGTGTGAACATAGCCTAATTCATTCTAATGCAGTATATATTCATTCTAATATATTAGGTGACAGAAACAACCATAAAATGTTGGCATTGCTGTAGTACCTTCTTTCACTTAGATTGTGGTGTCATTTGCAGGAGACTCTTTATAATCGTGCACTGAGATATTAGCTGGGTGGACAATGCAAAAAAGGAATCCTTTTCACCGTGTACAGTTTGCACTTTGCTCCTTTGTGCGATCGATGCGTTTGGTTTGAAAGCAAAATAACAAGATGCTAATTCAGCCAATAATGTGCCTACCGCCAGCATAGGCAGGGAAAGGGTTAACGTTTAAGCGTGGCTGCACATACAGAACTGGCCATTGTTACAGCTTGCAGCTCGGTTAAAATGTTACCAAAACTATCAATAATTGCTACAATTCTTCTGTTCTGATGAACGGTTTGCAACTTCTTTAACTTCTTTTAAATCAGAAAATGATCCTAAAAATATGGAAAAATGGGATCTGGCCCCTCCAGTCCAGTGGTTTGATGTTTCCGTGCCTGATTTCAAGGTGTTTGCTTCCCCACAACCTTTTATACATATAAAGACCCATTTTTGTCCCTGTCCTTAGTATTCATTACAATTAGAATGGAGTCCAAAGATTTGCCGCCCCATAGAGTCTGTGGTGCTTAGACACCTTAGACACTTACTAGGGAATTCTAAGTTGGGTTCAAGACATCTATGAGTGAGAGCAGCTACATAGTGCCCCACGTTGTCTGTACATAGAAAGGCCATTGATTTTAATGGGTGGCATGTAATGTTTCTGCAGTGGAGCTGCACAGTGATAGAACACTTGTAACTCCCTAATCCTAATCTTTAAAGGACCCACCCTCTGATAATCTCCCCATCATCCCCTTGAGATGTTTGCCATCCACAGCTTTGCTGTCACCACTCCAGATCTCTGCTGGCCAACCTCAAAACAATTCCCCATACTGACATCACTATTGGCCTATTCGGGTTCATTTCTTAGAGATGAATTTTAAGTGGGAGCCCCTAACGTGAAGCCCATTTATAATAAAATAATTTATCTGTCAAGAGGTTGTTTTTTTTTATTTGTTCAAACCTTATATTGGGACCCATAACCTATAGCAGTGCTTCTCATTCCAGTCCCCATTGCCACCAACAGGTCATGTTTTGAGTATTTCACGGGTGATATAATTATACTTAGTGCATCAGGTATTATCACAGGTATTTTTTGTATGGGATATCCTCATAACATGACACATTGTATTTAGATGAGATTGGTAAACCGATTATTGAGTACTGTTAAATGTTTGTATTCTTTTTTACTTGAAAATGATATTGCTACTTGTATAATATAAATCCTAATAAAAAAATATTGAAACAGAATAAAATATGCAGGACAAACACACCGTCTCCAGGCAATTTAAACTTGTAGTCCCGAGGAGACCCAAATTTTCCTGTGTATAAAACTACTTTTTAACCCAGGAAAACCTTCTAAAAAATCAGGGGTCGTCTTATATGCGTGGTGTCTTCTTATAGGGTGGGTGCTGAAAAACATTGAAACCAGACTGGAGAATCTGCAGTTGCAGCATACGGTGTGTGTGTGTGTGGGGAGCTCAAAAACTGCAGCATCCGTCCCTGACATTTGTGGCAACCATATGAAGAGCAGGCGTCCGGGGTATGGAAAAAAAAGATACGTTAGAGTGGCACTGTGCCCAGAAAAACACACCTCTTTCACCTGTGTGGCCGCCCTTGTATCCTACCAGTATTACTGTACCACCTTCTCTGCCTCTCAGATCTCACTGCTGTCTGATGTTTTTTATTTATTTTTATTTGGCGTGCGTTGGAAGAGGCATAGTCTTATACAACGAGTGAATCCCAAACTCTATATTTTAACTGGAAAAGTTGGGGGTCATCTTATACTCAGTCATCTTATAAGCTGGAAAATGCAGTACATATAAGAAGATACGAGTATTAAACATGACACTTGCTAGGTGATGGATCCATTATATATTTTGTTATACAACTGGTTCAGGAGATATGGCCACAAAGTACAAAACTAAAGTTCCTTTTCAGTTGAACCAAAGAGCCCAGGCCAAAGTGTGAGAACTGCCCAGACTTAGGCTATGTTCACACATTGTAAGAGACTGGCCGATCCGTGACCCGGCCGGGTCACGGAACTGCCGGTCTCTGAAAAGTTCATCACTGCAGTACCGGCCGGATGATGATTGCAGCCGCAGAGTTCAGATGCGGGTGCATCCATGCGTGCCCACATCAGAACTCTCCACTGCACACTATGGAGCGTATGGCCAGAGCCGCTCGCTCCATAGTGTGCACTGACAGGGTTTTTCTGCGGCCAGTTTTCTACAGCGCTGTGAGAGATCCTGGCCGGAGCGTATACTATGTGTATAAGCTCCGGACGGGATTCCATAGAAGACTAAGCCACATATCTTTTCGTAAAAATTATTCCGCTGTTGCCGATTGCAACATACATTGTGTGAACATAGCCTTAAAGTGTGAGAACTACCCCAGGCCAATATAACTCCTGCACTAACGCATACAGCTTGTGCCCAGACTTAGCCTGTAGACTGTGGGGTACATAACACCATTTAGCTGACCCTTGGCATTGCATTTGGTGTTCTCAGACTTGTATACCATATCAGTGCTGCAATGAAGTCACTGAGCTGCTTTACAGTGCAACTCATTATATTGCTAATGTTCATCTATGCAAATTGCAAATGACTGACATATGAGGTTTATTAACTGTAAGGGTTTCATAGATTCACAGATCAGAGAGTGCAATGAATACTAACTATAACAGGTCTTCGCTGACGTGTCTGGGTGGCTTGTGGCTGCTTAGCTTAGATTTATGAGTACACAGTTTTAACTCTTAGCACCTCTGAAAGTGTCTACTTTATTTCTGGAAAGTCTCAATTTGCTGTCATTGGGCCTTTTTTTATGCTTTAACATCTTGTCATTAAACCAGCTTGCATTTGTGATCTATAGACTTCAGCATTTTATTTTCATTCACTAAAAAAAGCTGAGTTTGCCATCTAGTGGTCAAATATATAAACTGCACCATTGTATGTTTGATTAAAACCGGACACTGACACTGATTTTATTCCTAATCTATATTGTGGGAAATATTGTATGTTTGCATTGCTTTATATAGTCTTTCTCTGGACGTTAGCAAAGTAAAGGTTGCAACAATAATGACTAATGAGAGACAATGTGATGCTTCAATGATGCCATCTGTTGTACAGGGGAGCTTTTCATTAGTCAGAACCGATAGGAAAAAAAACAATATAAATTAACAATTGTAAAATTATTACGTTGTTTGCCTTTTTAAGGGAGACTTTAAAAAAAACACCAGTTTCAGCTCGAAATTGGAAAATAAACTTTGCAATAAATGTACCTTATGCCGTGTCCGGCTGCTAGTTATACATGTCCTCATTGGCCCCAGTCATCCTTGCAAGTGTGCTGATGTAATATCCATAGTCACATGTATGTCAAGGCCAATTACTGACCAAAGTGGTGATAATCCATCCACAATGATACTATCAATGTATCCAGTGGCTGCCTGACATTACCATGGAGAAGACATCAGTATACATACAGGAACTATGGGAATGCCAAGAGACCTACAAGACTAGCAACGGGGAATCAGAACAGGACGGGAAAGATAAAAAATATAATCGTTATCAGTTAATAACCTAATGTCTAGCAGAAAAAATAGACATTTAAGGATCCAAATCACAAGGATGCCAACAACAATATCATATAGAATAATATAAGGGCAGACTAAGGTCTTTTTCTGCTGACACCAATATCAACCATATGTGTTTCTGTCACCTGCAGGACTTCCTGTGATTGGGAAGTAGATCAATTAAATATCATAATAAGGGGGTTTTCCGATATCAGAAAATTATATTGAAAAAAAATATCATCCCAAGACGTAACTTACCGATATAGTGTTGTCACTAAATGTACTGGGGGTAAACAAGCCTTTGCTTGGCTCACCCCTGACAGGGTAGTCCTTTTATTTTTAGTGTGATGTCTCAGCAGTTCCCGTTTCCTTTCACCTTCCCAATATGACACATCATTCCCTGCTGTCTCAGGAAGCTTAGCTGAATCTTGTCTCTGAGCTCAAACCCTGAGGTGTGCTTACACAATACTGCCTTGTGTTGAACAATGTCTCAGGCAGAGGACCAGGCCGGTAATGCAGTAGCAGATTATAATAGGTCCGTTTCGGGTGGTATCCCTGGCTCTTGAGGGGCCCATGGCCACCCAAACAGACTTATACTTTCCCTGTCCCTGGCTACAGTTCCGCCATGATATGCAAACAATTGCTGTTTTTTTTTACCTCAATTCTGCACAAATCAGGGCATCATGACATTATCTATTCTGTACTATGAACACAACGCTAGTGCTGCCATAGTTACAATGGGGTTGGAGGGCAGGCTTAGCGAACAGCCCGGGGCCTATGGTAAAGTTAATCCTCACCTGGGGGAATGAAGACAGCAGCTGTTGCAGGCTCACAGGTAGTGGAGTGAAATATTCTGCTGTGTAAAAACATCTACAGCAAAAAATATCTACAGCAGCTCTGAACTATCAGGAGTGCTGTGGGAGGGGAATAAGCAGGGTGGGAGAGCTATGGATGAAAGGGAAAGCAATGCATTCTGAGCTAGGAAGTACAGTAATAATCTGACATAGAAATAGAAACTACAGAGTAACAGAACAAAGGGGTTTTTAGTGGTTTCAGAACTGGGGCATACAGGTTAGCATTGCTATCTGTTTCTGCAGCAAGTTTATTTTTTTCCTGACATCGGAGTTGCCCTTTATTTCACTAATAACAAATGTAATTCCTCTTTGCATCTTCATATGCGCTTCCGTTTCCTATAATTTCGCTGTATATTGTATGTATGTATAAATCAATGTATAAATGTATGTATAAGTAATTTCTTGTGTAACCCGATGATATCATAGTTTGATTTATTACATGAAGATAGCTATATTACAATACAGTATTCTGCTTCTAATTGGCAGCAAGTGGGGGGAAGTAGTTCAGCCTGTCAATGAAATTTTGGATGGTAAGAAATTTCCGTTGTATAATAAGACACAAGCGTCTATAATGGCTCTGTAAAGCAGTTATGTGCATTTTACTGCTGCACATGTGTAATTCATTGCTAGTTACACCGCTATACCAATCCTGTTTTAGGATGGTGCAATAGTGACACACAGTGGACAGTACTGGATCTGCAGGCCAGACACTGCCACTGTTATATCTTCGGTAACGGATGGGGAACCTTAACCCTACAGCTGCTGTAAAACTACAAATCCCATCATGCCTGGACAGCCAAAGCTAAAGTTTTGGCTGTCGAGGCATGATGGAAATTGTAGTTTTGCAACAAATAAAGAACCAAAGGTTCTCCATATCTGTCTTAGGTAAATGGTGTGGCCTCCTCCTTCGTAAACCATAGTACAAATCTATGGCAGCTCAGAGCAGCCAAACGTGTGCCGTATTTCTTGAGAGGTGTGGGACATAAGGGCAGGAATCTAGACCGGTGTACAAAATATTTATTAGATGCACATTCAGCAGTCATCTTGACTTCCAGGACTTTTTCTTTTTGTTTTTGCAGTGCAGCAAGACGTGTGATGAAGGATTCCGCTACCGTAAGGTGTTCTGCACTAATAAAGACAACAAAGAAGTCCCGGCCCTTCACTGTGATGATAACAGCCGGCCATCCGATGTAGATAACTGCAACCTACAGTCTTGTGAATACATCTGGATAACTGGGGAGTGGTCTCAGGTAACAACAGTGACATTAATTCTACTATATTATATGAAATGGGAATATTTAAAGAGGGTCTATAAAATAAACTGACAACTGGGCGTTACCATTCGCTTGTTAATAAGGTGAGTCCCTACATAGTCTGATGCCAGCGTTGATTGGACAGTGTCAGTGCAGCCCTCATGAATGAGGGGAATGGTAACACCCAGTTGTCAATTTATTCATAAATTAAAGGGGGAAAAGGGAGAATACTCCAGGAAACTGTAAAGAAAAATGTTATTCTACAAGCGTTCATTTCCAAATATGACCATTTGGTTTCTGTTTTTAGTCAGCCGTTACAATCTTTCATAAAAGTTTTATGTTTTTAGTGTTCGGCGACATGTGGAATGGGCTATCGGCAGAGACTTGTGTCATGCAGTGAAGTGTATTCAGCAAAAGATCATTATGAGTATGGCTACCAAAGCTCTGCAAACTGCCCGGGAACCCAGCCTAGCAATATGCAGAGCTGCTTCTTAGGAGAATGTCCTCTTATGGCTTCATGGAGGGTCGGCAATTGGGGGAAGGTGAGTATACAGGAATAAGAGGCTATTGTTGAGGCTGCTCTGGGGTCCTTGGAGAGAGGGGGCCCAGCTTGGGTTCTGCTAACCATTCTGCTATTGGTGGTGAGGATTCTGTGCAAGACATCCTCCAGATGAACAGTGTAACTGGCCAAAAAGGGGAAGGGGTTATCAGACACTAGGCCCTTCCATGCTGCATGGCAAAAGCGGGCACCATAACAGGGAGCTTATTTAAATTTTTACTATGGGGCTCCACCTGTGTCCATTCTTACCTATCATTCTATTTGCAGTGCTCTGTCACCTGTGGGGTTGGATTTATGCAGCGTTCTGTGCAGTGCCTAACCAACAACGATATGCCCAGCAACATGTGCACTTTGGATATCAGACCGGAGGAGAGGCGGCCGTGCTACAACCCTCATGACTGTAAGCAGAGCACGTTTATTGAGTGCTCCATATTATGTAAATGATGTAACCGTTTTATCCCTCCCTTATATAGCGGGAAAAGGACAATAAGACCAATTTTTCCAAATCCTCAGAACACATTTAGGCCATGTTCACACAACATACAAACAATGGCAGTTTTTTAGCATGTTCCTACAGCTGACATTGTTATATCAGTATGAACATTATTTTAGCTTAATATTGACTGCTGTTTATTGTTCATTGATATGTTCACTATTTTTGTGGCTCTGTTGAACAATGGCCGTTGTTTTACCCAACAAGAACAGCCATTGTTTTACGGAAAAGTATGTTATGTGAACTTGGCCTTAAAATGTAACATTCTGGCACTAGAGGGAGCTCAAATAGATTGTCCCATTAAAACTGTTCTTTCTAAAATGTTGCCTGGGGACTCCTATGCTTCTTGAAACCTTAGTAGGTTTCTAATGCAAGCCTTTTCTGCATAAAGAGACAGTCTGCTGTATAGCAGAGGGGGCTCTTGTAAACACCTATGTATTTGTGATTGAATGAAGTCTCCAGATCAAGTGGTTACAAGACCCCTATGAAAAGAGGAGGAACAAACATAAGGCTGGATAATATAAGGGTATTTGCTGTAAGCAGGAGCAATACCAGTTCACTGTGTATGTAGAGCAGTGGACTCCAACCTGTTTTGAAACTACAGTGCCCAAACTAAGAAAAGGAAAGGTGTGTACCCCATAAGAGATAATGCACTCACAGATATCAAAACGGTAGCAATTTCTTTATCAATATAACCACAGACTTGACAAAAAAAAAAAAAGAGAAACCAGCTGGGGGAGGAGAAACCCTCACCCCAAGACCTCAGCTATCTCCCACAGTACCAAGAATGTTATAGTAAGAAAGTGCACACATAAATAATATAAATTCTAATACATAAGGTGTAACCTGTAAATAAGACCCACTCAAATTCTAAGAAATCATTCATTCATTAATAAATAGTAAAAGGGACAAAGAAACTTTTCACCAGGGCAAACAATGTACTGGGGGAAGCAGGGCTCCGAAGCCCTACGGGTTTCATCACGTCCGTGACTTCATCAGGGGTGATTGCATGTGGTTTATCCTCTTTTATCTATAGCCTGTCTGTGTTTATGTAATTATTATATCCTTATCACCTATATCCAATAAACATACACTTACATAATCGGAAGGTGTTCAGATGGCAAGATAGAGCCAGTGCGCCACAGTAATGGCCGTCACAGCGTGTGTATAGTGTTGTTGCACAAGACTCCAGAGCCAGCATAAAGGACTGCGACTCACATGATCAGTACGTCAGTGTATGACGCTCTGTTATGTGATCTTCTCCGGCCTTCTATGTATATTCAAAAAGAGAAAATGATACCACATCGAGTTAAGGAACATTCATTCAGGTAAATGCAGATATGTACAAAAAGTATAGAACTATACATATAAATTCATATAATAATATGCCAATATATTAGCATAAAGGACTATGGATTAGAAGTTATATTATTTATCTGTGCATTTTCTTACTATAACATCCTTGGTACTGTGGGGAATAGTTGAGGGGTTGGTGCGAGGGTTCCCCTCCCCCAGGTGGTTGCTTTGTATTTTATATGTTTTTAATTTTTTCTAGTCTAGGGATGGGGAACCTTCAGCCCTCTAGCTGTTGCACAACTACAATTTCCATCAGCCAAAGCTTTAACTGTCCAGGCATGATGGGAATTGTAGTCTTGCAATAGCTGGAGGGCCAAATGTTCCATATCCCTGGTCTAGTCTGTGGTTATATAAATAAAGATATTGTTACATTTTGGATATTTGTGAGTGCATTTTCTCATTTTGGGGACACATCGTTCCCTGTTTGTTTTGGTTTTATATCTTTGTGTACCAATGATGGATAGTACCATTAGAATGCACTGTGGTGTCCGCTATTGGTGTTTTTTTACGTCCACCATATCCTGACGGCTCAAGTGAATTATGCAGAGCTGCAATACCAGACGCAGCCTGTGGACACAGGTGGCACTGTTTTTATAAGAAATCAGACACGTTCTCTCTAAACAATTTACACTATTAATTTTCCATGATCAACGTAAACAAAAAAACAATCCATCTCTTTTTCAGGCGACTTACCGCACAGTTGTCGAGACGTAAAAAGACTCAAGAGCGTTATGGAAGACGGCGAACAATATATAACAGTGCAAGAAAAAATAATAAAGGTGACTTCATCTTTCATGCAGCACGTTCCATGATGTTCTGTGTTTTCTATTATTTATAGACGGCTGCAGGCGCTCTCTCTCTCTCTCCAATAACGATTGGTTTTCTTTCAGGTTTATTGTTCCGGGATGCAGTCAGACAGCCCTAAGGAGTATGTGACTCTCATAAGTGATGAGGCAGAAAATTACTCCGAGGTGTTTGGCTACAGGTATGACTGAAATATCGTACTGTGTGCTGCACTGACTACCAGGCTCTGGATGGCAACTATTACTTATTATATTGCATTTCTCCTGTTATATTGCTTTGCCCCACCATAACATACCCAAACACATTTATTAGGACCAGCATAGTGGAGGAGGTAGGTGAAATGACTTGTACCTAATGTATTAATAAACTAGACGTGTCCCCCCCAGGCTTATCACCTCTCTTAAGGGGCCTGAAGATATATAGTTCAAAACGACCTACAACGTCGCCATCTATAACATCGTATTACGGGTGTATTATTGCTCATGAGCTGTATTTTATTTGGTTGCAGGTTACAGAATCCTACAGAATGTCCATACAATGGGAGCAGGAGAGAAGACTGTCCATGTAGGAGAGACTATACAGCCGCTGGGTTCTCCACTTTTAGTAAAGTGAGGCTGGATCTGGCCACTCTGCAAATTATAAGTGAGTGTGTATTGCGTATAATATGTACGGTTTATGGAATATACAGGTTGTGGGATATACAGATGATTGTAAGGGACTGAGCTGATTGGGAATGAATGAACGGTATAATCAGGTTCCTAAGGTCCCCATACACTTTAGTCAAATATTGGCCTTGCCTGCCAACCAGACGACTGTGTAAAGTGTATGAGGGCCTCGCACCTATGATGTCAGGGCTGGGTATGTTGGATTTCACTTGTCCAACCTTTTTGTTCTCAGAGCAATAAGCCACTTAGGCTGGAGCCAAGGCCAGAAGTTGATCCAGTAGGAAGCAGAGGCATAAGACCTTCCTTTATATTTCCCATTCTTTTTTCATCCACATCTGGCTTTGGCACAAAAACCTGCAGTGTGTGAAACTAGCCTTAGAACTCTATTACACTGACCGATTCAGAAAAGCAAGTGAGCTCCAGCTGTCAGGTCCACACTCGCTCGCTCCTCGTTCCCCGCTCGCTGCTGGCGCTATTACACGTGCCAACAGCGAGTGGGTAAGTTCAGGGGGGGCCGTGAGGAGGCTCCCCGGACGATCTTTACGCGGCTTCTATAACACAGAACGACAGCAGCAGATGGTTGCTAGGCTGATCTTTGAGTTTCAGCCTGTTGAAAGACAACTATCAGCCGACATTGTGCACATTGGCTGATGGTTGTCTTCTATTAGGGTTATTTACACAGAAAGATTATCTGACAGACTATCTGCCAAAGATTTGAAGCCAAAGCCAGAAACAGTCTATAAACGAGTGAACAGTTCATAAAGGAAAGCCTGAGATTTCTCTTCTTTTTAAATCCATTCCTGGCTTTGGCTTCAAATCTTTGGCAGATAATCTGTCAAATAATCTTTCTATGTAAATGGACCCTTACACAAAGCAATTATGGGCCGTAACGTCCGATATCGGCCAAATACAGTTGATAATCGTTTACTCTTATAGAGCCTTTAGCGCTAACTGGCAGCAGCTTTCCCAAAGATATTTGTCCACATTTACTTCTCAATAGAGAAGAGCAAACTTCAAGTACGTTCGGGTTCATCCAAACCTGAACTCTCGCCATATAATTAACGGTGGCTGAAGAAGTTGGATGCAGCCCTAAGGAGTAATGAAAAAAAAAGGGTACAGACGATGGCCGTAGAGCTGCATCCAACTTCTTCAACCACCATTCATTAAATGCAGAGTTTGGGTTCGGACGGAGTTCGCTCATCTCTACTTCTGAATATACTGTCAGCTTTACTAATCAGATACAGGGGTCACCTCTGCTCCTACAGGGTTTGTAGGCCAGGGGTTCCGGTGCCAGGAGGTTGCCCTGTCTGCAGGGTCCTGTATTAACAGTAGGCACAGCAAAAAGGGGTATATCTGGTGTAAAATCATGGGGCATGAAAATAGGGGTGCTAGCAAGAACAATATTGGGGTATTAGCAGGCAGGTTGTAGCTGGAAGTCTTAGGGTCCTATTCCACGGGCCGAGCAGGGCGCTATCAACAATGTAAACGAGCGCCGATCTGCTAGTTTACTGGGCCCATTCCACAGCCCGACAATCGTTAGCGAGGGCTGCAGGGACATCGTTATCAATATCCTTGCAGCCCTTGTTTCATACATTAACTGTCCAGGCGCAGGTCTTCTCCTTCTCCCAGCCGACTATGGAATAGAGAGAACGATCAGCCGATGATCCTGTCATCGGCTGATCATTCATTTAGGTTCAAACCTAAAATCATCGGTCGCCACCCGCGCATCGCTACGTGGAATAGCGGGCGCGGCAGGTCTTCTTCTCCCGCGCGGCAGCATCAGCGTCGGAGCGGCCTGTGTGAGCTGACAGACCGCTCAGCCAATCACTGTCCAGGACCGCCGTGGCCAGTGATTGGCTGAGCGGTCTGTCAGTTCAGACAGGCTGCTCCAAAACTGATGCTGCCGCACGGGACCAGGAGAAAGAGAAGACCTGTGCCTGGACAGGTAATGTATGAAACAAGGGCTGCAAGGACATCGATAACGATGTCCCTGCAGCCCTCGCTAATGATTGTCGGACCGTGGAATAGGCCCACGAGTTTACATCGTTGATCGGGCCCTGCTTGGCCTGTGGAATAGGACCCTTAATGAAGGTCTGGACCAGATGTAAAGAAAGGAAAGCAAACATTTACATTCAGAGATTCAGAGAAGTGAATCTCAACACATCATTAAAAAAAAATTCTTGCCTCCCTTGGGGTAATTATTTCCATTAAATCAATAAAACCAAAAGTAGCCTGTAACCAATAGCCAATACCTCTATGATGGTGCAGAATGCCATGATATCCACTGTATGTAGTCTTTCTATCATCATCACTTCTAACCGGCTACACATGTTGAATCGATTTGTGCTCTCTCCCTCTGCAGCGACGGATCTGCAGTTTGCACGTACTCTTGATGGACGACCTGTTCCATTTGCCACAGCTGGGGACTGTTATAGTGCAGCAAAGTGCCCTCAGGTAAGAAACTATGGTGATGGAGAAGAAACGCACGTGTCCCTAATCATGAGTTCAATTACAGTATTTTTGTAGGAAGAAGATGTAATCCGTTATCCACTGACGTATGGCATGGAAGTACAGTACATTGTTTGTGTATTTGGCATCGTATAATTTAGTAGGGGGTGTGAGAGGTGCTTGTGCTGCACAAGAAATAGGTTACTAAGTATATTAGCATGGTGGAAAAACTGAGCTGTATTGTGCTTCCTTAAAGGGCTACTCTGTTAAAAACTTTTTTTTCTTTCTTTTTTTTATTTTTTTTAAATCAGCTGGTGTCAGAAAGTTATACAGATTTGTAAATTACTTCTTTTTAAAAATCTTAAGCCTTTCAGTACTTATCAGTTGCTGTATGTCCTGCATGAAGTGGTCTTTTCTTTCCAGTCTGACACAGTACTCTCTGCTGCCACCTCTGTCCATGCCAGAGCAGTATAAAATCCCCATAGAAAACTTCTCCTGCTCTGGACAGTTCTGGTCATGGGCAGAGGTGGCAGCAGAGAGCTGCAAAGACTGCAAAGAATACACCACTTCCTGCAGGACATACAGCATCTGATGAGGACTGGAGGAATGGAGATTTGTAAATAAAAGTAATTTATAAATCTGTATAACTTTGGGGATCAGTTCATTTGAAAAAAAAAATTTCACCAGAGTATCCCCTTAATCTGATCACCGTGGACAGATTATCTCTCACTTTATTCTAATACCATAGATATGCGATTGTTAGATCCAAACAACTTCACTGAAATCTGTAAACAACCTAATGTATTTGGAAGGCCATAAAATTTGTCAGGGTTTGCTAAAAATCTTATGTCTTTGGTTGTCCAGTATGGGCGGATGATTCTCTTTGGACAAAATGACAATTAAGGTTCTACTGGGTGCGCCTAGGAAAATCTTCAAGAAATGTATTGTCAGCACAATATTAAAGGGGTGTTCTGGAGAAAGATTTTTTTTTTCAGCTAAACTAGTGTCAGAAAGTTATGCAGGTTTGGAAATTACCTGGGTTGTTCAGTGAAAATCTTTTTCTTTCAAATCAACTGGTGTCAGAAAGTTATATAGATTTCTAATTTACTTCTATTTAAAAATCTCAAGTCTTCCCATACTTATTAGCTGCTGTATGTCATGCCGGAAATGCTGTTTTATTTTCAGTCTGACACAGGGCCGAGACAGGAACTGTCCAGAGCAGGAGAGGTTTTCTATGGGAATCTCTTGCTCTGGACAGTTCCTGTCTCGGCCAGAGATGTCAGCAGAGAGCACTGTGTCAGACTGAAAATAAAACATTTCCTGCAGGACATACAGCAGGAAGACTTGAGATTTTTTTATTAGAAGTAAATTACAAATCTGTATAACTTTCTGACACCAGTTGATTTGAAAGAAAAAGATTTTCACTGCACAACCCTCTTAAGTCTTCCAATACTTATAAACTGCTGTATGTCCTGTAGAAAATGGTGTATTCTTTGCGATTTCACTCAGTGCTGACACATCTGCCAGTGACAGAACTGTCCAGACCAGTAGCAAATCTCCTGCTCTGGACAGTTCCTGACACGGTCATAGCACTGTGTCAGGATGGAAAGAATACACTAGAGAAGGAATATGACAGATGTTTCCAGTTCTTATGACTCCAGGTCTCAGCTTTATGCTGGAAGTGTCCAAACACCTTTTATAGCTGTCAGCCAAATGTTTTTTAAGCTGAAATCTATCTCACCCGATCCCTGCATACACATGAGTGCAAGGTACAGCCAAACAATCATATGTTCTTAATGGAGAGAGAGAAGGTAAACTGCTGCCTGACTCCTCTAGCGGAAGCTTATCTTTCCAAAAACAGCTGAAATCCAATATGTCTGATCCTTCTCTCCCCAACATTAACCAGTATTTTGTATGGGGGGTTTGTCACACACTTGTTAGATGGCCATCTTGGGGTTGGCTGGGGGATGGCTGGGCCCCAAACTTTTAATTTGCACCCACCCCCACCCCTGCCCCGACTGACCACTAAGCCAGCAAGTGTAGTCATAACTGAGTAACTGCAAGCGCTCGTCAGGGGTGCTTTTAGTTAAAGGGGTAGTGCGGTGTAAAACAAACACATTACAAAGTTATACAACATTGTAATGTGTGTCATTTATGTGAAGGGTCCCCTTACACACACACACACACACACACACACACACCCCCCGGACCGTCAACCCGGAAGCGTGATACAGTATACTCACGGAATCACTGTCAACCCCGGCCGCCATCTTGGTACGATCACGTCAACTTCAGGAGGCTGGCCTGACTGCTCCGGCCCTCCCTCATGCTGGCCCCCCTCCAGCACGTCATCAGCTGCTCAGCTGCGATTGGCTGAGCATAACAGAAGCCCCGGATCATTAGGAATTATCCAGGAACATTTACTGCTGTTTGAGCTTTGCACAGGTGTCTTAACGATCCAGCCCATGTTCATTATACACACAGGTGGGGAATAGGAAGCAATCTGCCTGGATCATTCTTAATGATGAGGAGGGCGGGGAGGAGGGACAGAGAGGGTGTGCCAGCCTAATGCATATACAAATGTAAGCACCGGCTGTTAGACACAGCGCTGCAGGATTAAAAGTTGTTTTTATGACAATAACTGCATCCCCTGCCGAATGGACCCCAGGACAGATCTTGGATTAAAAGCAGCTATCCAAAGGTAGTGGTTTGGGGAGGGGGGGTCAGATTGTGGGTACAGAGTCACTTTAAAGGGACATTTGTAGAACCCAGGAGGCCTGCTCGGCCATCTGGTGCTGCAAATGATGACAGCTCAGGGGTCCCAGAGTATTGCAGGAGTGGGTCCCATATCAGCCGCTATGGCTGCTACAGTGGTAGTTATGCCCCTGGCCTCTTGTCATAACTTTAATATTGCCAAATGCATCTGACCTGACACTCTTACTGCTTTTCTTATAGGGTCGTTTTAGCCTCAACCTAAAAGGAACTGGTCTTTCTGTATCAGAAACAACAAAATGGATGTCACAAGGCAACTATGCAGTAACCGAAATAGCCAAATCCCCGGTAAGTCCTAGCATTTTACTATATTTTATATCAGTTTTTATCTATCTATCTACAAAAAAGTAGATCTACACGGCACACCAACATAAAGTGAATTGGTAATTTATTCCATCCAAAAAAGGAGACACCAAAAGGTGCTATGTTTCACCTCTCTCGCAGTCATTATGAAGCATTATAGGAGTGCAGGTGAACCATAATTATAGGGCCGGATCATTAATAATTTTGCATATCCAGCATAATATTAAAGAAACAAAAGTGAAATAAAGTGCTAAAAATTACATAAAGTTCATGATAACATTGTACTATATTTATGTATTTTTTAGCACTTTATCTCACTTTTGTTTCTTTAGGGTGCGTTCACACCTACAGGATCTGCAGCAGATCTGCAGCAGATTTGATGCTGTGTTCAGTTATTTAACTGAAATCTGCTGCAGAAAATCAGCTGCAGATCCTGTAGGTGTGAACGCACCCTTAATATTATGCTGGATATATCCGGCCCTATTATTATGGTTCACCTGCACTCCTATAATGCTTAATAATGACTCTGCGAGAGAGTTTTTCGGATGGAATAAATTAGCAATACACTTTATGTTGGTGTGCCGTGAAGAGAGGTCAGGATGACCATGTGCAGTTCTTTTTCCTGGAATCGTGATGTGATCAATGGCGACCATAGACACCATAAAACAAATATTATTGTCTTTTTATTTCTAGGATGGAACCAAAGTCACGGGAAAATGTGGTGGTTATTGTGGCAAATGTATTCCGTCCTCTGTAACCGGCCTCCGTGTTCAGCTGTTATAGAACTGGTAAGGATGAATGGAGCACGACCACTAAAACACACTCTAAGGTGGGCATTTATTAAGTCCGACGTTTTTTACGCCGGACTTATAAATGCCCCCGCAGCTCCGGCGCTACGGGGATTTATGTAGAGGCGGACTGCCTCTACATAAATCCCGTGCGCGCCGGTGCGCACCGCCGAAAACCTACGCCAGCTGAGGACTGGAGTAGGTTTTCGGCGTACATTTGGGCAGAACGGATGGTAAATCGTGCAGACTCTGAGTCCGCGTCCTCCATTCCGCCCACTACACGTCCCCTTTCCGCCCCCCCTTGCGTACTTGGCGGAAAGTGCCGATTTGCAAATATTTTATTCGCAGATCGGCCATTTGCGTATAAAAAAATACGCAAATCGGCACTTTCCGACGAAAATCATCCGTTCGCCGGATGATACATGTGGCCCTAAGACTTTAAATGGTAACTTTTCTCACAATTTGAGGAGGGGAAAGAGGACATTCTGTGGGTGGAGATCATGAGAGTGAAGATAGCGACCAGTCTAAAGGGTCTTCTGCACGGCCCGACAAGCTGCAGCAATTTGTGTGACCCATTTAATGCATCTTTGTCGGTCACTTATCACCTTTTTACAAAGGGCGATGCAACAATGCATTGAATGCGCTGCACAAAAGATCCAATCATTGTGTGAATGAGGCTGTGAGTGACAGTTTGCTTGTTCATTGGCTGAATGGTCATTTTATATGGGATGATGGTCAGCGACTAGTGGTGATCAGCCCGAGTAGAATAGCCCTAAAAAAATTCATTATTCCTAATAATATACAGAATAAGAATTATTCCATAACTAAATCAAAATGCTTTCCATCTAGTGCTGTTTATACAGTTTATTACTCCACCTCCCCAGACTGGACCCTACATTACCCCACAGTGCTGCCAATAATAATAAACGAATGAGGAGCTAGATTTTAAGGACTACATAGCAACTAGGATTCCAATGGTAACTGTGTTACCTTTCTATATGGCTGGTAGGAGGTGTGGGGGAGACAGGAGGCATGTATGCTGCAGCTCAGTCTGACCATTCTGCATCTTGAGCTTGGAAGAAAAACTTAATTTTATAACTTTGCACACAGCCATTAGCTAACAGACAGGTATCATTTGTTTTATCTCAATATCAGTTTATGTGTTTATCAGTATATGTCTGTGGCTCTGAGCATCATATAGAGCTGACAGAGTCTTTATAAGTGTATGGGGGTGTCCTGACTTCCCTCCTGACAGATGTTGTTGGTAGGAAGGATTAAAGGGATTATCCAGCATTAAATTTTTATTTTTTTTTATATAACGCTGCCCTGTTGGTAAACATGTAATACTTACCTCTCCATGCTCACCAGGTATCCCAATGTGGCCTTTCCTTTGTCCCCCACTGGCTGCAAGCCCACTACTTCTGAGACAAATTTGTCTTGGTAGTGACAGCCCACTCAGCCAATCAGTGGCTGAGATCGAAAAGAGCCGTGACCATGAGTTCATTTTGGAAGTAGCAGAGCTACAATCAGCAGGGGACACCGGAGAGGCCGCACCGCCACACTGGGGGAGCACAGAGAGGTAAGCATTACATGTTTATTATGTTTATCAACAAGGCACCAATATATACAAAAAAATTTAAACACTGGAAAACCCTTTCAAAAGCATGAGGAATTCAGACATGCTTGATCCTTTGTTCTCCTGGAAGATAAACTGCTGCCAGAGGTGTCTGGCTTGTTCTCCCCTCCTTACAGACAGTATGTTGATATGGAGCATGCATTTGTTGCAAGGAATAGCTATCGCCAAACAGCTATAGATAGTATATGGCCACCCTCAGTGTTTCACCTGACATTAGATTATAGATATATCACGAGAAGCATGAAATAATTTTAATCTGTTTCTTCCAGGTGCTTTAAAAATAAGAACATATGAGACGCTCAGATGGATAAAGACTCGTGTTGCAATACCTCTTCCTAGTTGTTTGTACATGTGTAAATAGACTGTATACCAAGTGATGTATAGAATAATATTTATGTCTAAGGTTATTTATTTTAATATTTTGTGTGCGTAAAATGTCTCTTGTACACCCTCCCCTGCGGGACGTGTCTCTAGTCTCTCATGTATCTAGAGCCGTCATCAGTGAAGTGGTTTGGCTGCTTTCTTTTTTTTTTATTTTATTTTTGCGTTCCACTTTTGCAGTCCATCCACTGCATTTTACGTGCTCTACATCATATGTAGCGTATTGACGTGAGTGATGCTTTCTTGTCACAGGTTTTAACTGTACATCGTTTTTCCAGTTGGCTATTTGAGTCTCTGGTGCTTTGCAAGTATTATCAGCGTATGCTTGGCTTTTTCTCCAAAATGTTTATAGGAAGAAATATTGTTAGATTTATAATCATTGGGTGGTTGGTCAAGACATCCAGTCCCCTAATAACCACATATATACATTCTATGGCTATGTTCACACAATGTATGTTTTCGTAAAAGTTCGGCTGTTGTTGCAATCGGCAACAACGGACGTACTTTGTACGAGAACATGTGTTGCCTTGATTTGTATGGGATCCCAGCCGGAGTGTATACACATAGTATACCCTCCAACCGGGATCCCGTGCTACACCACAAAGAACTGACATGTCTGTTTTCTGCGGCCGCTATTCAGTGAATAGCGTCTGTAAAAAACCATGTCAGTGCACACTATTGAGTGAGCGGCTACAGCTGCACGCTCAATAGTTTGCAGTGGAGAGTTCTGATGCGGGCACGCATAGATGCTCCCGCATCAGAAACCTGCGGCAGGAAAGATCATCTGGCCGGTACTGCAGTAACGGCGGGGATGATCTTTTCAGAGACCGGCCGCTTCGTGACCATCCGAACCTGAGCGTGCAGCAACCTGGAAAACATGTAAACAGCCATAGGTTATATCCATGTTTTCCAGGGCTCCCTAGGGCTGCATCCAACTTATGCAGCCACCAGTAATCAAATGCTGTATGCTTGGGTTCGGATGGACTCAAGAGCATGCTTGAGATTTGTTCATCCCTAGTATTAATGCATTAGGTAGCCCAGGACTGCCTATACATTCTTGGGTATCATCATAAGCCTCATTCATCAAGCTCAGCACCATAAAGGATTCTCAACCCTTAACACAAATGTACAAGTTCTACATGAGTACAATTTGCAAACATTGCAAAGTGCGTTCACATGCACGCTCTGTAATTACAATGACCATCGGTGTCCAAAAGATCTTCTGTCTAGTTGAAATGTAAGGAAGTTGATCGCACTACTATTATAGTCCATTCCATTAAGTTAAGTTTCCATAAGTTGTGTAATAATGTAGGTGTAAGCATCCCATAAGAAATAGTGATTGGCCCCCAAGTCAGCTCTATCTTCTCCTTCACCATTGCTCCCAATATTCCGTCATGGGCTCACCCCACCAGAGTATCCTTTGGGCTAATCAGATTCTGGAGGTGTCAACAGAGCCTAATAAAGTTTCCAAAATAACCCCCATGATATCCCATGGTAGTATAGTATATCGGTACTATGTGATATTGACTAGATTAAACATTTAGAAGGAAATGCCAAGTATAACACTTCTTATTTTATGTCGAACACCTGGTCATATGTATAATAACATTGTGAATTCTGTATGTGTTTAATGTAATATTTTATATGAAAAAGGGAATTATTTGCACTATAAGCTGAAAGTAAACAACAATGGTGCCTTTTATAAAAAAAAAATATCTTTAGAAATATTTATTGAATTAATATCTAAGAATTAAATATTATTTTTGATTTTTACAGAAGTTACAATAAATGTACTCTAGAAAATGTTCAAGTTCATAATATTTTTTATACATTGCATGAATTGCTGCATGTCATCCAAACCAAAGCATTGATATAGCGGCAATGGAGTAAGTACAAGTCTGCACCATAGGGAGAGGGGGTGTGGAGCTTTAGGTGCTCACATCACTTCCCTATATATTGGGTGCTCTTGTTCCTCAATGAACCCTAATTTAGTGTCTTCCATTTATGCCCCTGCATCCTTGCCCCCTCTTAGGGTTCAGTCATGTATCTATCCTTTGTATTACCAAAAACAGAAATGAATTCCAGTAGAAGGAAGAGGGAAAAAACTTTTTTTTTTTAGTAGTGTTGAGTGGAAAGGCCAAACAGTTCGGGTTTGGCAATGTTATCTGAACACGAACGCTCTGCATTTTCAGTTGGATGCAGCCCTAGGGAGTGAATTTGGCCTATGGCTGGAGAACATTGCAGAGCCTGGACAGTTCAGCCTCTCCGCTCAACACTACATTTTAGTAACAACAAAAACACTGAAAGGAACAATGAGGTTGAGTATGTCTGTGTGTACAAGCCCTTACAGAATAATGGATTATTAGAGAGATTAATTAGAGAATTCTAAACAACTAGAAGGGAGTCTCTTATTTGGAGACGTGTTCAAGGCAAAGAGCTACGACAAAGACTGTGTCTCTCTCTGTCTTCTGTCCATTACATGGGCATCCCATAGGTTTAATTGGGTACCATTTAAGATTTTATTTGCCTTGTGATGGTGCTTGGATTTTTGGAACACTTGAGTGAGCAAAACAGGATTATCTACCACCCCTGTATAAGTACTGTACAGTTATACTATGCAAAGCCATGAGCTGCTAGATCTGTTTAACATCTAAACCATATGGAAGGTGCTCTGGACCTAGTAAAACATGCATAAGTACAAGAAGAATTAATATTGAATCAAGTAAAAAATTGTGCACCTGGAAAGTGCTTATCCTTGAATGACTTGCTCATTTATTAAAGGAGAAGTTCGGCGAAAATTGTTATTAAAGTATTTTATAGCCCCCTAAATGTTATACAAATCACCAATATACACTTATTACGGGAAATGCTTATAAAGTGCTTTTTTCCCTGCACTTACTACTGCATCAAGGCTTCACTTCCTGGATAACATGGTGATGTCACGACCCGAATCCCAGAGCTGTGCGGGCTGTGGCTGCTGGAGAGGATGATGGCAGGGAGATGCTCAGTGTCCCTCCAGTGCCCTGTGTCCCTCAGTGTCCCCCTGCCATCATCCTCTCCAGCAGCCACAGTCCATGATAAACTGTGTAAGCTTACTGTCCTGTCTAGGCACCTACAGCACATACCTGTGGCCCTCCAGCTGTTGCAAAATTACAACTACTATCATGACTGGACAGCCAAAGAGAGTTGGGGCATAATGGGAATTGTAGTTCTGAAACAGCTGGAAAGCCGCAACTTGTGTACCCCTGTCCAAGGGAGACGGGTAGTTTGGGTGGCTTGAGCAGAAGGGTTAAAGGTGAACATCTTCTTACCATCATATAGCAGAGGGTGTACTTAGGCCAGATCACCCATTTTGGTCACTCAAAGCTATTACATCATGTGCCTCAGGATTGGTGATAGATTGGATTATTAGGAATGGTTCCCTCAGGCTGGTTTCACACATGCCAGTTTTTTGCAGTTTATGTGCCAAAACCAGACATGGATTCAAATGGGATGGGAAATATGAAGGGAGGACCTGTACTTCTCTTTCCCATTGGATCCTCTGTTTTCCAAAAAAAACTACTGTGTGTGTTTCTAGAAATATTGAATCTGTTACATATTTATTTAAAGGGGTTTTCTCATCTGCCCCTTTTCAGCTCTGCACTGCCGCACCCCGCTCTCACTTCCTGGTTTGGTGCAGGAAGGTTGTGGGGGAAGCAAGGATGGGAGGCAATTATGTGTTGCTGTTCCTCCATCTGACAATACAAATGTCCCCAGAGACAATCCAAGCCCTGGAGACATGTGGGATGTCAGAGGGAAACAGAACATGTAATAAGAAACTCAGCAGCTCCCGACCACCCGAGTCCCATCACTGCTCGGCCACCAATCTCAATTTCATATCTGATAAGGGACATTGGGATCCTTGGCAACTGCTGTCAACATGACAATGAGAGAAAAGGGTCAAAATTTAAAAGAAAGCAGTTTTCCTAATGCAGAGCTTTTACAAAGTTGCTTTCTTTTCCATTCCTTAACAACTAGAAAAAGTTTAGGTGATGGGAAAGCCCCTTTAATATATTATCATAAAGGAAGTATTTCTGATGAGGTGAGGTTTCATCAGTATAAGTATTCCTCTTTAGCAGCTTAATAAGATGTTGGCCATACACAGGTAAATCTTGCTGCTTGATCCAAGGGGGAAGCTACAAGATTTGGCTGATTGGATATGGCTACTTTGTTATGATCTAGCCAAGCAGTCATACATACAATTGGTAATACACAAGCCCCACAAATCACCCCCAGTAGAAGATATTGGGGTACAGAATGGTCAGACGTATAAGATTTGGACTGCTGCACCCTTTTGTTCTCGGTGAGGTAAGCCATCACCAGAGGAGTCTGGAAGCAGCTTACTCCTCCGTTCTCCACTGAGAACACATGAACATTCGGCTGAGCTAAGTTTTCATGTTTCTTTGGGGAACAGGTGAAGTTGACAGCTATGGATGGGCCATCGATGGACTAAAGTTGAAAAGCAAAAATAAAGAGGCCATGTTATCATGGAACAGACCCATTCACCAGAGTACAATGAGGGTAGACAAGAAGCAATTTTGTCCATTGTTAATTCCCATAATCTCTAGTTCCATCCATGTATCCAAGTCAAGTGTTGAAAACTATTAGGTCAGAATTTCTAGTATTTTTTTAAGCCTAGATTTTTATACCTAATTTTTTTATTATTGTTTTTTTAGTGTTTTATATAAAAAAATGGCTAACAATATTTTTCTATGAACATCGTTGGATTAAATTCCTATTTGTTTTTGTATTCCTAATGATTTGTATTTGTAGTCCTATTGTTTTATTCATGCACTGTATCTATACAATTAAAGGGTTGGTATAAATTATATTAATTTCTAAGATGCTACACGTCTGTTATATGCTTATTGTAAGCATTCTGCCCTGTATATACTTCTTCCTACATCTCCGGTGCTAATTATGTCGCACACAAAGGTATTTGTCAATTTTTTTTTAATTGTCTGATTTCTGTTCACTCAATTTGTATCCGTTCTGTATTGTATTAGATACGTAATATGCACTGATCATAGCTTTATTGGTGTTCACCTATTAACAAATAAATTATTTTGTAAATTTCTACAGTGTTTCAATGGTTTTCCTTTATATGACATGTAGTTGGGTGCTATTTGCCAGGATGTGCGCAGCTTTATTAGTTATACTGCTAAGGCATATTGCTATTATATCATTATGTGGTATGGTGCCGATCTAATAGATCAGTGTAATGCATATGCAATACAATGATCTCTATAAGCAATCAAATGATTGCCTATAATAGTATAATAAATAGGCCTAGCAGAGGACAGGTTGCTGTAAATACTGGTTGGCACCTAATCATCACCTTGGCAGTACGCTGGAGCATCAATGACATATGTCAACATTGTTTACACTACTGATCTTAACATCTTAATAGTTAAATGACTGGAATCAGAGTGATCTCCAATACCGGTCATCACTGACAGTCGGGCTACATACTCCCTAACTTGACTCATGCCATGACACATCATGAATGGGGAAGCGGTTAAAGTGAAATAAGACTGTGCTGTATTACTGCACATAATCCATGGACAGATGTGGCATTGTTTTTGAAAGACGGCAGTCATTTATAATCCTGTACAATGTCTTTCAAAACAGGGATTGGAAACCTTTTGACCTCTGTTGTAAAACTACAATTTCCATCATGCTTTGGCTGTCCAGTCATGATGGGTATTGTTGGGTAGTGATTACTTGGGTTGGGTAGTGGTAGTGATGATTGGGTAGTGTTGCAACAGCCAGAGAGCCACCGGTTTGCCATCCCTGCTTTAAAGGATAACGCGTTTTTTTTTTCCTCTTAACTAGCACACACCCTGGAAGTAAAAAAAAACCCATACTTACGCAATTGCTGTCGACCCCGTCCTCTTCTCCCGCCGCCATTTTGTGTCAATGTCGTCACAAGCGGGGGGCAGGCCTGGTCTTCCTCTGCTTCCCCGTCTTCCTTTAGAATGAATGGGAGCGAAAAGGCTGCCGTTGCGCGTGCGCACCAGCAGCCTTTTCATTGGCTGGAATGCATCACATGGCTTCCAGCTTTCTCAGCTCTGATTGGCTGAGCAAGCTGGAAGCCATGTGATGCGATCCAGCCAGTGAAAAGGCTGCCTGTGCGCATGCGCATCGGCAGCCTTTTCGTTCTTGTTGATGCCATGGGAACCTGGAACTAAAGAAGAACTGAACATGCGGACGGGGATGAAATATACACTACATGGGTGAAATAAACACCACATGTTTTTAATTCTATCCCTGGAGTGCTGCGGTTTCTTTGCTTTGTATTGTTTTAGGTACCTTTTCATTTGTATGCTGAGGAATAGCTCTACTTCTGGCTATTACCTGACTCCTATATAGCATTTTTCATGAAACTTCCGCTCTGCATGCTTCATCTTTTATATGACTATGTTTCTGAGCTGGTGAGTAAAGCCTAGTCTTTGTCTTGTAAGTAAAGGACAAAATTAAAGGGGTATTCTGGGAATACTGGATAGGTAGAAGATTGTGGGGGTCTGACCCCTTAACCCCCCGGCAATCTCCGTAACGGACCCTGCCGGCTCTATTATGAATAGTGCCCCGTGTTGGCACGTGACCAGCAGCGCTATTCATTCCTGTGGAGAGACAGGAAGAGCCAAGTATGGCAGGAGAGCGCCGCACTCGTCTCTTTCCGCCTCTCCATAGGAATGACCACGGGTCGCGTACCGACCAGGGCTCTATTCATAACACCGGTGGGTTCATGGGTCGGACCCCTGCAATATACTTTTCCTCTATCCTGTGAGGGATAAGCAAATTAGGCAATTTGCCTGACGGCTGTCTCTCGGCTCAATACTAGTCACCAAAGAATGTCTGAATATTTCGTAAAAGGGTAAAGAAATTACAGAACTGAGAACCCTAAGGTTTAATCCATTAGGCCCTGGAGCTTTGCTTACATTCAGTTTATTTAATTTATAATGGACCATATCTTTGGTAAGCCAGTTCAGCACAAGTGTTAGCAGCACTGACCCCGCCCACCTCTGCACTGACTCCGCCCACCGCACCTCCATCCTCTTCCTTTCTATATACAGAGAGCTGATGAACACATTAACCCCTTCAGGACCAGACACATTTTCGTTTTTGTGTTTTCGTTTTTACCTCCTTGTGTTCAAAAGGCCATACCACTTGCATTTTTTCACCTACAGACCCACGAGCCCTTATTTTTTGCGCCACTAATTGTACTTTGCAATGGAAGACTTAATTTTTCCATACAATATTCTGTGAAACAAAAATTATTCATGCAGTGAAATTGAAAAGAAAAAAAAAAAAAGGATTTGTTTTAATTTTGGGAGGTTTTGTGTTTACGCCATTCGCCCTATGGTAAAACTGACCTGTTACAATGATATGTAACTTGTATAACTTTTATTTTATTTGACAGCTTTTAAAAAAATAAAGCCTTTAAAAAAAACTAAATGTGTTTAACCCCTTAACGACATCGGGCGTAAATTTACGCCCTGATGCCGGTAAGGGAGTTCAGAGCGGGGCCGCGCGGCAGCAGCAGCCGAAAGCAAGCGAGTGCCGATCTCATGGATCTCTGCAGCATATCTATGCTGCAGAGATCTCTATGAGAGATCAAAGCACTTATACTAGAAGTCCCCCAGGGGGGGCTTCTAGTATAAGTGTTAAAGTAAAAAAAAAAGTGTTGTTAATAGTAAAAAGCCCCCTCCCCTAATAAAAGTCTGAATCACCCCACTTTTCCCAGGTTATAAATAAAAGTAAATAAATAAATAAATAAACAAACATGTTTGCTATCGCCGCGTGCGTAATCACCCAAACTATTAATTAATCACATTCCTGATCTCGCACGGTAAACGGCGTCAGCGCAAAAAAATCCCAAAGTGCAAAATTGCGCATTTTTGGTCGCATCAAATCCAGAAAAATTGTAATAAAAAGCGATCAAAAAGTCGTATATGCGCAATCAAGGTACCGATAGAAAGATCACATCATGGCGCAAAAAATGACACCTCGCACAGCCCCATAGACCAAAGGATAAAAGCGCTATAAGCCTGGGAATGGAGCGATTTTAAGTGACGTATATTTGTTGACAATGGTTTAAATTTTTTACAGGCCATCAGATACAATATAAGTTATACATGTTACATATCGTTTTAATCGTAAAGACTTGGGCCAGGGCGAATGGCGTAAAAACACATTTCCCCCAAATAAACAAAATGCTTTTTTTTTTTTCAATTTCACCACACTTTGAATTTTTTTCTGGTTTCGCAGTGTACTTTATGCAAAAATTCAGCCTGTCATTGCAAAGTACAATTAGTGACGCAAAAAATAAGGGCTCATGTGGGTTTCTAGGTGGAAAAATGCAAGTGCTATGGCCTTTTAAGCACAAGGAGGAAAAAACTAAAACGCAAAAATCGAAATTGGCTCTGTCCTTAAAGGGTTAAAATCACTATATTCCCAGGCTTATAAAGCTTTTAACCTTTGGTCTATGGGGCTGTGTGAGGTGTAATTTGTTGCGCCATGATCTGTTCTTTCTATCGGTACCTTACTTGCGTATATGCGACTTTTTGATCACTTTTTATTACTATTATTCTGGATTTGAGGTGACAAAAAATGCGCAATCATGCACTTTGGCGTGTTTTTGCACTTACGCCCTTTGCCGTCCGAGATTAGGAATGTGATAATTTAATAGTTACGCACGCGACGATACCAAATATGTTTTTATATTTTTATAAAAATGGGAAAAGCGGGGTGATTCAGACTTTTATTAGGGGAGGGTTTTTTTTATTAATAAAAACGCTTTTATTTTTTACTGTATACTGTAACTTTTAGTCCCCCTGGGGGACTTTCAGTATTACTGCAGTGAACTCCCGTAAAGATCACTGCAGTATACTTTATACAGCAATGATCGATCAGATCATTGCTGTATAGGGGCGGGTTCACACTACGGAATTCTCGCGGACAATGTGGACAATGGAATTCCGTCAGCTGTCCGCCCGCACATCTGGACGCCTTTCCGCCGGCCCCATAGACACCATTCTATGGGCCGGCGTATTCCGCTATACGCTGAAAGAAGTGTCATGTCACTTCTTTTAGCGGATTGCGGAATACGCCGGCCCATAGAATGGTGTCTATGGAGCCGGCGGAAAAGCGCGTGCCCATGCGGGCGGACAGCTGACGGAATTCCGCAGACATTGTCCGCGAGAATTCCGTAGTGTGAACCCGCCCTTACTCTGGTCAGCAGCAGACCAGAGGAATCGAATGCTGAGCTGGGATCAGCATCGGAGCGAAGCTGATGTGACACATGCCGGGACATGCCCCCAATATGTTTATCATGTTTTATATAAGGGCAGCTTAAAATCAATAGTTTTTAGGTGTCGGCAGCAAATGGGCCTCTGTGCCCTACAATGACAGGGCTGAATTTTAGCAGGTGGGCACAGCTGCATCATTATTACTATAGAGGGCAAAACGGGGATATTATTACTATATGAGGGCACAGCAGGCGGCATTATTACTAAATGGGGAGCACAGCAGGAGGCATTATTATTATATAGGGCACAGCGGGAACATTATTACCATATGGGGGAACAGCAGGGGGCATTATATGCTATATGGGAGCACAGCAGGGGACATTATTACTATATGGAGGGCACAGCAGGGTGCATTATTACTATATAGGGCACAGCTGGGGGCATTATTACTATATGGGAGCAAAGCAGGGAACATTATTACTATATGGAGGCACAGCAGGGGGTATTATTACTATATGGAGGGCACAGCAGGAGGTATTATTACTATATGGGGCACAGCAGGGTGCATTATTACTATATGGAGGCACAGCAGGGTGCATTATTACTATATGGAGGGCACAGCAAGAGACATTGCTACTATATGGAGGGAACAGCAGTGGGCATTATTACTATATAGGGCACAGCCGGGGGCATTATTACTATATGGGAGCACAGCAGGGGATATTATTACTATATGGAGGCACAGCAGGGGGCATTATTACTATATAGAGGCACAGCAGGGGGTATTATTACTATATGGAGGGCACAGCAGGAGGTATTATTACTATATGGGGCACAGCAGGGTGCATTATTACTATATGGAGGCACAGCAGGGTGCATTATTACTATATGGAGGGCACAGCAAGAGACATTGCTACTATATGGAGGGAACAGCAGGGTGCATTATTACTATATGGAGGGCACAGCAGGGTGTATTATTACTATATGGAGGGCACAGCAGGGTGCATTATTACTATATGGAGGCACAGCAGGAGACATTATTACTATATGGAGGCACAGCAGGAGACATTATTACTATATGGAGGCACAGCAGGAGACATTATTACTATATGGAGGCACAGCAGGAGACATTATTACTATATGGAGGCACAGCAGGAGACATTATTACTATATGGAGGGCACAGCAGGAGACATTATTACTATATGGAGGCACAGCAGGGTGCATTATTACTATATGGAGGCACAGCAGGGTGCATTATTACTATATGGAGGCACAGCAGGGTGCATTATTACTATATGGAGGGCACAGCAGGGTGTATTATTACTATATGGAGGGCACAGCAGGGTGCATTATTACTATATGGAGGCACAGCAGGAGACATTATTACTATATGGAGGCACAGCAGGAGACATTATTACTATATGGAGGCACAGCAGGAGACATTATTACTATATGGAGGCACAGCAGGAGACATTATTACTATATGGAGGCACAGCAGGAGACATTATTACTATATGGAGGGCACAGCAGGAGACATTATTACTATATGGAGGGCACAGCAGGAGACATTATTACTATATGGAGGCACAGCAGGGTGCATTATTACTATATGGAGGCACAGCAGGGTGCATTATTACTATATGGAGGCACAGCAGGGTGCATTATTACTATATGGAGGGCACAGCAAGAGACATTGCTACTATATGGAGGGAACAGCAGGGTGCATTATTACTATATGGAGGGCACAGCAGGGTGCATTATTACTATATGGAGGCACAGCAGGAGACATTATTACTATATGGAGGCACAGCAGGAGACATTATTACTATATGGAGGGCACAGCAAGATGCATTATTACTATATGGAGGCACAGCAGGGTGCATTATTACTATATGGAGGCACAGCAAGGGCATTATTACTATATGGAGTTAACACCAGTGGATCCTACCTACAGGGGACATCGCACATACAGTACCTACTCACTTGACTGCACAAGGAACCAAAAAGAAGTATGACTACTGTTTGAGACCTTATGGGTGTGAAAAGGCGAAGAAAGTTGCTGGAAAAGTATCCTAAGGATCCTAAGATGTTTGCCTGGCAGGTTCTGACCAGATGAATTGTAGCTGAAAGGAAACATCATGGAGGTCTGGGACAGATGAGAGGAAAAGGAAAGTGGACGCCTCCGATCACACAAGACATCACCTGTGCCTTGGTATTTTGTTGAACATTATTTGGTAGGGGTGCCCTGAGGCGGAGGGAGGACAGAGGGGGGGGCGCTATTTGCCTTCTTTGGATTGGGCACTGAAAAACTTTGTCACGGCCCCAAACGCAAAGCATTGTGTGGTCCTAGACTACAAATCCCGACATGCCATGCGAGCCGAGCTCACCAGCTTCCGCTACAGAAGACACGTGACATCTCACCGCCTTACCCAATCACGGGTCGGCTCTAATACGCTTAAAGATGTTATAAGCTGATTGGTTCATGTCAGTCTTCCCACCCCCGGCCCTGTTGCTCTTTCGCAGGGTTTTGCACCGCCCCTTTTCCGGCTTAGGCTCCACTGACAGAAGGCGTTTCTTAGGCGTCATTTCCGCCCCTTCCCTTCCTTTTGGAGACCCCGTGAGCCAGCGCGAGTCTCTTTCTCGTCCGGCAGACCAAGATGGCGGACGCTAAGGTGAGCGGTTCCGGCCTGGCGACTGTCCTGGGGCTCCTGTATTACTCCTATGCGGCTGCAGTGTGTAGCGGTGGGCCCATGAGGTGTTAGCGGAGCGCGGGGGGCAGCCTGGGCGCCCGGGGATGTGGTGTGCGGGTGGCGCGGGCCGGGGGCTCATGTGGTGTGCGGCCGCTCCTGTACACGTCTATGGCGGGTGTACCACGTGCTCTGCCGCCCAGCACTGTACGAGGAGCCGGCAGCGGACATCACGTGTGAGAGCTGCTCCTCCGTGCTGCCTCAGGCCTGCTGCTCCTCCGTCATCCAGCGTGTGCGCTTTGCGGCAGGATTCCAACTCGTGGCTCCACAGCTGCTGTTGTGAAACACGTTGCTTTACGTGTATGAATCTTCAGTGAGATGCAGTGTAGCAGCACTGACAGTCACCAGATACAGAGGGCTGATACCTAGAATCTGTCACACGGGCCATCAGTAGATGTCATGAATAAAACTACTTGTAGTAACTAGCAGTGATCAGGGGTTTGTGGACAACAAGCCAGTAACCTTTACTCTGAAAGGGATGTCCTCACCACAAACACTATCTACTGGATGGAGCATGACAGACTGATACAAGTGGCCCCCAGCAGTGGGTGAATCCTTCCCCATTGGGCTTCTCCCATCCCCTGATGCTGCTGATCTCAGTATATACCCCGGATTAGGCTATTGCTGTATACCAGTGTACTGTACCAGTATATTCCGCTCCTCATGCTGCTTGTGTATAAGGAGGTGACCTCCAGCAGTGGTGACAACTCCCAGCATCCCCTGACATCTGAAGGCTGTGCCAGGATGCTGGGAGTTCTGATCTGATTGGAATACTGACCCGAGGCCCCGTGGAGACTTCAGTCATTTGATGTGACAGTCGGCATCTAATTGTCCCCGGTTGTCGTGTGACTGTAACATGATAAACACCCCAAATCCTTGTTTGCTGCAAGTTGTATGCGACTTTGCCAGCATTGACCTCCATATAGATTGTGTGCCGCCGACCTCCCTATAAGCGCGTTGTATTTTCTGCAACCAAATTGCTGCAAAGATGTCTGCACCTTACTGTTGCTCGATGCCTTTTTTTCTATCATGTCACTCGTAATTAAAATTGTGCTCCCATGCTTGCACGGCGCAGGGAAAAAAAACTGCTTTTATGGGTATGCCAGCAAAACTTTATATACACTTTTTTTTTGAGAATTTCTGAGAACTGTAATTTACCTTCAGAAATCTCATCTTCCAGTACTTATCAGCTGCTGCATGTCCTGCAGGAAGTGGTGTATTACCAGCCTGACAGTGCTCTGATGCCACCTTGCCAACTGTCCAGAGCAGCTGCACATTCCCATAGAAAACCTCTTCTGCTCTCCATACTGGAAAAAATACCACTTCTTGTAGGACATACAGCAGCTGATAAGTACTGGAAGCCTGGCGACGTTTAAATAGAAGTAAATAACATCTCAGTTGATTTGAAAGAAAAAAAGAATTCATGGAGTACCCCTTTAAATGGGGTTCTATACATAAAAATTTTGTTATAAAAAGGACACAATTGTGGACCTCAGTTACTTGGTACTGCTGCTGGGACGTTGCAGGACGTATGGCTCATTCCCATTTAGTACTTCTCAGACAGCCCTCTCAGCCACTCACTAAGACTGCATTCACACATAACACTGATGTAGAAGGCCTGTAACGTGGTGTGCGTTATCACCAGAACCATGTGGTCACTATGAGAATGTTAGACGAATCTAGGATGAAGGCATGTCTCTTACTTTCATCCTCTGCTCCGTTCCTGTGCAGTTTTAATGTAGTACTCTGTAATGCTGCGTTTACACGGAACGATTATCGTGCGAATTCGCACGATAACTATCAAATTCGAACGCTAATCGTAAGTGTAAATGCTGCAAACGATCAAACGAGAAATCGTTCATTTTGATCTTACAACATGTTCCAAAATCATCGTTCACAAAAAAATTCGCAGATCGTTCCGTGTAAAGTCCGCCGATTTTACCAATGTGTGAGATAGGCTTAAGCGATCGCACAACGAATTTCCGTACGATATATCGTACCGTCTAAACGCTGACCGTTATGAAAAATCGTTACTCTGACATCTTTAATCGTACGATTGGGCCAATTATTGTTTTGTGTAAACGCAGCATTAGGTAAGGCTGTTTGGCGCGCTCATCCAGCCCACCCCTGGCGGGCTTGCTGCACTAATTAGAACGGATAGGCCGCCTGAGGCAGTGCTCTAAATTCTTACTGTACAGAGAACTAAATTAAAACTGCATGGCAATGGTGCTGAAGATGAAGGTAAGACGTCTTCATCCTGAGCACCCCATGCTTTATAGGCAGCTATGAGCAACTTAGATTCGTCTAACCTGCTGATAGTTCCCCTGTAAAAATCATGGTGGTGTGTGCACCCTCTGCGTTTGCTATATTTTTATATTGAGTCATTGACTGCACTTCTGCTCATTGTACTTGTAACTGACAAAGTTCTTAAATTCTCCTTTAGGCCAAAAAGGTGCCTAAGAAGCTCGTCCAGGGGGGTCTCCCAGGCTTCTACAAGAACTTGGGCGGAGGATTCAAAGCTTCAAGTCAGGTAAGTGAAGTCAGCCGCTTATCTGGGTACACTTCTGTGCCTATTCATTAGTATAGCTAGGGTTATGTGTAAGTTTTCCTCTATTTCGATAAAAGTAATTGTGATGGCAGATAACACTTTATGGTATCTGTTAAATATACCCCATGAGCCTTTCAATACCTGTTCACGAGATATACAATAGGCTATACGTGATTAAAGGTATGCCTGACTGACCTTACCACCTGTAGGCTATAATGACATTCTATTAATGTATTAAAATAGACTCTGGTGTAATGAGTATACTCTTCCTTACCCCATTCTGCTACTGCATGGATGCCTCCCTGCTACCATCTTTTTCCTGTGACGTCCCTCTAGTGGAGGAACAACCTGCTCAGTCACTGCTGCGGGGGCGAATCCGCCTTAATGATTGGCTGTGTAGATAGTTCCTATGGGGACAGGGAGGAAGTGGAAAGCAGTGGAGACTGGGGTGGGGGTTTAGGGTAGGCGAGTATGCTCTTTTACTTTAGTCGGAGTTCATTTACAAAATCCTTATACTGCAGCAATTATACCCTTAAACATATGGTAAGATCGGAAGGTAAACGTGCACACAGTGTATAGCATTAGGTCATAAATGTAGAAAGGGTTGGCCACGAATGGTAAAATTGCTCAGTGTACAGTATTAGTAGGTGTACTTACTGACAGCAGCTCCCTGTGTACCTCATAGAGCTAAAATCAGACTCCCCTCCTCCAGCCTGGGCTGCCCTGCTCTGTGGTGAGTCTGTCCATAAGTTGGCCGAAATGGAGGAGCATGTGACCCTGCCTACAGTGTCCACCACTGAGCCTGTATATGCCTATAGTGGACACTGAGGGTGTGGCATGGTCACATGCTCCATGTCAGCCATCTTATGGACAGACTCGCCACAGAGGAGGGACATCACAGCCTGGAGGAAGGGAGCCTGATTTTAGCTCTGAGGCACATAGGGAGCTGCTATCGACAGAGTACAACTACTAATACTGTACACTGAACGATTTTACTATAAAGTGGCCAACCCCTTTATGTTTAGAAAATAGGGGGGTTGTGTATTAACAGCGCCTGACCAGTTTCAGGAGACCTGTGCACATAGAAAGTGGCTAATTGTCATTTTGTTGAGGGGATTTCTTTGAAGGTTTAGAATCTGTATGGGATTGCTGCTTGGGAGCAGACAAATCTTTTAGCCTTGTCATTGATGAACTTTGTGATTGATTTTCACTAAAATGAAACCATTTCACATGCACTACCATCTGAGACGGCTGACAGGCAGTAGTGGTCTGCACCGCTGCATTTCTGCATCTGTTTCATGTGTTGTCATTTTATGCAGGTTCTGGTCATCGATGGCAGAGGACATCTCCTTGGGCGTCTCGCTGCTATTGTTGCTAAACAAGTGTTGCTTGGTAAGTGTGGATAATTAGATTCATGTAGAAAATACTGTATGGTCATTGATGAGCCTAAAGTTTCTCATACGAGTTTAATCGACCATGAGATAACTTTACATGCACTACCATCTGAGGCCAATATGTTAACTACACATATAAACTAAAATTCTGTTCATTTATGTCTAATACAATATTTTTAAATCTCCAGGACGCAAAGTAGTAGTTGTAAGATGTGAAGGAATCAACATTTCCGGAAACTTCTACCGTAACAAACGTAAGTGTTCTAGTTTAAGCACCCTGCATATTTGGTACAGATGCATATACTTTGAGTATATTAAATGGAATCTGTCAGGTCTCTGGAACTTTACACACCACATGCCATGGGACCTGACAGGTCAGAAGAACAGCATTGCAATGCTGGAGCTCTGCAACACTGTAGAGTGTCCCAGGGCATTTGTTGTCAGAGCAGTTAGTCATGCAGTGCACCCCCTCCTGCAAGTCAAGCTTTGTACACTGTGACAGACCACCTATATATTACCACTGCAGTTATCATCAGCAAGAACATGGCTGATATACTCAGAGGTATCTGTTGCCAGCACTAACTACTACTATAGATGCCTCCCTCTGTCAGTGCATTGGCACTAGGATGCCAGTGAGTTACTGTTTAAGCTTTGTAGCCTAACAGAGGCCCCATATTTTCTATAAAAAGGAAGGGTTGTTGACCTCAGATCAACCAAAACACGGTAGAGAAATAATTGTTTCTCAGTCTGTGAATCTAGGGACATTGTTCAAGCATTATTGCTTTGAATGCACTTAGTCTCTTCCACCTAGCCAGAATCCTGCTCCACGCTGAGGTGTAAAACCCCAAAACAGCTGTCTGTGGATAGATACCTTCGGTATGTCCTAAGTTGTGTCATACTTGGCACTGGCTTGTTGGAATGTTTCCCTCACTGTAGACTTTCTCATTTGCTTGGTTATTCCTTCCCAGTAGAAGGTCTTGCTGGCTCACCAATGTTGAGGAACACGTCATAGCAGCTCTGCAGTATTTTTGCCCATATTTTCTATAGACGTATAACAGGCAGTAATGCTTTGGAAGAAGTATTACTGTGTTACAGAAGCCATACAGAATAGTTTTTTCCCTTGTGGAATAAGTAAAATTTAGACCGCGTGGTTACACTGTAGTACCACTGCAGGTGTAACAAAGTCTACATCAGACGCAAGGGGAATTTTAAAAGTTTCCAAAGGGGAGGTAGACATGTAAATCAACAGTAAAAAGCTTATAAAAATGTCCTCCACAGCTTTACCTAATTAAGCGCATAACTTAATCATAAGGATTCTATAGATTAAGCAGGTCACTTTACTATTCCAGCCTTACCAGGTTAGCTGCTCATGTTGTCGTGTTGACTAACAATATGAGTATAATGTTGGCATCATTATGCAAGTGCTTACATGAGATTTTTTTATTTTTTTTCCCCTACAATAGTTAAGTATCTTGCTTTCCTGCGCAAACGTATGAACACAAACCCTTCCCGTGGGCCATACCACTTCAGAGCACCCAGCCGCATCTTTTGGAGGACTGTAAGAGGTAAAGCTGAACTTACACTATATATTTTCCTTGCAGACGTCAGTAGCTTGATCTGGTCAGCCTTAAAAAATTAAAAAAAAATGTATTTGAGTATCAGCCAGGACAGCTGCTGCTGGAGCAGCAGCAAAGTCGACTTGTAATGCAGAGGTTTGGGTTATAAGCCGTGTGTGATGGAAAAGCGTGCAACTTCTATTCTGATCCAGTGGAAGTTGCTCACATTTCTATTGCACGTGATTCTTAACCGAGGATACCTAAACGTCAGCATTGAGTCTACTTTGCTGGTAGGTACTCTTTAAACTTTATAGTATTTAGCATGATGCAAAGTTTCTAGATTTGTAATGAGTGGACTCTCACAGGATCTTAGAGGTTTACTATTCACTTCTCTGTATTCAGGTATGCTGCCACACAAGACCAAGAGAGGACAGGCTGCTTTGGAGAGGCTGAAGGTCTTTGATGGTATCCCACCTCCTTATGACAAGGTAAGTTGTCTTTTTACCAATGCATTGCTGTGCTAAGGCACTTTTTATAAGAGGTGATTTTAAAATGGCTTTTCTGCTTATAGAGGAAGCGTATGGTGGTCCCTGCAGCCCTGAAGATCGTGCGCCTGAAGCCAACAAGAAAGGTATGCAGCACCTGGCTCCTGACATAGCCTGGCTTATGTTGGTTTTACCCTATTGGTGTTTTAATTTGGATTTTTGTGGCCATATACCAAATATTATTTGGATCTTGTGTAGTTCGCATACCTTGGTCGCCTTGCCCATGAAGTTGGCTGGAAGTACCAAGCTATTACTGCCACTCTTGAAGAGAAGAGGAAGGAAAAGGCCAAGCTGCACTACAAGAAAAAGAAGCTGGTCATGGTAAGTTGAAGGGATGCAGTTTATAATGGTCTACTGTAGGGAGTATGTCAGGGAATATCAAGGATGCATTTAAAAGGGTGCTCCGGACAGGGGGGGCTTTTTTCCTCATGTGGGGGAGAGATGAAGGCAACAACGTACACTACCTCCCTGATTCCAGCGTCGGGTCCCGCATTTTGCTACTCCGGTATGCGATGCCCGGCTGCTTCCTGGTCTGTGGTGCAGCTTGAGATGTAATGTTTTCAGGCCATTCAGCAGCTGTAGCAGGATCCCACCTCCAGCAAAATGCGGGACCCAGGGAGGTAAGTGGTCGACGTCTCCTTCATTCACCCTCTCCCCGGCCATAGCTACTGTTCTCCAGTAGTCATAATTGGACATGTCATGTTTGTTTTCTGATCTATAGGATTTTATTACTGGACTACTAAACCTTTTTAGGACTAGTCAAATTGTCCACCACTAGCTTTTACATATCGATAGGATGGTACAGCATAATCCATTTCAGCCTTGCCATTGATGAACTTTGTGCTTGAGTTTCAGTACAATGAAACAATTTCACATGCACTACCATCTGAGGTGGCTGATGGTAATGACGTAAACTGTCTGCATCACTATGCATGAGTATCCAGGGCTGGATCAGCGCTTGTATAAATGGTTTTTATCTACAAGATGTATGTAAAGTAGAATACCTTTTAGTGTTGGAGATTTTACTCGCTGTTCATAAGGGATTTACATGTAATGCATTAGCCTACCCTGGTACCACTGTGGCTGCTTCTGCTCATCTTAGTCATGCTTCTGATCCTTGCACTCTATTTGTATATTATACCATGAGGGAGAACAACCATTAAATGTTCCTTTTCTACACATGAAGTGGACTAGTGCCATACTTGCAGTTGATGTACATCTGTATTGAATGAAACCTTTTTCCCACTCCTGCCATTATTTGCAGGTTGAGCACTGTATGTAGTACCCAGTCTATTCATTTCTTCTCCTTTTTCAGAAACTGAAGAAACAGGCAGAGAAGAACGTTGAAAGCAAAATTGCAAAGTACACAAATGTCCTGAAGCAGTACGGTGTCCTCGTCTAAATATCCACACACATTTGGAATAAATATTTGAAGAAATATTGGTGGTTGCGTGTCTGAGCTGTTTTTCACACACTGTGACCTCACTTTGTTGTTGATCTGTAACAGGCAGGCATTGAATCATTCACCTCATGGCAATTAAAAAAAATAGTGAAGCCCTTGCTTGTGCTCGGTAAACAATACCTCAGTCACTTATAAGGAGCCTGTTGGTCATTTGAAACGTTTGAGTTTGGCTGCCGCTTCCTATGATCTGTGGGCCTACTTTATTGCGATAAAACACAGAGATCTTGCAGGATTTGTGCTGTGTTCATTGGGATAAAAAAAAACTCTAATCCTGTCTGTAGAGATGACATTAAGTCAACTAAGGGTCCATTTACACAGAAAGATTATCTGCCAAAGATTTGAAGCCAAAGCCAGGAATGGTTTTGAAAAGAGGATAAATCTCAGGCTTTCCTTTATGACCTGATCTGTTTAGTCTGTTTCTGGCTTTGGCTTCAAATCTTTGGCAGATAATCTTTGTGTGTAAGTGGACCCTAAGCTGTACAGCTAAAATCTGACAGAAGTATTTAGCGTTGTGTTCAGCATTAGATCACAACTGTACTGATAACTTTAAAGGGAACCAAAAGAGATAAAAATCAAATCACTTTTACTCATAAGCTGATAACCCAACATAAAGCTAATGCATTTAGACTTTATAGTAAATGCCTAATTTCTTCTTACTTGACCCCCTAAAATGGTGTCATATGTCATCTGTCCAAAAGAAAAGCTCCTATAGGGCTTCATCAATCAGAAAGAAGGTAATGGTTTTTAAGACACTGCAGTGATTTAACGTTTTGGTCCTTGAAAAGCATTACTGGCAATATAATTAGGGTATTCCCATCTCATATTAAATAGTTTTGCAAATACATTCATTTAGCAGTCTTGCCTCCTGGTACAGCTCTAGGCTATGTTCCCACACAGTATTTATTTTTTTTTCTCAGTATTTTGCAACTAAAACCGGGAGTTGATTGAAAACACTCAAAGGCTATGTTCACGCAGTGTTGAAATTGAGTGGTCGTCATTTAATGGCAAATTAGCATTTTAAAACAGCAGTTTGTCATTAAATGACGGACATCCACTTTAATTTCGATAGTGTGTGAGCATAGCCTTTCTGGGTTTTCAATCCACTCCTGGGTTTGGTTGCAAAGATACTGTGGGGACATAGCCCTTCAGTGGGCCCTCAAGTTACAATGTTTGGCCTGGAACCAGTTAAAAATTATGTTGAAACTGTTGCATCCTAAGAGCATAACTCTATGGAAAACTGGTAACTGGTTCTGAACCCCCACCAAATGAGAGAAATAAGCAGATAACTGACATGGATAAAGCAAGTCCCTACATACGACAGTCAGGAAGACCACTGGAGACTGTTACTTTCTATGTAGAGAACTGGAGTGGTTATAGGGTTCTGCATAGATTGTAGGATGCCATTATCTGGTGTCCAGATCTCATCCTGACAGCACTACTTGACATGTGGTATCACTCTGTACTGTAGAGAGGAGATAGTAGACAGACAGTTACTGCATGCACTTCAGTAATACTGGGGTTTTACCAGTAAAATTGCCACTTTTATTGGGCGATCTAGATATTTACATGCTGCAGATCTGGACTGTCCATAGCATTGTATGTTGAGTCTGGTCTCAGGTTATGATTATTTAAAAAGGACCATTGTATGTTAAAAATATTGTAGCCTGAGGCAATTGTAAATTGATGGACCACTGCCATAGATATTTTGCAGTGCACTGATTTTTGTGGTGACTTGGCCAAAAAATCTTGTGCTGCATCTGCAGGTGATGGCAGGGCTGTTAAAGGGAAACAGCAGGTTAGATTAAAGGGGTTATCAGCGCTACAAAAACATGGCCACTTTTCCCCCTACTGTTGTCTCCAGTTCAGGTGCAGTTTGCAATTAAGCTCCATTTACCTTAATGGAACTTAGTTTCAAAACCCCACCCAAACTGGAGACAACAGTAGGGGGAAAGTGGCCATGCTGGATAACACCTTTAACAGCTGTTATGTTCCCATATTGCTGAGAACCCAGAGGCAGAAGGTAGTTTTCATACCTCATTGCTGTCTTCCTGCAATCCTCATTTTATTGTGCTAGGCAGCCTGGTGCACTGGGGGTGGTACTTCAGCCTTCAGGGCATTGATGTGTCTGCCAGTTGCCTCTTCATTAATATTGCGGTGGTGATTTGTAGTTTCATAACTCCCACTGCTCACTGCTGCAGAACCCTGGATGTATATTTATGTAGAGAGGAAGGTGGATCAGTGGAGGGATGTCGTGTAGCTCCCAGTGCACCAAACTGCTTAACATTTGAGGTACAAAATTAAAGGGAAAAAAATGGCAAAAAAAAAGTTTCTGCCTTGTCAATTAAAAACATATATTTAAAATACAGTGATGCCTTGGTTTACAAGCATAATTTGTTCTGGGACTGTGCTTGTAATCCAAATCACTCTTAAACAAAAGCAAGTTTTTCCCCATAAATCACTGATATGCAGACAATTGGTTCCACACCCCAAAATATTTTTTCTGAATAACAGGTAAAACAAATGTAAAAAAAAATTAGAAACAGCTGAATATGTAATATTAGAAGTTACTTTACAGTATAGGAAACAGCATGTGGAGTGAAATGTATAGTAAGTGCATAAACCTGAAAAGAACAGCAGCAGTTTGTAGATACAGGATGGAGCTGCAGGTCCCCATAATGCAGTAGTGTAGTACAACAGGCTAGAATAGAGAAGCAGGGCTACTGTCAGAGGTCTGTGTGGTCACATGACAGCAATGAGGAAGAGGGTGTGTTCAGTGTGGACCAATCAGGAAGTGAGAATCACAGCTGTGCAGGACGACGGTGACAGACACTTCTCTAGACAGCAGTGTTAAAGGGGTTATCCAGTGCTACAAAAACATGGCCACTTTTCCCCTTTCTGTTGTCTCCAGTTCAGGTGTGATTTGCAATTAAGCCCTATTTACTTTTGATAGAACTAAGTTTCAAAACCCCACCCAGACTAGAGACAACAGTAGGGGGAAAAGTGGCAATGTTTTTTGTAGCGCTGGATAACCCCTTTAATGGCTGAGTGTGAGTGCAGGCACATTATAGCAGGAATGGAGAGGGTGGGAAACACAAGAGCTGACAGACTGCAGGGAGCATGAAGGAATAAGCAGGGCAGATGTGGGCACATAGAGGGGTTACAGCTATGAAGAGAATACCTCCACAGTTCTGTCCCCTGATAACAGCCCCAGCCTGAAGTGGATCTGCCATAATTTGGAAGGTGAGGGAGACTTTCTGGGTCAGCGTACAGGGCTGTATACCTTGCTATGCAGACCATGCCTCTCCCCCACTCTACCTCCCACCCAGTACAGGGAGCTCTTAATCAAAGTTAAGGATGGGTTCAGACTAGGAAATTCGTGCGGATTGCGTTGCCTGTACGCGCTCACGGCCGGGCACCTCTCCACCCGTGCCATAGACACCATTCTATGCACGGGCGGATTCCGCATTCCGCCAAAAGAATTGACACGTCAATTCTTTTGAAGGATAGCGAAATCAACCGGCCCATAGAATGGTGTCTATGGAGTTGGCGGAAAGGCACACGGCCGTGAGCGCGTTCTAGCGACTGAATTCGGCAGAACTTATCCGCGCAAATTTCGTAGTCTGAACCCACCCTAACTCTTAAACCAAGGTGGTACTGTACAGGCCTTTTAACCTCTTAAGGACACATGACGTACCCGTACGTCATGCACCCGCAAGAGGTGTTCAGAGCGGGGCGTGGCGGCGACCCTGCTCTGAACCGCTGCGGTTCCAGGTGCAGCGTGTAGCCCGGGACTGCGGGTATTAGCGGGCATGGGTCAATTGCAGTGCCCGCTAATACAGTAATCAGATGTAGCTGTCAAAATGACAGCTGCATCCGATTACCGGATGCAGCATTTCCCTGGTGTCTAGTGGCGGAGATTGCTCCTCCGGGACTGGTGCTGGCCGGGGCTGAAAGGAGCAGCAGCTGAAAGCATCCGAGTGCCGATCTCATTGATCTACAGCAAAGATCTCAATGAGAGATCAGTATACTTATACTAGAAGACCCCCAGGGGGTCTTCTAGTATAAGTGTAAAAACAAAAAAGTGTTATTAGTAAAAAGCCCCCTCCCCTAATAAAAGTCAGAATCACCCCCCTTTTCCCAGGTTTTAAATAAAAGTAAATAAACATGTTTTCTATCGCCGCGTGCGTAATCGCCTGAACTATTAATCTCATTTCTGATCTCAGATAAGATCAGATAATATAAAAGTTATACATGTTACATATTGATGTAATCGTAACGACTTGAGGAACATGCACAAGTCAGTTTTACCCTAGGTCGAATGGCGTAAAAACAAAAAACACCTAAATAAAAAAGCAATTTTTTTTATTTTTTTTTTAACTTCACCACACATTGAATTTTCTGCTGGTTTCGCAGTGTACTTTATGCAAATATTCAGCCTGTCATTGCAAAGTACAATTAGTGTCGCTAAAAATAAGGGCTCATGTGGGTCTCTAGGTGGAAAAATGCGAGTGCTATGGCCTTTTAAACACAAGGAGGAAACAACTAAAATGCAAAAATGAAAATTGGCTCCGTCCTTAAGGGTATATTCACACAGGCGGGCTCGCAGCGAGATTCTCGCTGCGAGCCCGGCAGGTCCTGTCAGTTCCCATACACTACATACTTGCTGCGGTCTAAACGACCGCAGCGAGTATGTAATTATACCGCCCTTAACCCCTTCTACTCCCGCCGGCTCCCCCGCTGTAAGCAGCATACATTACCTGTCCTCGCTGCATGGTGTGGCGTCCTGCTCTCCCGTCCGGCCAATTAGTGTGTTGCCCAGCCGCAGCCACTGATTGGCCGGGCGGGAGAGCAGGACGCCGGACCCGTGCAGCGAGGACAGGTAATGTATGCTGCTTACAGCGGGGGAGCCGGCGGGAGTAGAAGGGGTTAAGGGCGGTATAATTACATACTCGCTGCGGTCGTTTAGACCGCAGCAAGTATGTAGTGTATGGGAACTGACAGGACCTGCTGGGCTCGCAGCGAGAATCTCGCTGCGAGCCCGCCCGTGTGAATATACCCTAAGAGGTTAAACAGCTCAGCTCCTTTACGATGTGCAGATCTTTCAATCTGGGTAGGTTGTAGCTTTTGTAGCATCCTGTGCTGTGGCCTTCTCCTGAACATGGTCCTGCAGTTTGTCCAAATGCCTCTGTGCACATCCATTATTTGGCCTTTCCCAGTGTGGAGTCCTTGCTAACTTTGGGGCTATAGTATGGTCACTACTTTAGCCTACTTCCAGTTTTTGAATTTAGGGGGCCTAGGGTGACATTTAATGCTCCTAGCCACCAAGGATTACTTAGCTAATATTTAGTGGCCTCCGCTTCTCTGGTTATCTGAAGTGGGAAAATGTATATGGTTGTGCCCCTACAATAATAGGGATACAATTTAGTCAATAATGTATGCTACTTTTTGGTAGTCACTAGAGGTGAGCAAGCCTTGGGCACACTGGTTTTTTAGACCCTTAGCATGTGGCACATGATTACTGGTGTCTGGAGATATTGCATGCAGCCCTAGGTAGTCCTAGAAAAAATGACTGTATCCATGTTTTCCAGGCAGCCTTAGCACTGCATCCAACTTCCGCCACCAGTAATTGAATGCCGCTCACTTTTGTATCATAGTCTCCTACTAGAGATGAGTGAAACCACAGTAGGCTGTATCCATGTTTTCAAAGCAGCCCTAGGCTACATCCATCTTCTCCAGCCATTGGGAGTCAAATGCCGAACAGTCGGGGATTCACAGACCTGAACTTACTGTAGTTTTGTTCATCTTTATCTCTTACCTGTTACTGGAGGAAACCTACACTGTAGCTATAACTTTACTGCAGGGTCCATGCTGAACACTTGCGCACTGGTGATATTGCAGTTATTGGGGATTGTTAAAGAAAATTTTCATGTCGTGGGAACTAATTACATTTTACATGTAAAGGCTAAAAAAAAAGTCTCGGATGGAACAAAAGAGTTTCTCAGTTGCCTGGCAACTAATGCAGTAAATGTAAAGGTTAAAGAGTGTGGTTTTGTGTACTACAGCTGCAAAGCGAGTGCTGGGAAATCAGGCTGAGATTATACTATTACTAGGCTAGGCTGAATAACGGGGCACTTTACTTCAAGCTGGTACTTTGTTACCTTCTCCAAATGGGCATATGAAAAAAAAAATTATTCTAATGTGGACAGAGCACAGTACAGGTAGCATTCTGTTCTTTCTAGAATCCTATTTATTGTTTCCTGCATCTCACAGACCTCAGCAAATTGCTGAATTAGGTGGAGGCTGCACAAGATCTCACACAGAGCCAGGCCAGGGACAGCTGAGCTTCAGGAGGCGGTGCGTCAAACAGGGGGTGGGTGATTGGACCATGCTAATCAGATTCGCAGCACCTGCACAGTCTGTGCTCTATTTATTTTTGGTTGTACCCTCCATCAATTCGCTTGTTATCCCCTATCCTATAGATAATGATAGAGGATTAAGGGTACAAACACACGGCTTATACGCCGCGTATTTACTGCTGCGATACGCAGCAGATTAGATCTAAATAACTGAACACAGTATCAAATCTGCTGCGTATCTGCTAACCCACTTGACGTATTTGCTGCGTGAATCAGTCTTAAAAATAAGCAGGCAAAACGCAGGTTGGCTTTATGGGTACAAACCCACTTGACGTATTTGCTGCGTGAATCAGTCTTAAAAATAAGCAGGCAAAACGCAGGTTGGCTTTATAGGATTGTTCTGAGTTAAAATACGCAATTGCGTATTTTTGAAGCGTGAAGCTTGTTGTTAGCAAAGCATCAGTTGTTAACAACCTGTGCGAAAAACGCATGTAGCTTCATGCTTCAAAAATACGCAATTGCGTATTTTAACACAGAACAATTGTATAAAGCCAACCTGCGTTTTGCCTGCTTATTTGACTGATTCACGCAGCAAATACGTCAAGTGGGTTTGTACCCTTAAGGTTTTTTTTTTTGTTTGTTTTTTTTTGTTAGTACCTTGCTTTAACAATGTTATATCACTTTGTAATATAACTTGATAAAAATAAGTAAAGTGCTACCTTGATTTAAGAGTGACTTGGATTTAGAGCGTTTTGCAAGAAGAGCTTCCAGATTTTCAAAATTGTAACTTGGTTTAAGAGCATTGCTTTGGTTTAAGAGCTCCCTGTACTGGGTCTACAGCAGGGTTTCTCAACCTGCGGTACGCGAACCCCAGGGGGTACGCACCGCAGGCTGAGGGGGTACGCCGGGAGGTGGGGGAAACAATACTTTTGTTTTGGGTGCCGGGACACTGCTATCAACCAGCAATGTCCCGGCACCTATTACTGCTGCTGCTCTCACCTCCTTCCCCCAGCAGTAGCTCACCACTGTTCTGTGGAGTACGGGGCTTGGTGAGGCTGCTAGGGGAAGGAGGAAGAGGATCAGGCTGCCGGGGGCTCCAGGAGGATATGTGGCAGCCTGGGGACGAGTCCCGGGCAGGCTGCCTGAGGTAAGAGGAGAGGAGATGTGGTGGCGGCAGGCTAATGTCCCTGCAGGTGGCCGGACCAGCAGGGCCTCAATGTCAGTCAGTTGTGAGGGGGGTTGTGGTGCCCGAGGCTCCTGCAGTGGATTGTGGATCGGGAGATGGGGCGCCCCCATGTACTACGGCTAACACTGCCGGTGGAAGTGCGGTGCCCCATCTCCCGGTCCACAATCCACTGCTGCAGGAGCCTCCGGCAGGGTAGCCCTGCGCACCACAACCTCGCTGACCTGGTTCCCTGACCGGGAGCTGGCCTGAGACCCCTCTCAGAATAGCAGATCCCTCTCCACATCCTCTCCCCCTTCTCTCTCACCCCTAAACCTCCTCCCTCCACCTCTTCTCTACCCCCTCTTTACCCCCATCATCTCCCACCTCCACCTCCTCTGTACCCCCATCATCTTCTTCCTACCCCCATCATCTCCTCTCTCCCCCTCCACCTCCTCTGTACCCCCATCATATCCTCTCTCCACCTCCTCTGTATCCCCCCACCTCCTCTCTACCCCTCCACCTCCTCTGTACACCTCCACCTCCTCTGTACCCCCCCACCTCCTCTCTACCCCCCCACCTCCTCTCTACCCCCATCATCTCTCTCCACCTCCTCTGTACCCCTCCACCTCCTCTCTACCCCCCCACCTCCACTCTACCCCCCCACCTCCTCTGTACCCCCCTACCTCCTCTGTACCCCCATCATCTCCTCTCTCCCCTTCTACCTCCTCTGTACCCCCATCATCTCCTTTCTCCACCTCCTCTGTACCCCATCATCTCCTCTCTCCCCCTCCACCTCCTCTGTACCCCCATCATCTCCTCTCTCTCCCCCTCCTCTGTACCCCCATCATCTCCTCTCTCCACCTCTTCTGTACCCCCATCATCTCCTCTTTACCCTTCCACCTCCTCTGTACCCCCCCACCCACCTCCTCTGTGCCCCCATCATCTCCTCTCTCCCCCTCCACCTCCTCTGTACCCCCATCATCTCTGTACCCCTCCACCTCCTCTGTACCCCCCACCTCCTCTCTAACCCCCCCCACCTCCTCTCTACCCCTCCACCTCCTCTGTACCCCCATCATCTCCTTTCTCCACCTCCTCTACCCCCATCATCTCCTCTCTCCCCCTCCACCTCTTCTGTACCCCCATCATCTCCTCTGTACCCCCATCATCTCCTCTCTCCACCTCCTCTGTACCCCCCCACCTCCTCTCTACCCCATCATCTCTCCACCTCCTCTGTACCCCCATCATCTCCTCTCCACCTCCTCTGTACCCCCATCATCTCCTCTGTACCCCCATCATCTCCTCTGTACCCCCATCATCTCCTCTGTACCCCCATCATCTCCTCTGTACCCCCATCATCTTCTCTCTACCCCCATCATCTCCTCTGTACCCCCATCATCTCCTCTGTACCCCCATCATCTCCTCTGTACCCCTTCACCTCCTCTGTACCCCCATCATCTCCTCTCTACCCCCATCTCTTCTGTACCCCCATCACTTCCTCTCTCCCCCCTCCACCTCCTCTTTTCCCATCACTTCCTCTCCCTCCTCCTTTCTCCCCCTTTACTACCCCTCTCTTCCCCCTCACCCCTCTCTCTTCCCCCACCACCTGCTCTATTCCTCTCTCCCCTTTACCTCCGCCTCTACCCTGTTCACCTCCCCTCTACCTCCTCTCTCCCCCCTTACCTTCTGTGCCTCCTCTCTTCCCTCCTCCTCTCCCCCCTCACCCTCTCTCTTGTCTTCTCTCCATCACTTCCTCTTTCCATCCTCCTTTCTCCCCCTTTATCTCCTTTTCCCCCCACACCTCCATTACCTTTCCCCCATCACCTCCTCTTTCCCTCCTCCTCTCTCCCCCTCACCTCCTCTTTCTCTCCTCTCTCCCCCTTTTCCCCCATCTCTCTTCATCTCCCTTTTACCTCCTTTCTCCCCCATCACCTCCTCTTTCCCTCCTTCTCTCTCCCCCTCACCCCTTTTACCTCCTCTCTCTTCCTCACCCCCTCTACCCTCCTCTCCCCCATAACCTCCTCTCTCCTCCCCCCTTTACCCCGTTCACCTCATCTACCCCCTTTTCCTCCTCTCTCTCTTCCTCTCCCCCTTCACTTCCTCTTTTCCCCTTGGACCTCACTCTGCAGTGCCAGTCCTGGACGTGATTTTTCCCGTGGCTCAGAGGTTCCATGCCCAGATTAGGCGAGTATGACTTTTTTTTGTTGTCTTGTGTGTATTGCTATGGGGGCAGTATTATGTGGGCACAGCATGGCAGGGGGCATTGATATGGGGGCACAGTAGGGCAGGGGGCATTTACTATGGGGACATAGCAGGCAAGGGGGCATTTACATGAGGAGGTATCTAGCTACATGGGGAGGTATCTGGCTACATGGGGGAGGTATTTGGCTACATGTGGAGGTATCTGACTACACAGGGAGGTATCTGGCTATGATGGGGGAGGTATCTGGTTGCAGGGGGACATGTTCAGCTCTGTGGGACATATCTGGCAGCAAGAGGCCTATCCAGCTTCAGGGGACAAATCCAGCTGGAAGAAACATACCTAGCTACAGACAGCATATCCAGGGGACACACATCCATTCTTCCAGGCCGTGACACTGCTGTGACCCCCCCCTTCGCTACGGCCCTGCAGCAACCACTCCTGATCTTTTGCAGACATGCACTTTTAGGGCCGGGTTCACACAGGGTATGACACCGGCCGTGTCATAGAACGGCCGGTGTCAGTGAACTTTAGCCCGGCCGCTACTGCAGTACTGGTCAGACGAACTTAAAGTGTCACTGTCGTGAAATTTTTTTTTGCAGAAATCAATAGTCCAGGCGATTTTAAGAAACTTTGTAATTGGGTTTATTATCCGAAAAATGCATTTTTATCATGAAAAAGCAGTTTGAAGCTCTCCCCCCTGTCTTCATTGTTCTCCTATGGAGAGAGCTAAAGAAAAGACCAAAACAGGACAACAAAGAGTTAATCTACAAATCCCTCACCCATTATCTTCTTGGACAATCACCAGTGACCTGTCTGAGCTCGGATTACAGCTGTCACCCAGCTCTGTGCCTGTAATCCTCTGTTATCTGCTTTCTGCTGCCGGCTAACTCCCTCCTTCCTCCTCCCCCCTCCCCTCTCCCTAGAACAGACTGGGTACGTCTCATGCAACAAGTCACAATTTTCAGATTTTTCAGAGTGGATGAAAAAGAGGAAGGAGGGGGGGACCTGGGAAAAGGCTTTTTACATGCAGATAATGGCAGATTTGGCTAATAAACCCAATTACAAAGTTTCTTAAAATCGCCTGGACTATTGATTTCTGCAAAAAAAAAAAATATGACAGTGACTCTTTAATTTCTATTGAATTGGGGTGCATCCATGTGTGCCCACATCCCAATTCACCATTGCACACAATAGAATAGTGTGGCTAGAACTGCACTCTCCATTGTGTGAACTGACATGTCAGTTTTCGTTGCGGCCGCTTGCAATACCGGCTGGAGCGTATACTATGTGTATACTCTCTGGTAGGTCACAGGGTCCTAGCAGCACAGAGGATGTCAGGAGAGGAGGGTTGCTGATCTTAAAGGGGTAGTTCGGCGCTAAGAAATTATTCACAAAATAGCACACATTACAAAGTTATACAACTTTGGGCTATGTTCACGCTGCGTAAAACTACGGCCGTAATTCTCGCCGCAGAACTACGGCCGTAGTTTTGCGGGGTGGGACATAGCCTATGTGCAATGGGATCCCGGCCGGAGCGTACACACATCGTATACGCTCTGGCCGGGATCTGTGCGGCGCTGGAAAAAACTGACAGGCCTGAAAGACCTGTCAGTTCACACAGTGAAGCGAGCGGCTCCCGCTGTTCCGCTTGTTTTCTCGTGACATATTGTACTTTACATTTCTGGTAAATTGGAGTCGATACTTATAACGAATCTTTATGAAAAAAATACAAAATAATGTGAAAAATTGCATTTTTCAAACTTTTAAACTTATCTGCTTATACAGAAAATGGTTATGCCACATAAATTATATATTAAATAGCTTTAGCAACATGTCTACTTTATATTGGCAGTAGAGATGAGCGAACCGGGTTCGAGTCAATCCGAACGTTTGGTATTTGATTAGCGGTGGCTGCTGAACTTGGATTAAGCTCTACGGTTGTCTGGAAAACATGGATACAGCCAATAACTATATCCATGATTTCCACATAGCCTTAGGGCTTTATCCAACTTCAGCAGCCACCGCTAATCAATGGCCGAAAGTTCGGGTTCGGATTGACTTGAGTACGCTCGAGGTTCGCTCATCTCTAATGCTAATGTTTTAAGCTTTCTCTTGTCTAAAAAAACTTATAGTTTAATAAATGCTGCCAATTAGAGATGAGCGAACCATTCTCGAGTCCATCCGAACCCGAACTTTCGGCATTTGATCAGCGGTGGCTGCTGAAGTTGGATAAACATGGATATGTGGAAAACATGGATATAGTCATTGGCTGTATCCATGTTTTCCAGACAACCTTAGAGCTTTATCTAAGTTCAACAGCCCCCGCTAATCAAATACTGAAAGTTCGGGTTCGGATGGACTCTAACCCGAACCCGGTTCGCTCATCTCTAGTGAGGAGCTATGTGTACTGCCCCCGAACCTTAGACAGTGGCTGCATGGACTGCCGGGAGAGGAGAGGCGGGGAAACCCCCGGTGGGCCCCTCCCCCTTCCTCCCCATTGGTGGGCCCCTCCCCCTTCCTCCCCATTGGTGGGCCCCTCTCCCTTCATCCCCATTGGTAGGCTCCTGAACAAGAGGCTTCCTGTTTTCTTGCTCAACGCTCCATATGCTGTACATGGCTGAACAATGGATGCAGTCCTGTCACTTGGTCACTCTCTGTATAGTGAGGTGTATAGGGCCAGAGAGTGACCATGGTGACAGGCAGCAGTGTAAGGGCCCTATTCCACCGGACGATTATCGTTTGCATAATCGTTAACGATTAACGATCTCAAACGACCGCTATTGCAAAAGACCTGAAAACGTTCACTCATTTCCATGGAACGATAATCGTTACTTATGATCGTATTTGCGATCGCTTTTTCTTCGCTATTTCTTCGCTATTGCGTTCGTATCTACTGCGAACGACCGAACGATGTCTTATTCAATGTGAACGATTTGCGAACAAGCAACGATAAAAATAGGTCCAGGTCTTATAAAGAGATCAACGATTTCTCGTTCGGTCGTTAATCGGTAACTGCATTTCAACCGAATGATTATCGTTTAGATTCGGACGATTTAACGATAATCTGAACGATAATCGTCCGGTGGAATAGGGCCCTAAGGTGTAGCGTGGTGTCTCTCTCCTCTCCCGCCCCTCCCCCACCACCTCCTCTTAGGCTGCTCAGTCGGGACTGAGTGGAGAGGGCCCCCTGCAGCAGTTATGACAGGGGCCTGAGAGGGCCTCCTGCTGTGTGATGTCTCCGGCCTGTATGTGGAGCTTCCTCAGATATCCTTCCCCTCCCTCAGAGCAGACAGGCCTCCAGCTTCCTGGTCGGGACAGAAGGGGAGGGCAGCAGGGAATGTCTGCAGATCCTGTGCAGCTGCCACATACATCTCCTGCAGACCTAGCCTGCTCCTCATGAAGGGTGAGTGTGGTCATGTGTGTAAGTGGGCAGATGTGTGTGTTATGTGAGCATGTATAAGTGTAAGGGCTCAACTGGGAGGTGAAGGTTCTGCTCCACTACAGCAACTACTACCCCCAATATACTGTACTAGTGCTATATGTCAGCAACTACTACCCCCAATATACTGTACTAGTGCTATATGTCAGCAACTACTACCCCCAATATACTGTACTAGTGCTATGCGTCAGTCATACAACTACTACCCCCAATATACTGTACTAGTGCTATGTGTCAACAACTACTACCCCCAATATACTATACTAGTGCTATGCGTCAGTCATACAACTACTACCCCCAATATACTGTACTAGTGCTATGTGTCAGCAACTACTACCCCCAATATACTATACTAGTGCTATGTGTCAGCAACTACTACCCCCAATATACTGTACTAGTGCTATGTGTCAGCAACTACTACCCCAATATACTGTACTAGTGCTATGTGTCAGCAGCTACTACCCCCAATATACTGTACTAGTGCTATGTGTCAGCAACTACTACCCCCAATATACTGTACTAGTGCTATGTGTCAGCAACTACTGCCCCCAATATACTGTACTAGTGCTATGTGTGAGCAACTACTACCCCCAATGTACTGTACTAGTGCTATGTGTCAGCAACTACTACCACCAATATACTGTACTAGTGCTATGTGTCAGCAACTACTACCCCCAATATACTATACTAGTGCTATGTGTCAGCAACTACTACCCCCAATATACTGTACTAGTGCTATGTGTTAGCAACTACTTCCCCCAATATACTGTACTAGTGCTATTTGTCAGCAACTACTACCCCAAATATACTGTACTAGTGCTATTTGTCAGCAACTACTACCCCAAATATACTGTACTAGTGCTATGTGTCAGCAACTACTACCCCCAATATACTGTACTAGTGCTATGTTTCAGCAACTACTACCCCAATATACTGTACTAGTGCTGTGTCAGCAACTACTACCCTCAATATACTTACTGTACTAGTGCTATTTGTCAGCAACTACTATCCCCAATATACTGTACTAGTGCTATGTGTCAGCAACTACTACCCCCAATATACTGTACTAGTGCTATGTGTCAGCAACTACTACCCCCAATATACTGTACTAGTGCTATGTTTCAGCAACTACTACCCCAATATACTGTACTAGTGCTGTGTCAGCAACTACTACCCTCAATATACTTACTGTACTAGTGCTATTTGTCAGCAACTACTATCCCCAATATACTGTACTAGTGCTATGTGTCAGCAACTACTATCCCCAATATATACAAACAAAAAAAGTTTTGTAGTCAGCTCACCTTTTTCTTTTCTTGCCTTCTTGTGTTCAAGGACTAGAGCCTTTTTAGAATGGAGGGTGCACGGATGACCAGAACGCCAGCTCAGTTGTAGTGCCAAATGCAGAGGGAAACGAAAAACTTCTTCCAGCACTCCAAAAAATAATATTAAAAGCAATCCTTTAATTCATCAATGTTAAAAAGTTTTACTCCCCATAGGAGAACCTTACCAACCCTTTTCACACTTTCAGTGCTTAATCATGGTGTATTCGGTAAAATGTGCAACTAGTGATTTAAAACCATGTTACTCACCGCCCAGTCCCGCCCCCATTCCGGTGATGTCTGATCACGTGATTAAGCCGTGTCACCTGCGGTGGGAGGATGCATTCCAATAGAAACAACCATATTTACATGTTATTAATCACAAAAGAGAAAGGTTATATACTCCTACATAATGAAAACTTCAAGCATAATTTTATCATTTAGGTATATAAACCATAATAAAACATGTTATGATAAGTCACAAAGAAATCTCATAAACGTCCTTTAATATACCTAATGGTACAACGATCATTTTTTATAATTTAAACCATGTGGGAATTGAGTATTTAACCTAAAAATACTTTCTGCTTCCATGTGTAATAATTTGTCTCTCCAGCTTCCCCCACGTATTGGTCTCTCCACTTTCTTAATACCATAAAAGCAAAAGTTTGTGACGTCACCCTCATGAACATCTGAGAAATGTTTGGCCGCTCCAGAGGACTTTGAGAAGCCCTTTTTCTGTGCTTCTGATAGGTGTTCTCTTATCCGAGTCTTCAGTTTGCGGCTTGTACAACCCACAGAGGTGACATGCTGTGCATTCAATGATATATACAACATATTCGCTGTTGCAATTAATGAAATCTTTAATACTATGATTTTCTGTTCTGTTGCTATTGGTGTATTCTTTTGTTTTTTTTTGCAAACGCACATACACCTATTTTGGCGGCAATTAAAAAAACCTTTTAGACTGCTTTGCGTTACCGCAGTTTCAGTGATTTTCAACATACTGGGAGATAACATATCTTTCAAGGAGCGTCCTCGTTTCGATACACACCTGTAACCTTTATCAATGATTTGTGATAAAATTGCATCTTGTCTCAGAATTGGCAGATTTTTTCTGATGAGAGGGACAATGGAATAATATTCCGGGGAGTACTGTGTTGAAAAAGTTATAATGGATTGTTGTGTATCTTTATCGTCATTTTTGTTTTTATTTTTATCTTTTAAAAGATCCGTCAGTCTTTTATTTTTGGTAATGTGGTATGCTCTTTTTAAAACTTTATTTTTGTATCCCTGTTCTTTTAAACGTGTTGCTGTTTTTTGTAATTGTATTTCACAGTCCTCTGCGTCTGAACAGGTTCTGATTACTCTTGTGTACTCAACCACCGGGATCGCTCTGATAGTGTGTGCAGGGTGAGGCTAGGTTCACACTGCATTTTCAGCATCCGTGTAACGGATCCGTTTTTTTTAACGGTTAAAAAAAGGGTAAAAAAAAAGGGTAAAAAAAAAACATCCGTTTTGATCAGTTTTTTTTTTTTATAATGGAAGTCAATGGAAAAACGGATCAAAAACGGAGCACACAAATGCATCCGTTTTTTGCAATCCGTTTTTTGCAAAAAATGGATCCATTAAACGGATTGCTGAAAACGCAGTGTGAACCTAGCCTGATCGCCATCGGCTGATAATATAGTATTGCCATCTGTGGGTTTGCGATACAAGGAAGTTTTTACCTGTGATGTTTCGCTGCAACCTTTTAAACAAATGTCCAAAAGCTCACGTTTATTAACCCTAAAAAGACATTTTTTTCAACAGGAACAACGGGGCTTAAACATCAACATTGTGACCAACAACTGGGATGAACTATACAATGAAATCAGTGACTTATTATTTAGCGACCAAATGGATTTATTACAAATCAAAGATCTGGAGTATGAAGGACAAGGAGGTTTGCCTGAATATGTTCATAACACAAATGTCTCCATGTCTAATGCCACCTATTATCCCCTATAATCCAGAGTCGAGGCTCTAGATCAGTTCCAGTACAGCATGGAGAGGGATTTAACAGAACTATACAATACAGTTAAAAAACAACCGAACAAAAACTACAATATTACATTAAGGGTGCCTTCACACCTACCGTATCGCAGTAGAAAATCCGCTGCGGATCCGCAGCAGATTTAACTAAATGAATGAACACAGCATTAAATACGCACTGTCAAATCCGCTGCGGATCTGCTGCAAATCCGCAGCGGATTTTCTACTGCGATACGGTAGGTGTGAAGGCACCCTTAAGGAAAATAATGCCATAAAAGAATTACAAACAAACCATAACATAACTATAAAAATGGCGGATAAAGGCGGAAAAATCATAGTCTTAGACACCGAAATGTACCGTCAATCCATTTATGAAATATTAAGAGATGTAAATACCTACCACACACTATCACAGGACCCCACTCCAACTTTTCAGGAGAAATTAAGAAGTTTGGTACGAGAAGGAGTGGATTTGGGTATCTTCAATAAGAAACAGAGAGATTACCTGATACCGATGAACCCCATTACTCCAACAATATATGGATTACTAAAAAATACACAAGGGGTTATTCCCCCCTCCTATGCGCCCCATCATAGCTGGAGTGGGATCACTAAATGAAAGGCTGTGTAAATGGCTCGATGAACTGCTACAGCCATTGGCTAAAAGAGTACCAGGGTATTTGAAGGACAGTGGTGCTGTATTAAATACTTTTCAGAATTTTGAATGGACCTCGGGAAGCAGCTGGTTAAGCTGTGACGTCACTGCCTTGTATCCATCCATTCCCCATGACCAGGCCATTACAGCCCTTGCACACTATCTGTACAGATATAGCCCCTACAGTTATGAATTCCGTGAATACATTTTGCAAGTCACCAACTTTTTATTGAAACATAATTTTTTTTTGTTTCAGGGCGATTTCTTTTTACAGAAAAGGGGAACCCCGATGGGGGCTAAGTTCTCCCCCACTTTAGCGGGGCTGTATATGGCCTGGTGGGAGGAAAGGTACATTTTCAGCTCTGAGAATCCCCATCACCATCTAATCAGATGGTATGGGAGATTTATAGACGATTTACTGCTGGTTTGGCGGGGAAGTAAGGAAGAAGCAGAAGCTTTTGTAAAATACCTTAATTGTAACAATAATCTTTCATTCACCCACAACTGACAGCATGATGAGGTGGCCTTTTTGGACATTTGTTTAAAAGGTTGCAGCGAAACATCACAGGTAAAAACTTCCTTGTATCGCAAACCCACAGATGGCAATACTATATTATCAGCCGATAGCGATCACCCTGCACACACTATCAGAGCGATCCCGGTGGGAGAGTACACAAGAGTAATCAGAACCTGTTCAGACGCAAAGGACTGTGAAATACAATTAAAAAAAACAGCAACACATTTAACCTCTTAAGGACATATGACGTACCCGTACGTCATATGTCTTCATTAGCACTTCAAAGCGGGGCCGCGCGGCAACATGTTTGGTATCGCCGCGTGCGTAATCGCCCGAACTATTAAATAATCTCATTCCTGATCTCGCACGGTAAACGGCGTCAGCGCAAAAGAATCCCAAAGTGCAAAATTGTGCATTTTTGGTCGCATCAAATCCAGAAAAAATGTAATAAAAAGCGATCAAACAGTCATATATGCGCAATCAGGTATCATGGCGCAAAAAATGACACCTGACACAGCCCCATAGACCAAAGGATAAAAGCGCTATAAGCCTGGGAATGGAGCGATTTTAAGGAACGTATATTTGTTAACAATGGTTTGAATTTTTTACAGGCCATCAGATACAATATAAGTTATACATGTTATATATCGTTGTAATCGTAGCAACTTGATGAACATGCATAACAAGTCAGTTTTACCCCAGGGCGAATGGCGTAAAAACACAGTTCCCCCAAATAAAAGAAATGTGTTTTTTTTTTTTCAATTTCACCACACATTGAATTTATTTCTGGTTTCGTAGTGTACCAAATGCAAAAATTCAGCCTGTCATTGCAAAGTACAATTAGTGACGCAAAAAATAAGGGCTCATGTGGGTTTCTAGGTGGAAAAATGCAAGTGCTATGGCCTTTTAAACACAAGGAGGAAAAACCAAAAACGCAAAAACGAAAATGGGCCCGTCCTTAAAGGGTTAAAAGAACTGGGATACAAAAATAAAGTTTTAAAAAGAGCATACCACATTACCAAAAATAAAAGACAGATGGATCTTTTAAAAGATAAAAATAAAAACAAAAATGACGATAAAGATACACAACAATCCATTATAACTTTTTCAACACAGTACTCCCCGGAATATTATTCCATTGTCCCTCCTCTCATCAGAAAAAATCTGCCAATTCTGAGACAAGATGCAATTTTATCACAAATCATTGATAAAGGTTACAGGTGTGTATCGAAACGAGGACGCTCCTTGAAAGATATGTTATCTCCCAGTATGTTGAAAATCACAGAAACTGCGGTAACGCAAAGCAGTCTAAAAGGTTTTTTTAAGTGCCGCCAAAATAGGTGTATGTGCGTTTGCAAAAAAAAACTAAAGAATACACCAATAGCAACAGAACAGAAAATCATAGTATTAAAGATTTCATTAATTGCAACAGCGAATATGTTGTATATATCATTGAATGCACAGCATGTCACCTCTGTGGGTTGTACAAGCCGCAAACTGAAGACTCGGATAAGAGAACACCTATCAGAAGCACAGAAAAAGGGCTTCTCAAAGTCCTCTGGAGCGGCCAAACATTTCTCAGATGTTCATGAGGGTGACGTCACAAACTTTTGCTTTTATGGTATTAAGAAAGTGGAGAGACCAATACGTGGGGGAAGCTGGAGAGACAAATTATTACACATGGAAGCAGTAAGTATTTTTAGGTTAAATACTCAATTCCCACTTGGTTTAAATTATAAAAATGATCTGTTGTACCATTATGTATATTTAAGGACGTTTATGAGATTTCTTTGTGACTTATCATAACATGTTTTATTATGGCTTATATACGTAAATGATAAAATTATGCTTGAAGTTTTCATTATGTAGGAGTATATATAACCTTTCTCTTTTGTGATTAATAACATGTAAATATGGTTGTTTCTATTGGAATGAATGGATCCTCCCACCGCCTCCTTCCATGCAGGTGACACGGCTTAATCACGTGATCAGACATCACCGGAATGGGGGCGGGACAGGGCGGTGAGTAACATGGTTTTAAATCACTAGTTGCACATTTTACCGAATACACCATGATTAAGCACTGAAAGTGTGAAACGCGTTGGTACGGTTCTCCCATGGGGAGTAAAACTTTTTAACATTGATGAATTAAAGGATTGCTTTTAACCCCTAGACGACCCAGGGCGTATAGTTAAGCCATGGAAGTCTGTCTTCAGACGACCCAGGGCGTAACTGTACGCCCTGGGTGTTTCTCCCGCTATGAAGCGTGCTCCGGAGCTGAGCGCGCTTCATACGAGGTGGGGGCCGGCTGCAGTGAGCAGCCGGGACCTCACCGGTAATGACACGCTGCAGCGATCGCGCTGCCGCGTGTCATTAACTCCTTAAACGCCGCGATCGCGGCGCGACCGCGTCGTTTAAGTGTAAGTGACAGGGGGAGTCCCCTGTCACTTACCGATTGGGACCCCCGCAGTGTGACTGCGGGGGTCCCGATCGTTGAAACGGACTGCCGGAGGTCTCTTGCCTGCCTCCGTGCGGTCCGATCGGCGATCTGCTACACTGAGCCTGCACAAGCAGGCTCAATGAGCAGATCGCCGATAACACTGATCAATGCTATGCCTATGGCATAGCAATGATCAGTGTATAAATCAAAGTACTGTATGTACAAGTCCCCCAAAGGGACTTCAAATGTGTAAAAAAAAAAAAGTTAAACACACTAACACACTACCCCAAAACCCCTCCCCCAATAAAAGTTGAAATCACCCCCCTTTCCCATTATATAAATAAAACATATAAAAATAAATAAACAAATAAACATATAATATACCGTAGCGTGCGTAATTGTCCGATCTATTAAAATATAACAAGCGTCATTGCGAACGGTAAATGGCGTACACGGAAAGAGGGAAAAAAGTGCGCAGATTACCGATTTTATGTTACATTATATAGAAAAATTTTTTATAAAAAGTGATCAAAACGTCCGATCTTCACAAATATGGTATTAATAAAAACTAGAGATTATGGCGGGAAAAATGACACCCCATACAGCCCCGTAGGTAAAAAAATAAAACCGTTATAAGCGTCACAATAGGCCCATTTTATTTATAATTAATTGCCAAAAAAAAGGATTTCATTTAAAAAAATATATAACATTAGAGAATCTGTGTAACCTGCATATGGTTGTGTTCGGACTGACCTATAGAATAATAGTATCATCCCAGGGCCAGATGGCTACACAGCAGCCTTCTACAAGAAATTTCAAAATACAATCACCCCCCTACTGGTCAAACTGTTTAATTCAATTTCGGACACACAAAAATTTGCCCCAGCCTTCTCAGAGGCCTTCATTACAGTAATTCCAAAAGAGGGGAAAGACCCAAACTCTTGCGGAAATTACAGACCCATATCGCTCCTGAACATAGACGCAAAGATTTTTGCGAAAGCTATAGCAAACAGACTCTCAGGACTCCTCGAGACCCTAGTCGATCCGGATCAAGTTGGCTTTGTCCCAAACAGGGAGGCAAGGGACAACACTCTCAGAGCCTTCGCACTCGCCAATTATGCGCACAACAAGAAGCTCCAAACTGTAATGCTCGCGCTTGACGCAGAAAAGGCCTTTGACCGGATCGACTGGGGGTTCATGGAGGCAACCCTAACACAAATTGGAATAGGCCCTATTCTTCTCAATAGGATCAAAGCTCTCTATAACAATCCAACAGCCAAAATCAAAATTAATGGTACATTTTCAGAAACAATTCATATTAAAAATGGAACCCGACAGGGCTGCCCCCTCTCCCCCCTACTTTACATCCTATGCATGGAACACCTGCTTAACGCAATAAGGATGAATCCTGACATCGGTGGCATTCAGGTAGGGAATAGAAAACACATCTGCTCAGCTTATGCTGATGATTTGCTTCTTTTCCTCACGAAACCACATATTTCTCTACCCTCCTTGCTTGCCACCATTAAGGAATTCTCGCTCTTTAGCAATTACAAACTAAACCTTAAAAAATGCGAAGCCCTCTGCATAGCGACTCCAGACAAATTAAAAGCCACCTTAAAAGAGAACTTCCAGTTCAAATGGAACGACACATCACTCAGCTACCTAGGCACACATATCACCACCTCGCCCACGGACACCATAAGGAAAAATTTTACCCCTTTACTCAACAGAATCAGAGAAGATTTGCGGTTGTGGGACAAAAAAGACCTCTCATTAGTAGGTAGGATTAACACTCTTAAAATGAATATTATACCAAGAATCCTATATCTTTTCCAAACAGTCCCAACAGTTCTGTCTAATACCTACCTGAATAAAATGAACACAATGTTTTCTAAATTCGTATGGTCAAACAAGCCCCCAAGGATTGCTGTCAGAACATTAATAAGATCGAAACTGGAGGGAGGCTTGGCCTTTCCAAGTTGTAAATTATACTACTGGGCGGCAGTCTTGACTAGAGTCCTTGATGGCTTCCAAAACAGGCATAGGAAGCTCTGGGTCAACTTAGAGTCCGCAATTACCAACTTTGATCCGACAGCAATCCTATGGACAGATAAAGAATCACTCAAAATGTACAAAGCCCTTTCATCCTCCCCCATCAGTGCCTCGATTTTAGCATTAGCAAACTCCTCAAAACCCCCACATAACACACAATTCCAGACAAACGGTCCCCTCACTCCCTTAGGGAACAATTATTGTTTCCTTCCGGCACTCCACAAACAAAACTTCCTAGGGATTCCAACAAACATAGGTGTCACCTTTCATTCCCTCATAAAAAAAGGAGAAATTGGTTCCTTAGAGGAACTTCCCTATAATGAAGAAAGGAAATACTTGCGTAGACAGGATCTAGAACACCAATATACACAACTCATTGCGTTCTTCAAGAGGCAAGAGGTTTTACTACAGTTAAATAGGGGTCTCTTGCCTTTTGAAAAACTCTGTGCCTCTAGTTCCCCCACCTCAAAGGCGATTTCGAAAATCTACAATCTCCTACTGGATGATGAGTTCAACGCACCTCCCGACTACCTGAGCAGTTGGGAAAAAGAAATCAAAACTTCCTTCACCACAGAGGAGATAAATATGGCCTTTCACATGGCCCACAAGACCTCGATATCCTGCAGCATACAGGAGAGAAACTTTAAACTTCTCTCTAGATGGTACACAGTTCCAACCAAAATAGCGAGCATGTATCCGGCTGCAGATGATACCTGCTGGCGATGTGGGAAAGCTAGAGGCACCATGCTACATATTTGGTGGGAGTGCGCCGCCCTGCGAGACTTTTGGTCCTCAATAATCTTTTCCTCAAATCTCATACTAGATCACAAGATCGACAACACTCCACAACACACTCTACTATCCATGATTCCTGGTCATACATACATCTGCAAAACATCGATTGTGGGTTTCCTCCTGGTCGCAGCCAGAACTGTCCTAGCCAGGAAATGGAAGTCCACAAGCCCCCCCACACTGGAAGAGTGGATTGAGGAAGTAGACAAACTCCACAGGTTGGAAGAACTGGTTTCCTCTGACCTACACAACAACAAGAATTTCCATAACAAATGGAGGAACTGGATTACCTTCAAGGAATCTCCCTCGTTCCACTCTCTCAACTTATACTAATACATTTAGATTATTTACACATAGGTCAGACACAGAAACAGACAGCTCTATGTCATAGACTCTTTACGGAATGGAAGCTCATGGTGATGTCAGAGGTCTCTTCATCATGTAAGTCATCCCCCCTCCACAAATACCAAAACGCAGTCCAAATCTTTACGAGCAGATGGACATCAGATAGAAGACCCCCCTCTCCTCCCTACCCATCCCCCACCCTCTCCTTCCTGACTTTTCTTATCCTTACCCCTCTTCACCTTCACCCAATCCCCACTCCCCTAGTTTTGTTTTTATGTTACTATTGCAAAAATTTACCAACTGTTGAAGCATTTGTATTCATATACATAATAAGATATGCAATTGATAATTTCTTTTGTCTTTACACTGTTCCAATAAGAAAAAATATAAATTTGAAAGAATAATAGTATCATGTCGCTGTTACCATATAGTGCATTACGTAGACACAGGAACCCCCCAAACGTTACCATATTGCATTCTTTTTTGCGATTTCACCAATTTATATCTTCATAAATAATATATTTGGAATTCCATAATACATGTAATGGTAAAATATATGACGCCATTACACAGTACAACTATTCCTGTAACAAATAAGCACTTACATGGCTTGTAGATAGAAAACTGAGAGTGCTAGAGCTCTTAGAAGGGGAGGAGGGAAAAACGGAAACACTAAGATTAAAATTTGCGCGGTCCACTGGGTCATTTTGGGCCTGGTCCTCAAAGGGTTAATATTATTTTTTGGAGTGCTGGAAGAAGTTTTTTGTATCCCCAATATACTGTACTAGTGCTATGTGTCAGCAACTACTACCCCCAATATACTGTACTAGTGCTATGTGTCAGCAACTACTACCCCCAATATACTGTACTAGTGCTATGTGTCAGCAACTACTACCCCCAATATACTGTACTAGTGCTATGTGTCAGCAACTACTACCCCAATATACTGTACTAGTGCTATGTATCAGCCATAAAACTACTATCCCCAATATACTATACTGTGCGTCACCTATACAACTACTATCCCCAACATACTATACTGTGTGTCAGCCATACAACTACTATCCCCAACATACTATACTGTGTGTCAGCCATACTACTACTATCCCCAATATACTATACTGTGTCAGCCATACTACTACTACCCCAACATACTATACTGTGTGTGAGCCATGCTACTACTACCCCCAACATACTATACTGTGTGTCAACCATACCACTACCCCCAACATACTATACTGTGTGTCAACCATACTACTACCCCCAACATATTATACTGTGTGTCAGCCATACTACTACTTCCCCTAACATACTTTACTGTGTCTCAGCCATACAACTATTACCCCCAACATACTATACTGTGAGTACTTACAGACTAGGAGGTGGACTGGGGGGACACAGGAGCTTACAGACTAGGAGGAGGACTGGGGGGACACAGGAGCTTACAGACTAGGAGGAGGACTGGGGGGACACAGGAGCTTACAGACTAGGAGGAGGACTGGGGGGACACAGGAGCTTACAGACTAGGAGGAGGACTGGGGGACAAAGGAGCTTACAGACTAGGAGGACTGGGGGACACAGGAGTTTACAGACTAGGAGGAGGACTGGGGGACACAGGAGCTTACAGACTAGGAGGAGGACTGGGGGAGACAGGAGCTTACAGACTAGGAGGACTGGGGGACACAGGAGCTTACAGACTAGGAGGAGGACTGGGGACACAGGAGCTTACAGACTAGGAGGACTGGGGGACACAGGAGCTTACAGACTAGGAGGAGGACTGGGGGGACACAGGAGCTTACAGACTAGGAGGAGGACTGGGGGACACAGGAGCTTACAGACTAGGAGGACTGGGGGACACAGGAGCTTACAGACTAGGAGGAGGACTGGGGGGGACACAGGAGCTTACAGACTAGGAGGAGGACTGGGGGGACACAGGAGTTTACAGACTAGGAGGAGGACTGGGGGGACACAGGAATTTACAGACTAGGAGGACTGGGGGACACAGGAGTTTACAGACTAGGAGGACTGGGGGGACACAGGAGCTTACAGACTAGGAGGACTGGGGGGACACAGGAGCTTACAGACTAGGAGGAGGACTGGGGGGACACAGGAGCTTACAGACTAGGAGGAGGACTGGGGGGACACAGGAGTTTACAGACTAGGAGGAGGACTGGGGGGACACAGGAATTTACAGACTAGGAGGACTGGGGGACACAGGAGTTTACAGACTAGGAGGACTGGGGGGACACAGGAGCTTACAGACTAGGAGGACTGGGGGGACACAGGAGCTTACAGACTAGGAGGAGGACTGGGGGGGGGCACAGGATCTTACAGACTAGGAGGAGGACTGGGGGGGACACAGGAGCTTACAGACTAGGAGGAGGACTGGGAGGGATACAGGAGCTTAAAGACTAGGAGTAGGACTGGGGGGACACAGGAGTTTACAGACTAGGAGGAGGACTGGGGGGACACAGGAGCTTACAGACTAGGAGGAGGCCTGGGGGGACACAGGAGTTTACAGACTAGGAGGACTGGGGGACATAGGAGCTTACAGACTAGGAGGACTGGGGGGACACAGGAGCTTACAGACTAGGAGGAGGACTGGGGGGACACAGGAGCTTACAGACTAAGAGGACTGGGGGGACACAGGAGCTTACAGACTAGGAGGACTGGGCGGGACACAGGAGCTTACAGACTAGGAGGAGGACTGGGGGACATAGGATCTTACAGACTAGGAGAACTGGGGGACATAGGATCTTACAGACTAGGAGGACTGGGGGACATAGGATCTTACAGACTAGGAGGAGGACCTGGGGGACCTAGGAGCTTGCAGACTAGGAGGAGGACTGGGGGGACACAGGAGCTTTCAGACTAGGAGGAGGATTGGGGACACAGGAGTTTACAGACTAGGAGGAGGACTGGGGGGACAAAGGAGCTTACAGACTAGGAGGAGGACCTGGGAGCTTACAGACTAGGAGGAGGACTGGGGGGACACAGGAGCTTACAGACTAGGAGGACTGGGGGGTCACAGGAGCTTACAGACTAGGAGGAGGACTGGGGGGACACATGAGCTTACAGACTAGGAGGAGGACTGGGGGACATAGGAGCTTACAGACTAGGAGGAGGACCTGGGGGACATAGGAGCTTACAGACTAGGAGGAGGACTGGGGACACAGGAGCTTACAGACTAGGAGGACTGGGGGGGGGGACACAGGAGCTTACAGACTAGGAGGAGGACTGGGGGGACACAGGAGCTTACAGACTAGGAGGACTGGGGGGTCACAGGAGCTTACAGACTAGGAGGAGGACTGGGGGGACACATGAGTTTACAGACTAGGAGGAGGACTGGGGGACATAGGAGTTTACAGACTAGGAGGAGGACTGGGGGACATAGGAGCTTACAGACTAGGAGGAGGACTGGGGACACAGGAGCTTACAGACTAGGAGGACTGGGGGGGGGGGGGACACAGGATCTTACAGACTAGGAGGACTGGGGGACAGGAGCTTACAGACTAGGAGGACTGGGGGGACACAGGAGTTTACAGACTAGGAGGAGGACTGGGGGGACACAGGAGCTTACAGACCAGGAGGGTGACTGGGGGGACAAAGGAGTTTACAGACTAGGAGGACTGGGGGACATAGGAGCTTACAGACTAGGAGGAGGACTGGGGGGACACAGGAGCTTACAGACCAAGAGGACTGACTGAGTCCTCCTAGTCTGTAAGGTCTTGTGTCCCTCAGTGACCTCCATCATACTGAGGATATAGTCATACACTGATATATACCCCATAGTCATACACTGATATATATCCCATAGCCATACACTGATATATATCCTATAGTCATATACTGATATATATCCCATAGTCATACACTGATATATATCCCATAGCCATACACTGATATATATCCCATAGCCATACACGGATATATCCCATAGCCATACACTGATATGTATCTCATAGTCATACACTGATATATATCCCATAGTCATACACTGATATATACCCCATAGTCATACACTGATATATACCCCATAGTCATACACTGACTCAGTCCTCCTAGTCTGTAAGGTCTTGTGTCCCCAGTTACCTCCATCATACTGAGGATAAGATGCTGGGTGACCTCCTGTATACTGAGACTAAGATCCTGGGAAAGCTGGGTGACTTCTGAATGGCAGTCAAAATACCACCCGCGGTCTGTGCTGGGGGCGGGGCATATCAGGACATACCCCAGACAGGTCCGGTGGGCAAATCCTCTGTCAGTGGCCCGCCAGCTTCAATTCCCCCCTCCCCTCCTCCATACAGAGCGCTGACAATTGTGTCTTCAGCTCCTTCCCCTTCACTGCTCTTCCTCGCACCTACTCCGGCAAAACTCACATGTTGCCAAAACCAATCACTTCTTACAGATGGATGGCCGGACACCGCACCGTACAGAAGACCACCAGCTCCCCCTTCCCCTCACTCACTGCGCAGACAGAATTGCAGGGGAGGCGGGAATGTAGCGTGGCGCCGCTGCGGCCGGTCGTGCGCTGCGCATCCCATCAGGTGAAAATGAAAGGTGAATTGGTTGCTAGGGGCAACTGAGCCAGTTTCACTTTACACCATGTTTGATAAATCTCCCCCTATGTTTGATAAATCTCCTGCTATGTGTTTAGATTTTTAAGATTTACATCAGTCAGCTTCTCACTTATCTCAGCGGACAAAGCCGAATCTCCAATAAAATGTTGAAAAATTAAGTATTTCTTGTGTACATCACTCACTGCTGCTGATTTCATGGGGGTATAAAATGGCCTGAGGGGGTATGAATTGGCCTAGGCCAAAATATACCCGGGGTATAATCTAGCCTAGGCCATTTTAACCCCAGGTTATAGTCTGGGCTGGGGGTATACTCTGGCCTGTTACACCGGTACCCGTGCATAGAAAGGCGCCGTACACGGGAATCAGGCCGCTTGCCCGTGACGGCGCTGTTCTATCCACGGGTTAGATTAAAGAGGATGTACCTGATGGTACATCCTCTTTAAATCAAAACAATGCTCTTAAACCAAGTAACAATTTTAAAAAACTGAGCTCTTAAACCAAGTTACTCTTAAACCAAGGCACCACTGTATAGTTATAGATTAGTAACACAGGTCTGCAGTTTATCATAAGAAATGTCTCTTTCCCTATGGGCTGTAATATAGCAGGTACAAGCTCTCAGTCACCTTGCACTGATGGTACAGGAGCTTCTGTCTTTGGGCATTGATAATATTATGAGGGTTACCCGGCCTCGCCTCCTTATTAGACGCATTTTCATTTATCATTACAACCTGTTGGAGGCGCTCCGCAGAGGCGTATCGAGTTTTCCTTTTTCTAGGACATCACTGAGATCTGGCCTTTTGTTCATTTGTTTCTATCCCAAATAAAACTGCCATGTTCCTCGTTTCATTGATTTTTTTTCTTCTTTAATTTCCATAGACGGCACTCACAGACCGATGTATTGTTAACTTTACTCTATGGGAGGCATTTATTAAGTCCGGCGTTTTTTACGCCGGACGTAAAAATGCCCCCGCAGCTCCGGCGCTACGGAGATTTATGTAGAGGCAGTGCGCCGTTGCGCACCGCCCAAAAACCTACGCCAGCTGAGGACTGGAGTAGGTTTTCGGCGTACATTTTGGCGGAACGGATGATAAATCGCGCGGACTCTGAGTCCGCGCCCTCCGTTCCGCCCCCTTTCCGCCCCCTGGCGTACTCGGCGGAAAGTGCCGATTTGCGAATATTTTATTCGCAAATCGGCCATTTGCGTATAAAAAAATACGCAAAATCGGCACTTTCCGCCGAAAATCATCCGTTCGCCGGATGATACATGTGGCCCTATGTGTATTCTTTCCAAATGTAAAAAGAGAAAAACAAAAGGAGATACAGCTCACCATGGTTGTGGCAGCAACAGGTAAGGCTGAGGAGGGTGCTCAATCTTCGAGGCGTTGGCCAGACGCCCCATGCAATGCTGAACTGGGAGGAAGGGGTGTGGAAGTCGGCACTCCGGGACGTAGAAATATTTAAAACATAACTTTTATTCGTGCATGTTAAAATACAGCGGTTGGCATAGCAGGACCTACGCGTTTCGCGCTACTGCGCTTAATCATGGTCTAGTAGCAAGTGAAAATAGTAACGAATAAAAACAAGTGACCAGCCAATAGGAGGATCCCTACGTCATGGATCATGTGTTCTAACAACACAGGTTTAGCATGATTGCAAATACCACTGATTGCGTATATAACAGGGCTGACTCCCAAATGTTTACAAAGTGGAAGTGCATGCTAGAGTACAAAAAATAATAGAAAAGATATGAATAAACTACAAATAGTGAAAAAGTAAGTCATTTCTATAATTCAGGCCTTTTGGGTGTCTGGTATCCAGGCGGAAGATCGTTTCTGCCTCCTTATTCAAGACCTGTTTATGCCAGTCACCTCCTCTTAAGGGTTTTTTAACCCTTACTATTGCGCATGTGCTGAAGGTGCTGAAGGTGCTGACATCCCCTCTATGGATTTCAATAAAGTGCTTTGCTGCCCCTGATATGTTGGTTTTGTGTGACTTTTTGATACTTGTAAGATGTTCACTTATACGTTGTTTAAATTTTCTTATGGTACAACCCACATAGGATAAATTGCAAGCTGTGCAGTCGATGGTGTAGATGATGTGATCGCTATTGCAATTAAGGAAGTCCCTAATTTTAAAGTTTTTTTCTCCAGAGCTGTCACTGAAGGATTCCCTTTTGTGTGGCATAAACTTGCAAATTGGGCAGCGTGCATCCCCACATCTGAAACAGCCCATAGGTTTACGGCTGGTCTGTGGTGTATCAGGATTTAGCATGCTAGGTGATAGCAAGTCCCCTAGGGACTTGCCCCTGCGTGGTACGCACCTGAAGCCTTGGTCCAAGATCTCGGACAAGGCTTCATCCTGCCGCAAGATGGGGATGTTTTTCTTAAGGATGTCCACAATTTGGTTGTATTGGGGTGAGTACGTGGTGGAAAATGTAATTGGAGTGGTGCGGTCTTGTGCACATTGTGCGTTAGTCGCTGATTTTGACAACAGAGACTCGCGATTTTTCGTTGAGACAATGCCCTCGGCTCTGCGTACAATCTGTCTGTTATAGCCTCTTTTGGCCAGACGGGTGGCAGTTTCTCTACATTGTGTTATAAAAACCGCATTGTCTGAACAAATACGCCTCACCCTCGTGAACTCCCGTACTGGGATGGCTTGTATGGTATGGAGGGGATGTTCACTCGTAGCGTGTAATATAGTGTTGCCTGCAGTGGGCTTGCGGTGAACAGAGGTGGTGACAGATTTCTTCGTAACTAGGGCGTGCAAGTTTATGTCCAAGAAAGTAATTTCTGTTTCATGAAAATGGAAAGTAAAAGAAAGATTAAGAACATTATTGTTTATGTACTGGACAAAATTGTGGGCCTGCTCCTTCTCACCTCCCCAAACCAAGAGCAGGTCATCTATAAAACGACCATACCATTTGATATGGTGAAAAAATGGATTGGTTGGAGTAAAGATATACTGCTCCTCCCACCATGCCATATAGAGACCTGCCAGAGTTGGGGAGAATTTGGCTCCCATAGGAGCTCCTTTGGTCTGTAGAAAGAATTCATTGTTGAAAAAAAAGTAATTATGTTTCAATAAATATGTAGTAAGGTCAACAATGAATTCTTTCAATTCATGGCTGTATTTGCTATATTTGTACAAGTGATGTGACAGCGCAGTGATGGCCAGGTCGTGAGGTATTGATGAATATAAGGCCGTCACATCACAACTCAGCCAGGAAAAATTGGGATCCCACACAAAATTCTTAAAGATGTTCAAAACTGAACCTGAGTCCTTCAGATACCCCGGTACTCTCACTACCAGGGGCTGAAGTAACGAGTCCAGCCAGGCGCAGACTTTTTCATTCAGGGAGCCAACCCCCGCAATGATAGGGCGTAAAGGAGGGGGGTTGGCTCCCTTATGGATTTTAGGTAAGCCATAAAATATTGGTAAGGTCGGATTTGCAGGCACTAGGTGATTGTACTGTTTTTCTTCCATGATGCCTAAAGCTATGCCCTCTTGGACTATACTGGACAAAGTGGACTTAAACAGAGTGGTAGGATCAGTCTGTAGTCTGCGATAGGTGGTAGTGTCATCAAGAATTCTGTAGGCGCTATCGCAGTATGACGTGCGGTCGAGCAACACGATCTTTCCGCCCTTGTCGGCCATTTTAATTATTAAGTTTTTGCTGGCTTGTAGGTCCTTAATTGCGATTCTTTCCCGATTTGTGATGTTATAATGGAGGGAGTTGGTAGACAACTTTCTTAAGTCCCTTTCCATGGCGAATTGGAAATGGTCCAATGCCTCAACACGAGACTTATACGGGTAAAACGCAGGATTGGATATCATAGTTGGTACATTGTGTATTTGATCTTGTTGCTCAGTTGCACCGTCAATGCCTAACTCTATTAGCTGTAAAAGGTCCACTTGATCCTGGAAAAGTAGTTCCGCAAATTCATTGTTAGGGGCCTCTTGAGCCTGCGTGAGCATAGGTGAAGGCTCTAGGCAGGAGTGAAAAAAATGTCTTTTTACTGTAAGTAGTCTGGCGAAACGATTAATATCCATAAGAGTGCGGAACATATCAAAACGGCTAGATGGTACAAAGGAGAGACCTTTTTTTAATATGCTGATGTGATCCCGATTAATTTGGAAAGATGACAAATTTAAAATGTTGTGGTCATCTGTGTTATTTATCGGAGTGGATCCTTCCATTTTTGTGGGGGTCATAGTTTCCTTTGGGGAGTCTTTTAATGAAGCTGATGTGCTGATTGGCATGTGTTCAGACACAGAGTTCAGAGGAACAAATGTGGAGGCCATGCTGGTTTGCACTTGTTCACACGTGGATATTAGTAAGCCCTCCTGCGTCTTTCTCGTGCGGGATAGCGCTGGGCGATGTCTATGTTTTCTTCCCGCACGTCGTGCGGGGAAAAACAGTACAATCACCTAGTGCCTGCAAATCCGACCTTACCAATATTTTATGGCTTACCTAAAATCCATAAGGGAGCCAACCCCCCTCCTTTACGCCCTATCATTGCGGGGGTTGGCTCCCTGAATGAAAAAGTCTGCGCCTGGCTGGACTCGTTACTTCAGCCCCTGGTAGTGAGAGTACCGGGGTATCTGAAGGACTCAGGTTCAGTTTTGAACATCTTTAAGAATTTTGTGTGGGATCCCAATTTTTCCTGGCTGAGTTGTGATGTGACGGCCTTATATTCATCAATACCTCACGACCTGGCCATCACTGCGCTGTCACATCACTTGTACAAATATAGCAAATACAGCCATGAATTGAAAGAATTCATTGTTGACCTTACTACATATTTATTGAAACATAATTACTTTTTTTTTCAACAATGAATTCTTTCTACAGACCAAAGGAGCTCCTATGGGAGCCAAATTCTCCCCAACTCTGGCAGGTCTCTATATGGCATGGTGGGAGGAGCAGTATATCTTTACTCCAACCAATCCATTTTTTCACCATATCAAATGGTATGGTCGTTTTATAGATGACCTGCTCTTGGTTTGGGGAGGTGAGAAGGAGCAGGCCCACAATTTTGTCCAGTACATAAACAATAATGTTCTTAATCTTTCTTTTACTTTCCATTTTCATGAAACAGAAATTACTTTCTTGGACATAAACTTGCACGCCCTAGTTACGAAGAAATCTGTCACCACCTCTGTTCACCGCAAGCCCACTGCAGGCAACACTATATTACACGCTACGAGTGAACATCCCCTCCATACCATACAAGCCATCCCAGTACGGGAGTTCACGAGGGTGAGGCGTATTTGTTCAGACAATGCGGTTTTTATAACACAATGTAGAGAAACTGCCACCCGTCTGGCCAAAAGAGGCTATAACAGACAGATTGTACGCAGAGCCGAGGGCATTGTCTCAACGAAAAATCGCGAGTCTCTGTTGTCAAAATCAGCGACTAACGCACAATGTGCACAAGACCGCACCACTCCAATTACATTTTCCACCACGTACTCACCCCAATACAACCAAATTGTGGACATCCTTAAGAAAAACATCCCCATCTTGCGGCAGGATGAAGCCTTGTCCGAGATCTTGGACCAAGGCTTCAGGTGCGTACCACGCAGGGGCAAGTCCCTAGGGGACTTGCTATCACCTAGCATGCTAAATCCTGATACACCACAGACCAGCCGTAAACCTATGGGCTGTTTCAGATGTGGGGATGCACGCTGCCCAATTTGCAAGTTTATGCCACACAAAAGGGAATCCTTCAGTGACAGCTCTGGAGAAAAAAACTTTAAAATTAGGGACTTCCTTAATTGCAATAGCGATCACATCATCTACACCATCGACTGCACAGCTTGCAATTTATCCTATGTGGGTTGTACCATAAGAAAATTTAAACAACGTATAAGTGAACATCTTACAAGTATCAAAAAGTCACACAAAACCAACATATCAGGGGCAGCAAAGCACTTTATTGAAATCCATAGAGGGGATGTCAGCACCTTCAGCACATGCGCAATAGTAAGGGTTAAAAAACCCTTAAGAGGAGGTGACTGGCATAAACAGGTCTTGAATAAGGAGGCAGAAATGATCTTCCGCCTGGATACCAGACACCCAAAAGGCCTGAATTATAGAAATGACTTACTTTTTCACTATTTGTAGTTTATTCATATCTTTTCTATTATTTTTTGTACTCTAGCATGCACTTCCACTTTGTAAACATTTGGGAATCAGCCCTGTTATATACGCAATCAGTGGTATTTGCAATTATGCTAAACCTGTGTTGTTAGAACACATGATCCATGACGTAGGGATCCTCCTATTGGCTGGTCACTTGTTTTTATTCGTTACTATTTTCACTTGCTACTAGACCATGATTAAGCGCAGTAGCGCGAAACGCGTAGGTCCTGCTATGCCAACCGCTGTATTTTAACATGCACGAATAAAAGTTATGTTTTAAATATTTCTACGTCCCGGAGTGCCGACTTCCACACCCCTTCCTCCCAGTTCTGTATTCTTTCCAGTCTGGCACAGTGCTCTCTGCTGCCCCCTCTGTCCATATCAGGAACTGTCCAGAGCAGAAAAGGTTTTCTATGGGGATTTGCTACTGCGTTGACAGTTCCTAACATTGACAGAGGTGGCAGCAGTGAGCACTGTGTCAGACTGGACAGAATACACCACTATCTACAGGCCATACAGCAGATGATAAGTACTGGAAGAGTTCTTGAGATTTTTAAATAGAAGTAATTTACAAATCTGTATAACTTTCTGATACCAGTTGATTTAAAAAAAATTTCTCCAGAGTCCTCCTTTAATAGGTACATCCAGGAAGCAGCAAACGTGCAATAAAGTAAAGTGCAAAAAGTGTTATTTTTAAATTACCTATCTGAGCATCGGCCATGTTCTCTGTGTCGCCCCCTGGTGTCACCTCCTCCGCCCGGCACTGTCCGCTCCCAGCGTCGGCAGATCGGTATTTGTTGATCTGGAGAGAGGGATCCCAAAAAGCTGAGCGCACACACACCCTGGAGAACATGAGGACTAGGATGAGTGGAGAGCGGGGGAGCAGTGCAGGCCCTGTTATCAGTGGCAGCAGGAGAGAGACGGAGCGCCCACACAGGAGCCACAGAGGGATGGAGCGCACACACAGGAAGCACAGAGAGACGGAGCGCACACACAGGAGGCATAGAGAGACGGAGCCCACACAGAGGAGGCACAAAGAGAGACGGAGCGCACACACAGGAGGCACAGAGAGACCGAGCGCACACACAGCGGGGGAGCAGTGCAGGCCCTGTTATCAGTGGCAGCAGGAGAGAAACGCAGCACACACACAGGAGGCATAGAGAGACGGAGCCCACACAGAGGAGGCACAAAGAGAGACGGAGCGCACACACAGGAGGCACAGAGAGACCGAGCGCACACACAGCGGGGGAGCAGTGCAGGCCCTGTTATCAGTGGCAGCAGGAGAGAAACGCAGCACACACACAGGAGGCACAGAGAGACAGAGCACACACAGGAGGCACAGAGAGATGGAGCGCACACACAGGAGGCAAAGAGAAACGGAGCGCACACACAGGAGGCACCGAGGGGCGGAGGCAAAGAGAAACGGAGCGCACACACAGGAGGCACAGAGAGACAGCGCACACACAGGAGGCAAAGAGAAACGGAGCGCACACACAGGAGGCACAGAGAGACGGAGCGCACACACAAGAGGCACAGAGGGACGGAGCGCACACACAGGAGGCACAGAGGGACGGAGCGCACACACAGGAGGCATAGAGAGACAGAGCGCACACACAGGAGGCACAAAGAGATGGAGCACACACACACAGGAGGCACAGAGAGATGGAGCACACACACAGGATGCACAGAGGGACGGAGCACACACACAGGAGGCATAGAGAGAGACGGAGCGAACACACAGGAGACATAGAGAGGCGGAGCGCACACACAGGAGGCACAGAGAGATGGAGCAAACACACAGGGGGCACAGAGAGACTGAGCGCACACACAGGAGGCAGAGAAAGAGACGGAGCGCGCACACAGGAGGCACAGAGAGGGAGCGCACACACAGGAGACACAGAGGGAGCGCACACACAGGAGGCACAGAGAGAGTGAGCGCACACACAGGAGGCATAGAGAAAGTGAGCGCACACACAGGAGGCATAGAGAGACGGAGCGCACACACAGGAGGCACAGAGAGACGGAGCGCACACACAGGAGGCACAGAGACGGGGCGCACACACAGGAGGCATAGAGAGACGGAGTGCACACATAGAAGGCATAGAGAGACGGAGTGCACACACAGGAGGCACAGATGACCCGAGAGGAAACCGGGGGGACGACACTGCCTGGACTGCAAGTGAGAAGATATGTGTACTGCCACCGAACCTTAGACAGTGGCTGCGTGGCCTGCCGGGAAAAGAGGGTGCTAATCTTATAGGTGAGGTCACAGAAGCACAGAGGATGTCAGGAGAGGAGGGTGCTGATCTTATAGGGGACGTCCCAGTAGCACAGAGGATGTTAGGAGAGGAGGGTGCTGATCTTATAGGGGAAGTCACAGCAGCACAGAGGATGTCAGGAGAGCATGGTGCTGAATTTATAGGGGAGGTCCCAGCAGCACAGAGGATGTCAAGAGAGGAGGGTGCTGATCGTATAGGGACGGTCACAGGGTCCCAGCAGCACAGAGGATGTCAGTAGAAGAGGGTGCTGATGTTATCGGGGAGGTCACAGCAGCAAAGAGCATGTCAGGAGAGGAGGGTGCTAATCTTACAAAGGGGTCCCAGCAGCACAGAGGATGTCAGGAGAAGCGGGTGCTGATCTTATAAAGGGGTCACAGCAGCACAGAGGATGTCAGGAGAGGAGGGTGCTGATGTTATAGGGGAGGTCACAGCAGCACAGAGCATGTCAGGAGAGGAGGGTGCTGATCTTATAGGGGAGGACACAGCAGCACAGAGGATGTCAGGAGAGGAGGGTGCTGATGTTATAGGGGAGGTCACAGCAGCACAGAGGATGTCAGGAGAGGAGTGTGCTGATCTTATAGGGGAGGTCACAGCAGCACAGAGAATATCAGGATAGAAGGGTGCTGATCTTACAGGGCAGGTCCCAGCAACACAGAGGATGTCAGGAGAGGAGGGTGCTAATCTCATACAAGAGGTCCCAGCAGCACAGAGGATGTCAGGAGAGGAGGGTGCTGATCTTATACAGGCGTCACAGCAGGACAGAGGATGTCAGGAGAGGAGTGTGCTGATCTTATAGGGGAGGTCCCAGCAGCAAAGAGGATGTCAGGAGAGGAGGGTGCTGTCATTGCGTGCAGCTGCAGCCATGTCAACATGCACAGTGTGGGGCTGTCAGGCCTACAAGTCTCAAGAATCCTGCTGCTGAGAGTTGTTTTTATATTGGAAGGCTACTGCTGCAACTCCCAGCATACCTCGTTGTGCACTACAACTCCCAGCATACCTCCTTGTGCACTACAACTCCCAGCATACCTACTTGTGCACAACAACTATCATAGCCGCAATCTGGGGGCCCTCCCCCCAGACTGTGGCTATGATAGTTGTTGTGCACAAGGAGGTATATTTGTATTTTTTTTAGGTATCGAACTGGTATTGAGTATCAAAATAAAAAAGCTGGTATCATGACATCACTAGCAGGGCCTAGGCCTGTAATGCCTCTCTGTGCTTGCTCCCCACCTCTCTGCATTTCAGTAACGGTCCAGGGCTGGATTGTGTCCTCCTTTACAGTAAGAATATTGAGCTTGCGCCACTGCTAGCGGGGTGGTTCAGCCGCACTGGGGGCCCAGGTATGGCCCAAGTTACATTTAATCCGCTGCTGCTTCTTGCAGGACATTCAGCAGCTGATAAGTACTGGATTTTTTTTTATATACAGAAATACGTTACAAATCAGTTTAGCTTATTGACACCAGGTGATTTAAAAACTATTTTTTAAAGATGTGAAGCAAGGACTAAACATATTATAAATGCCACTTTTCCTATTGTCCTGGGGTCCTCAGGGTTTGCAGGGCTGCATACGCCTTGTAATGTATACTCAACGAGGGTGGATATACAGGATGCCAAAATCAAGGAAATCTGTCTGGTCCGTAGCAGGTAGAGAGCTGCATACACAAGCATGTGGACGGGTTGTACAACCGCTAGTCACAGGGCCGGCGTCAGCACCCGGCTACCTGGGCAAGTGATGGGCCCTGTTAGCAGCTGGCAGACCGTGATGGCAGGTGTATTTTGGCAACAGCTTAACAGTCGCTTGTTAGGAAACAGTCACTTGTGGGACAGTTTCTTTAGTGCAGCGCTCTCTAACATGTGACTTTCCAGTTGCTGCAAAACTACAATCCCCATCGTGCACTGCTGGCAAGGAATAATGGCAGTTATAGTTTGGCAACAGCTGAAATGTCCCTGACTGGGAAAGAAAGATTTAGGAAAACTGTTTATTTAATGCAGTGTTCTCCAACAAGTGACTCACTCTCCAGTTGCTGCAAAACTACAAGTTCCATCATGCACAACTGGCAGGACATGATGGGAGTTGTATTTTGGCAACAGCTGAAGAGCCAGTGGTTGGGAAACAATGATTTAGGGGGAAAGTGGCCCAATTTATCTAGGGGTGCAGTGACAGGGGGGCATTGTCACAGTTCATAAGTGCAAAGGTTTCTTTGCACCAAGAGAGGGGCTCACTACAGACTGAAGCACAAGGTGCAGCTCACCTACAGATGAGGGGCACAAAGAGGGTCCTGTTACTGTTTGGAAGCTCTATGACGAGACCTTGTATAGAGGAGGGAAAGGTGCTCAAAAAGTAAAGTGCCTAAGATGTTTGTCTGGCAGAGGGGTGCCATCAATAAGGGGACATGCTGTTTTACTGACCCCACATGATTTACTCCACAAAGGGGCCACGAAAACCTGGACCTGGCTATAACATGTATTGGGCTGTAAAAATCTGCAACATATCCTCCATGTCTGAACTCACCCTACATCATTCTGAAAGGCAATAAAACCCTATTTCATATCTGACATTGTATAGTGGGTGACATGGCTAAGGCTTGGTTCACAATGCGTTTTATCCTATACGTTTAATGTATACATTTTATGGAAAAAACGGATGCAACTACCGATGCAATTGTGTGCCATCCGGTTAGAACCGGTTGGATCCGGTTGGAACCGGTTGGATACGGTTTTTCCATTGACTTGTAAACAACAACAACTTGAAACAACAACTTCCATAATGACAACCTGACAACGTGTCTGGGTATGCTCATGACATCACTATGACAAGCAGTGACATCACATAAACAACATAATTAGTGATGTCATCCAAGGGCCCTATAAAAGAAGGTGCAGAGCCCCAGAATCTCTGTTCTTAGGGACTCACTAGCGATTACACTGTCTGTACTACCTTGCTTTCTGCCTGCGTATACTGATAGTCATTTCTAGTGTTTTCAATTTTCGTCAGTTCATGGAGAGAGAGGAGAGGATTGAGAGGGAGCTTGCCATTTTTGGCAACCTTCTGTGCTATTTGGTTCCAATCCTGCTGGGCTGTCTTTCCACCAGACAACCACTCAGCATGATTGAACCTTTCATCAACCCGCTGAGCTGGGGCAATTACATCAGCGACCCGCTCAGCTGGGACAATATCACCTCGGACCTGCAGTGGCCAAACAGTACCATCACAGACCAGACCAGCTGGAAGATTACCCCCAACCTGCAGAGGCCCAATTCCAACACCAGAAACCTGCAGCGTCCAAACAACACCATTGGAGACCTGCCAGACTGTGAGTTCATGTCCATCACCAGTCATGTCCAGAGCGCAGCAACCGCCATAACTGACCTGCTCAGCTGGCTGACTGCTGTTAGTGATGTTCTCAGCTGGACATCCACTACCAGTCGCCTGCTGAGCTGGACTTTCAGTGATAGCGCCCTGCTGACCTGGATCACAGCTGCTGTAGAGCGAGTCAGTGTGATCACCACCACCTGTGATTACATCAACTGGATTTGCAGCACCAGAGACCTCATCATCTGGACCACCACCCTCACCCGCAGCAGCTTCCTGGACATCTGGACCACCACAGCCACCTGGATCACCAACACTACCACCGGTGAGCTGACGACGTTGATTTCCACCATCACCACCAGCGATCTGCAGGCAGCACTGAGCAGCATAAGTGAGAAGCTGGTGTGGACTGCCACAACCCTACAGCTTCTCACTTGGGTGACCAGTCGCTGCAGCAGGTGCGCTTGGCTGATAACTGCGGGTGAGGCGTTGTCCTGGACTACCACCACCAGCGGGATGCTGATCGGCGCCCTACGGAGCATCAGACTGATCCTGCGATGCTTCAACAGCACTGAGGAGCTGAGGAAATGCCTGGCCATCATTTCCAAGGAAGTGCTCAGCAGCTTCCCCGCCGCCACCACCACACCACGCTCCGAGGGACATCCCTACCGCCGACAGCGAATGATTTAAAATGAAGGGCCAAAATCACCAGGGGCCTGCATTTACATCAGAGAGCAGCCCAGCTGGAAGACTACCACCAACCTGCAGGGGCCCAATTCCACCACCATCAAAATGCAGAGTCCAAACAACACCATTGGAGACCTGCCCAACTGGAGAATGACCACCTGGGACCTCATTTCCATCACCAGCCATCTCCAAAGTGCAGCAACCACCTTCACTGACCTGCTTAGCTGGATATCCACCACCAGCCGACTTCTGAGCTGAACTTTTTCTAATAGTGACCTGCTGACCTGGATCACAGCTGCTGCAGAGCGAGTGAGTGTGATCACCACCGCCTGTGATTTCATCACCTGGATCTGCAGCACAAGAGATCTGATCATCTGGACCACCACCCTCACCAGCTTCCTGGAGATCTGGATGACCACAGCCACCTGGATCACCACCACTACTGCCGGTGAGCGGATTACGTGGATTTCCACCATCAGCACCAGCGATCTGCAAGCCATGCTGAGCAGCATCAGTGAGAAGCTGGTGTGGATCACAGCGAGTGAGACATTGTCCTGGACTACCACCACCAGCAGAATGCTGATCGGCTTCCTACAGAGCATCAGACTGATCCTGCGATGCTTCACCAGTACCGAGGAGCTGAGGAAATGCCTGGCCAGCATCTCCAAGAAAGTGCTCAGCGGCTTCCCCGCTGCCGCCACCACAGCAAGCTCCGAGGGACATCCCTACCGCCGACAGCGAATGATTTAAAAACTTAAATAAAAGTTTTTCTTGTTGCCAAAAATGTGTATTTTTTTATGTCACTATACATTATAGTAAGGTGTGCAAGGGTGTAAGTGTGTAATAATGATAACGTGGGACTATAAACACCATACACCACCTCTCTTACACTGTGCCTGTCAGCTCTGCCCCCCAAAGATGGCCGCTCTTTCACATATTATTTGCCCTGGTAAAGTGAAAGGGGAGCTGTGATTGGTTGCTATGGGCTACTAAGGGAAATGTATTGTGCTGCTGTAGTAAGAGACCCATAGCAACCAATCACAGCTCAGCTTTCATTTCTCACATTGCTCTGGGAACATGAAAGTTGAGCTGTGATTGGTTGCTAGGGGCAACAAAGACTTTTACTATTATGAAGCTTAACAAATAACCCCCATTCTTAGTAAAAAGCTTCGTTCACACATGCTGTTTTTGTTGCATTTTTGCAATTTTCTGGCTATTTTGCTGCAAATTGCGTAATTTCTTTAAAATAGCAGCATTTTTGCCTTAATTTTGGTGAAATTGGCAGAAAATAGCACAATGTTATTGCAAATTGCAGGAAAATTGTGGCAAAAATGGATCAAAAACGCAACATAAATAGGATAAAAACACAAGATAAGGCTGGGTTCACACTGCGTTTTTGCAATCCGTTTTTTTCATCCTTTTTGTGCAAAAAACGGATGGAAAAAAAACCGATGCATTTGTGTGCATCCGTTTTGATCCGTTTTTCCATTGACTTCCATTGTAAAAAAAAAAAACGGATCAAAACGGATACGTTTTTTTTGATGGACACAAAAACGTAGCTGACACTATTTTTGTGTCCGGTAAAAAAAACGGATCTGTTTTGATCCGTTTTTTTTTTTTACAATGGAAGTCAATGGATAAAAAACGGATGAAAATGGATGCATACAAATGCATTCGTTTTTTCCCCAAAAAATGGATTGCAACAACGCAGTGTGAACCCAGCCTAAAGGAGATCTTACACTTAGCAGCACCGACATGCAGCTGCCTCATATGTTCTGTGGCTGCAGATGGCAGCAAGTGACAAGTTCAGGTGCCGCCCCTGATAAGTGGCCCCTCGCCCCTCATATGTGGCGCTGTATTATAAATGTGTGGTGGGGGGGATGCTCAATGCTCATATGTGGCGCTATATTATAAACGTAGGGAGGTCGCCGATCTATGCTCATATGCGGCACTATATTACAAATGTAGGGGGGGGGAAACACATTTTAACCCTCATATACGGTGCTTTATTAGGGCTTGTATGTATTGTAAATGTGTATGTGGGGAGGGCGGGGGGCGGCTCCAATCAATGCTCAAATGTGGCGCCACATTATAAACATAGGGGGAGATTTATCAAACATGGTGTAAAGTAGAATTGTCTTAGTTGCCCCCGGCAACCAGATTCCACCTTTCATTTTCCAAAGAATCTGTGAGGAATGTAAAGTGGAATGTAAAGTGGAATGTGATTAGTTGCCAGGGGCAACTGAGATAGTTCTTCTTTTCACCAGTTTGATAAATCTCCCCCATAGGGTGGCGCCACATTATAAACATAGGGTGGTGCCTATCAAATATGTGGCGCTATATTGTAAGTGTGTATAAAATGCTTTTTCCATACATTGTACAGGATAGTGACACTTTAGGGTCTATCCTCTTCCTATAATACCTAGAGACCGCAGAGCAGCAACCCAGAGGTGTAGCCAGCTTTTCCTGCACCCAGGCCAAAGATTCAGTTTAGCGCCCCCCTTCCACCCAAATAAATTTGACATGTCATAAAGACATGTAAAAATTTTGATCAGTCCAGGTCTGAGCCAAAGCCAGCAATGGATTTGAAAAGAGGGGAAATCTCAGTCTTTCCATTGTTACCTGTTCTCTGTTTATAGTCTGTTTCTGGCTTTGGCTCAAAAACATCTGTCAGATAAGTCTGTTTGTGTAATAGGGTCCTTACACTGCCTGCAAAGATAACTTGTTCATGAGCTGTTCAAGGCAATGTAAGGGTTAGGGTACTATTACACAGAACGATAATCGGCCAAATCAGCCCGATTCGGCCGATTATCGCTCCATGTAATAAATACAACGATCAGCCATTGATATAGGTTCTGACCTATATCCGTCAGGGGCCGACCGCGCACCAATACGCGTAATAGCGGTGCGCGGCAAGCGACCGATGATATACATTACCTATCCACATTCCAGGGCTGCTTGTGCGGTCCTCTCCCCGGGTCCCACGCGCTCTTGCTTCAGAGCGGCCTGTCAGCTGACAGGCCGCCCGGCCAATCACAGTCCGCGGCGGTCCCAGCCTGTGATTGGCTGAACGGCCTTTCAGCTGACAGGCCGCTGTGAAGCTAGAGCGCGCGGTACCCGGGGAGAAGCGGCCGTAGGAGCAGCCCTGGAGCATGGATAGGTAATGTATGCCAGTTTAGCAAGGACTGCAAGGACATTGGTAACGATGTCCTTGCAGCCCTTGTTAAACGATTATCGGGCCGTGTAATAGTACCAGTAAACGAACGACGATCTAGCAGATCGGCGCTCGTTTACAGGTATTATACTACCCTTAATACTATTTACAGGTATTATACTACAGGTATTATACTACCCTTACACTGTCAGCAATAAATAAATACAGTAGAAAAGGTCTGCTACACCTAACCTCTACGAATGGAGTCCACCCCCTTCGAGTGCACCACTGATCCCAGCGCTCGCAGGATATGAAATGGATTGGATATGTGCTAATGTAGAGGGCTCTCTAGAAGCGGGTGATGTGTTACAAACACTGTGGAGGCATATAGTTGTATACTTGTGTAAGCTATACATCAACATTTATTTAATACATATGACATAGTTAATAATCAATCGTCACTATAAAAAACTTTGTATGGGTAAGACTAATAATAAAAGAAATCTAGATGCGTAGGAAATATAAAATAGTTGTGTATAGATACCTAACTAATGTAAAGATGAGAAAGATAATAGAATAAAATAAAATAAAATCTGTATGATAAAATAAGTGTGTAAAGGGAGCCTAGTGAAGTTGCCTGCGCCGGGCCCAGCGCAGGCAGCTCACCCAGATGTGTATGGCAGTAGTCCCGAATCAGGAGATCTAGCTTGAGCTTATATCGCTGGATGGCCGTTGGAGTGATTGTATTCGTATCCTGGTGAGACAGCTTGCTATTTGAGTTGTACACTTTGGGTGAGATAAGATGGTATTAGATGAAAAATGGTGGAATATCCACCTCTCACCCTGTCGGCGGTAATTCCCACGGTCCGGTATAGTATTGCAGCGACAGTCCGTGTTCCAGTCAATGCGGCTACTTTGCGATCCGTGCAGTTAAGGTCTAATGCAGCACGGTGAGCTGTCTCCTGTTGTTTGCGGCGTCCGCATGCATCTGAGCGCGCGCTCTGGCTAACTGTCGTTTGATTTGAATGTCCAGACAGATCAGCTTAGGTTCGGGGTATACTCCAAAAACAGTAGATGTTAAAAAAGGCTCTGTTATCTTTGGTTCTTGAACGCGTTTCAGGAGGTCTACTTGCTCCTTTCCTCAGCAAAGAACTTTAGATAACACTGGTGCAACCATATCCATTTGGACTTTATATCCGTTCTAAATCCATCTACAAGACCCGTAGTGGATCATTCCGGATGATTTTGCCTTGTGTGAATTCTGTAGATCCAGTTGTCCAATGTGGCTTCTCTCCTGTGTGAGTTCATATTCAAATAGATCGATTTTCCAGTGTGGCTTCTCTCCTGTGTAAATTCTGGTTTTTATATAAAACAGGATAGTAATATTGTTGATCAATATACATTATGAGCTAAGTGGGTTGGTTCCACTATGACTGCTAGGACTGGATCCAGTTTGTGTATCTTTGAATGGCATAAGTTCATATCAGCTTGTGCATACATGCACATACATAAACATATATGTATATAAATAAATATAGAATAATAAATAAATAAATAAATACACACGTAGATACATGTAGGAAAAGTAAGTAAGTGAATGAATAGATGGATCTTAATAGAGCAACGGGGTTCACACAAGGTGGTTTGAATACTGGTAGAACAGTATTTGTGTATACATCAAAACGAATAGATAAATGAATACGCCCGCGTGCACATATAAACATATAAATAAATAGATGGATAAATAACTAAATAGATCTTGACGGGACGACGGGAGTCACCAAGGGGCGGTCCAGGCACTGATGGAAACAGTCTGGCACTGTACCGCCCGTCGGTAATGCTCCCGACGTACATCTGTTTGAGAGATATGGAGTGTAGCAGCAGATACTTCTGTATTGTGCGTTCTGCCTCTCAAGAATACATAATTCACATCTTATATATGTGCACTGTCACATAGGACTGGACCCAGTTTGTGTGTCTTTGAATGACATAAGTTCATATCAGCTTGTACATATATGTGTAACTGAACATATATGTTTATAGATGTGTATAAATAGATATAGACACAGGGTAATATATGTATATGAATGTATATAAATAGATATAAAGTAATAGATAAATAAATACACACGTAGGTATATGTAGGAAAAAATTGGGAGAATAAATAAATGAATGAATAGGTGGATCATAATAGAACGGCAAGAGTCCCAGAAAGCGGTTTAAGTACTAGTGGGACAGTCTGGTACTGTATATATATATACATCTAAACAAATAAATAAATGAATACGCCCGCGTGCACATATAAAGATATAGGTAAATAGATGGATAAATAACTAAATGAATCTTAATGGGGCGACGGGAGTCACCAAGGGGCGGTCCAGGCACTGAAGGAAACAGTCTGGCACTGTACCGTCCGTCGGTAATACTCCCGACGTACATATGCTTGAGAGATATGAGATGTAACAGCAGATGCTTACGTATTGTGCGTTCTGCCTCTCAGGAATACATAATTTACATCCTATATACGTGCACGGTCATATTTTTCACAGAAAACCAAAGATCTCTAGTTCGGCGTTGAGACCATAAGGTATAAGTGTCTGAAATTCAAAGATAAACCTGGACTCTTGACATTTTGGATATGAAATCGCCTCCCCTCCAATCTTTTTCAACCTTTTGTATGGCCGCGTAAGTTGTGCCTCTCAGTCTACTTTGGTGTACCTCTTTATAGTGGGCCGAGAGTGTATGTTTATCGTAACCCCTTTTTATGTTGTAAAAATGTTCTGTTATTCTCTTTTTTAGGGTTCTGGAAGTCCTCCCTATATACTGTTTGTGGCATGGGCATTCGATGATATATATAATGTTTTCGGAATTGCATGAAAGTGTATCTTTGATTTTATGTTCACGTCCATTTACTACTGATTTTACTGTATCGGTACGTCTTTGGAATTGTGTAGCTTTGCAATTGCTGCACATGCCACATCTAAAGAATCCATTAATTTCGGGGCATATAGTAGGTTGGGAGCTACCGTTTCTTGTTCTTACAGTCGGAGCTATCTGTAGGCCTAAATTAGGTGCCTTAGAATATACTATGGGCGGTCTCGGAGGTAATAGGGGGCCGATTGTTCGGTCGTCCTGTAGATGGTGCCAATGTTTGGTAATGATTTTCCCTATATGTTTGTAATTAGGGTTGTAGGGCAGAACTATTTTAGTGTCTTGATGCTCGGCATCTTTAATTTCTAGGTTTGATGATTCTGAAAAGAAAGAACTCCTGTCTAGCTCCCTCGCTTTGTTTAGAGCTTTGTCGAGTGCTGCTTCTGGGTATTTCTTTTCTCTAAACTGTACTTTTAGTGAGGATGCCTCTTGTTCGAATCGGTCATTGGAAGTACAATTCCTTTTGAGTCTCCGGAATTGACCAAAGGGGACATTGAGCAGCCATTGAGGTAAATGGCAGCTGTTAAAAAGTATAAAACCATTTTTTGAGGTGGGTTTGTGGAAAGTGTTACACTGTAATTTAGATGTATGGGTAGTAATTTGTAAATCTAAATATTCTATAGAGACTTGACTGAAATGTGATGTGAATGTAAGGTTAAATTGATTCTGGTTCAATTGATTGACGAACTGTGGGAGGTCAGATGTGGTTCCTCTCCAGAATAATAGTATGTCGTCGATATATCTTTTCCAGAGCACCAGGTCTGCTCCTAGGTGGGGCGAGATGTGATGTTCCTCCCAATATGCCATAAAGAGGTTGGCATAACTAGGAGCAAACCTGGTGCCCATAGCAGTACCAGACGTCTGGAGAAAAAACTTGCCATCAAAAAAGAAAAAATTATGTGTAAGAATGTATTCTATGGCTGTAAGTATGAATTCTGTTTGTTCCTTTTTGATCGAGTCATCCTTTTCCAGGAAGTGTCTAACTGCTGCAATTCCTTGTTCATGGCGTATGCAAGTATACAGGGAACTAACATCTAAAGTGGCTAGGGTCCAATCAGATTGCCATTCATGATTCTCTATTAATTTGATTACATCTGTAGTGTCCTTGAGGTATGAATTGGTTTTTTTGACATATGGTTGTAGAAATCTATCAATATATTGGGACATGTTGGATGTAATAGAGCCTATCCCAGATATTATAGGTCTTCCTGGGGGATTTGTAGCATGTTTGTGTACCTTGGGTAAGCAATATAATACAGGTATCCTCTTTTCTGTGCCTAGAATGAAATTGTATTCAGTTTCTGATAGAATGTCTTGCTCTAAGGCTAACCTGCATATTTCTTCTAGTTGTTTGTAGTACTGTTCAGTCGGATTGTTTGTTAGTGCTCTGTAGGTGTTGATATCTGAAAGTTGACGTGTGCATTCACTCTTATATGTGTCTGTGTCCATTATGACTGTCCCCCCCCCTTTGTCTGCAGGTCTTATGGTAATATTTAGGTCCGATTGGAGATCTTTCAATGCTTGAATTTCCTTCCGTGTTAGGTTATTGTTGGGTTGTTTGGGTTGTGATTGAGGAAAATTCTTTTTCTATGTTGCATTGAAATGTGCTCATCTCTCTGCTGATCTCTTGTCTCGGGAAAAATTTAGAGCGTGTTCTAAGTGTAGTGTGTTTGTATTGGGTATCGTTTGTGTCTACCCTAGTTATGGGATTTTTTATATGATATTTTTTGAGGCATAATTTCCTAATGTACTTTTCTATGCCTACATATACACTGAATTTGTCTAATTTTTGTGTGGGGGCAAATTTGAGGCCCTTGTTCAGAAGTGATATGTGTTGTGTGGTAAGATGTTTGGTACTTAAGTTGATAATGGAGGAGGATTCTACTTCAGTTTGCCCAGTTTGTTCTTCTGGGTTTGGTCTAGTTCTGAGTCTCCTTCTAGTTCTCTTTTTCTTGTTTTGACCGGTGTTATTGGTGGTGCAGAGTGTTGTAGAATGGTGATCGATGTTGGGTGTTGTGAGATATTGGTTGATGTTTGTTGGATGTTGGTCAATGGTGGTTGGTGCGGAATGTTGGTCAATGGTTGTGCTGGGATGTCCGTTTTCGTCTGTGTTGTATGTATCTGGTGGCCGACGGTGTTGTATTGGTGCCTGTGCCTGGGTCTGGAGTGTGTGGGAGTGTAACCATGTTGGGATGTCCGTGGACTCCCCTGAGTGTGTTTGTAATATGTCTGATGAAATGGTCGTGTCTGATATGTGGGGTAACGTCCTGGTGGTGGGCGTCGGTGTGGATCTGAATGGTTGTAAGTGGTGTTTTGGTCGTAAGAAGATGGGTGTCTGGATTGTGTCTGATGGTTGTTGGATGGGCTCAGATACTGTGCAAAGTATTTGTGTTTGGTCCTGTGTGGTTGGGAGTATTACCGACGGACGGTACAGTGCCAGACTGTTTCCTTCAGTGCCTGGACCGCCCCTTGGTGACTCCCGTCGCCCCATTAAGATTCATTTAGTTATTTATCCATCTATTTACCTATATCTTTATATGTGCACGCGGGCGTATTCATTTATTTATTTGTTTAGATGTATATATATATACAGTACCAGACTGTCCCACTAGTACTTAAACCGCTTTCTGGGACTCTTGCCGTTCTATTATGATCCACCTATTCATTCATTTATTTATTCTCCCAATTTTTTCCTACATATACCTACGTGTGTATTTATTTATCTATTACTTTATATCTATTTATATACATTCATATACATATATTACCCTGTGTCTATATCTATTTATACACATCTATAAACATATATGTTCAGTTACACATATATGTACAAGCTGATATGAACTTATGTCATTCAAAGACACACAAACTGGGTCCAGTCCTATGTGACAGTGCACATATATAAGATGTGAATTATGTATTCTTGAGAGGCAGAACGCACAATACAGAAGTATCTGCTGCTACACTCCATATCTCTCAAACAGATGTACGTCGGGAGCATTACCGACGGGCGGTACAGTGCCAGACTGTTTCCATCAGTGCCTGGACCGCCCCTTGGTGACTCCCGTCGTCCCGTCAAGATCTATTTAGTTATTTATCCATCTATTTATTTATATGTTTATATGTGCACGCGGGCGTATTCATTTATCTATTCGTTTTGATGTATACACAAATACTGTTCTACCAGTATTCAAACCACCTTGTGTGAACCCCGTTGCTCTATTAAGATCCATCTATTCATTCACTTACTTACTTTTCCTACATGTATCTACGTGTGTATTTATTTATTTATTTATTATTCTATATTTATTTATATACATATATGTTTATGTATGTGCATGTATGCACAAGCTGATATGAACTTATGCCATTCAAAGATACACAAACTGGATCCAGTCCTAGCAGTCATAGTGGAACCAACCCACTTAGCTCATAATGTATATTGATCAACAATATTACTATCCTGTTTTATATAAAAACCAGAATTTACACAGGAGAGAAGCCACACTGGAAAATCGATCTATTTGAATATGAACTCACACAGGAGAGAAGCCACATTGGACAACTGGATCTACAGAATTCACACAAGGCAAAATCATCCGGAATGATCCACTACGGGTCTTGTAGATGGATTTAGAACGGATATAAAGTCCAAATGGATATGGTTGCACCAGTGTTATCTAAAGTTCTTTGCTGAGGAAAGGAGCAAGTAGACCTCCTGAAACGCGTTCAAGAACCAAAGATAACAGAGCCTTTTTTAACATCTACTGTTTTTGGAGTATACCCCGAACCTAAGCTGATCTGTCTGGACATTCAAATCAAACGACAGTTAGCCAGAGCGCGCGCTCAGATGCATGCGGACGCCGCAAACAACAGGAGACAGCTCACCGTGCTGCATTAGACCTTAACTGCACGGATCGCAAAGTAGCCGCATTGACTGGAACACGGACTGTCGCTGCAATACTATACCGGACCGTGGGAATTACCGCCGACAGGGTGAGAGGTGGATATTCCACCATTTTTCATCTAATACCATCTTATCTCACCCAAAGTGTACAACTCAAATAGCAAGCTGTCTCACCAGGATACGAATACAATCACTCCAACGGCCATCCAGCGATATAAGCTCAAGCTAGATCTCCTGATTCGGGACTACTGCCATACACATCTGGGTGAGCTGCCTGCGCTGGGCCCGGCGCAGGCAACTTCACTAGGCTCCCTTTACACACTTATTTTATCATACAGATTTTATTTTAATTTATTCTATTATCTTTCTCATCTTTACATTAGTTAGGTATCTATACACAACTATTTTATATTTCCTACGCATCTAGATTTCTTTTATTATTAGTCTTACCCATACAAAGTTTTTTATAGTGACGATTGATTATTAACTATGTCATATGTATTAAATAAATGTTGATGTATAGCTTACACAAGTATACAACTATATGCCTCCACAGTGTTTGTAACACATCACCCGCTTCTAGAGAGCCCTCTACATTAGCACAATAAATAAATACAACTCACTGATAGGGTACAAACACACTTGCCATATCTGCAGCGAGTTTCTCGCTGCGAATACGCAGCCAGTTTCGCTGCAGATCCCGGCCCTATGCTCTCAATGGCAGACAAACTCGCAGCATGTATATCCCTGCTGCGAGTTTGTCCGTAGCCTTCCCCGTTAACCCCCCGGCCGCTGGAGACTATACATCACCGGGTCCCGCTCCTGCTTGCTTCGGCGGTTTCCGGCACGTCCCACCCGGCCAATCAGTGCGCTGCCCCGCTGCAGCGCACTGATTGGCTGAGCGGGATGGAAAGACACCAGTAGCCCCGAAACAAGCCGGAGCGGGGACCTGGTGACGTATAGTCTCCAGCAGTTAACCGGGCAGGCTGCGGACAAACTGTTTGTCTGCCATTGAGAGCATAGGCAGGGCCGGTTTTAGACTAAATGTGGCCCTGGGCAAAGTTGAAGGTGGGGCCCCAAATGCTAAAATATTGTAGCAGCAATTTTCCCATACATTTTACACTTTTGTTGCTGGTACCTGCTGCTCGTGGTGCGTTCGGCCATCAGTGTAAGGTGTATGGGGTTCTCTGGACCGTCCTCTGACAGATGATATCAGTGGACATAGGGGGTTAAGCTTGATGGAAAATCAACATCCAACCTCTTTGTTCTCAGAGAGACAAGCCACCATCAGATCTGTCTGACTATGGCTTACCCCTCCTATAGAGGACACAGGAACACTCAGCTGTGCCGAACATTCCTGTGTATGGGGAGGATGGGGCCGGATGGGAGAAGGATTGTTCAGCCAGCAGCCACTGAAAATGTACGGCCAATTTAAGGGCCGTATTACACGGCCTGATATTCCGAAGTGAGTGCCAATCTGGTAGAATGGAGCTCGCTTACAGAGCCTACTACATGGCTCAATTATTGTGCAGCAAAGGCTGTATATATATATATATATATATATATATCTCATTAGTGATGTCTGTGCAGCCCTTGCTGTATATAATAAATAATAAAGATATATACTACCTGATCACGTTCCCCAATGTCCTCAGGTCTTGTCTGTGATATATACTACCTGATCATCAGCCAATGATTTTTGAACTTGCCAAAAGACAATGATTAGTTGATGACTGTTGTCTATACACAGAGCGATATCGGCCGGATTAGGACAATTTTCGCTCAGTGTATTAGGGCCCTTAGTCACAGTCAGTCAGTTCAGAAGGTTACATGCCGGGACTGCCGCTACAGGCCAGGACCGACGCTACAGGCCAGAACCGACGCTACAGGCCAGGACCGACGCACATGTCAGGGCCCCCGCTACAGGCCAGGACTGCTGTTAGTGTTGCAAACACAAAAACTATTTATATACATTATTAAAAAATAAAATAAAAAAATCACTATATCAGAACCAAATATTACCTCCATACCGTTATTGATGAAAACATACTATGTATAGGCCAATATTACCGCCATAGAGAGACCACCGCATAATGACACCATATACAGACCAATATTAGCACCACACCATGACCGCTACATAATGACTCTATATATACACCATATACAGACCAATATTACTGCCTCAGACTGACGACCGTATAATGACTTTATATACAGATCAATATTATGTGGCGGTCACTCTATGGCGGTAATATTGGTCTGTATAGAGTGTGTATGTAGGGTCATTATGTGGTGGTCACTCTATGGCGGTAATATTGGTCTGTATATAGAGTCATTATGCGGTGGTCAGTCTATTGTGGTAATATTGGTCTGTATATAGTGTATGTAGGGTCATTATGTAGTGGTAAGTCTATGGCGGTAATATTGGTCTGTATATATTGTATATATAGAGTTATTATATGGTGGTCACTCTATGGTGGTAATGACTCTATATATACACTATACACTGACCAATATTACCGCCATAAACTGACCACCGCATAATGACCCTACATGCACACTATATACTGACCAATATTACCGCCGTAGACTGACCACCGCATAATGATACTATATACACTATATACAGACCAATAAAACCGCCATAGAGTGACCGCCACATAATGACTGTATACACTGTATACAGACCAATATTACCGCCATAGAGTGACCACCATATAATAACTCTATATATACAACATACAGACCAATATTACCGCCATAGAGTGACCGCCACATAATGACTGTATACACTGTATACAGACCAATATTACTGCCATAGAGTGACCCCCATATAATAACTCTATATATACAACATACAGACCAATATTACCGCCATAGAGTGACCACCACATAGTGACTATATACAGTATATACTACAAACAGACCAATATTACCGCCATAGAGTGACCACCACATAATGACTATATATATATATATATATATACACACACTACATACAGACCAATATTACCTCCATAGAGTGACTGCCACATAATGACTCTATATACGCTATATACAGACCAATATTACCACCATACAGTGACCACCACCTTATTTTTTTCTCAGTAAAATACACAGTATTACCTTAGTGACATCATCATACACTATACATAGGAGCTGCAGCCAATCACCGGCCTCAGTGGTCACCGGCAGCAATTACATAGGACTGATGAGGCGAGAGAATGGCTGCAGCTCCTATATACAGTCCATTCACTGCTACACCTCTGCTGGACAGTGGAGTCAGCAGTGCTGATACACACACACACACTATATACACACACACACACACTATATATACACACACACACACACACATACATACACACACACACACACACACACATACACACACACACACACACACACACACACACACACACATACACACACACACATCTATAAAACACACCATAAACCATCCAGTCCATACACCACACACATGACATGTAACACACACTACATTTATGCATTATACACCTACATTCTCACACACACACACTACATGTACAATATACTTACTCCCTTCTAGCAGCTTGCTGGGTGTAGTGGTCCTTGTCAGCAGGCAGGGATCCTCTCACTGCAGCCCTCTCCTCATCGTCCCGACTGCTGGTACATTACAGCAGTCTCACCAGCAGGAGGGAGACAGGTCACATGGTACAGGAGGCAGGTCACATGATGCAGTAAGAGGGGGAGGGGGAGCTACACTCCGGAGCCCAGCGTCCTGCAGCCTCTATGTGACCCCTGATATCAGCTATTACCTGCAGCCAGGGATCACTGACAGAGGCTGCAGGACGCTGTCTGTGTGCTCCAGCCCCTGACACTTAATGTAACTGTGGCAGGGGGCCCCTGGGGGATGGGGGCCCTGAGCAACTGCCCTCTTTGCCCCCCCCTAACGCCGGCCCTGAGCATAGGGAAGGGATCCGCAGCGAGAAACTCGCTGCGGATACGGCAAGTGTGTTTGTACCCATAAGGAGAAACTGCTCACTGCTGCTGCTCTCACCTCCTTCCCCCAGCAGCAGCTCACCACTGTTCTGTGGAGTACGGGGCTTGGTGAGGCTGCTAGGGGAAGGATGAAGAGGATCGGGCTGCCGGGGGCTCCAGGAGGATATGTGGCAGCCTGGGGACGAGTCCCGGGCAGGCTGCCTGAGGTGAGAGGAGAGGAGATGCGGCGTCGGCAGGCTAATGTCTTTTCAGGCGGCCGGACCAGCAGGACCTCAATGTCAGTCAGTTGTGAGGGGGGTTGTGGTGCCCACGGCTCCTGCAGTGGATTGTGGATCGGGAGATGGGGCGCCCCCACGTACTACGGCTAACGCTGCCGGTGGAAGTGCGGTGCCCCATCTCCCGGTCCACAATCCACTGCTGCAGGAGCCTCCGGCAGGGTAGCCCTGCGCACCACACCCTCGCTGGCCTGGTTCCCTGACCGGGAGCTGGCCTGAGACCCCTCTCAGAATAGCAGATCCACCTCCTCTCCCCCTTCTCTCTCACCCCTAAACCTCCTCCTTCCACCTCTTCTCTACCCCCTCTTTAACCCCATCATCTCCCACCTCCACCTCCTCTGTACCCCCATCATCTCCTCTGTACCCCCATCATCTCCTCTGTACCTCTCCACCTCCTCTCTCCACCTCCTCTGTACCCCATCATCTCCTCTCTCCCCCTCCACCTCCTCTGTACCCCCATAATCTCCTCTGTACCCCTCCACCTCCTCTGTACCATCATCTCCTCTTTTCCCCCCACCTCCTCTGTACCCCCATCATGTCCTCTGTACCCCATCATCTCCTCTGTACCCCCATCATCTCCTCTGTACCCCCATCATCTCCTCTGTACCCCCATCATCTCCCCTGTACCCCCATCATCTCCTCTGTACCCTTCCACCTCCTCTGTACCCCCATCATCTCCTCTCTCCCCCTCCACCTCCTCTGTACCCCCATCATCTCCTCTCTCCCCCTCCACCTCCACCTCCTCTGTACCCCCATCATGTCCTCTGTACCCCCATCATCTCCTCTGTACCCCCATCATCTCCTCTGTACCCCCATCATCTCCTCTGTACCCCTCCACCTCCTCTGTACCCCCATCATGTCCTCTCTCCTCATCCACCTCCTCTGTACCCCCATCATCTCCTCTGTACCCCTCCACCTCCTCTGTACCCCCATCATGTCCTCTCTCCTCATCCACCTCCTCTGTACCCCCATCATCTCCTCTGTACCCCCATCATCTCCTCTGTACCTCTCCACCTCCTCTGTACCCCATCATCTCCTCTCTCCCCCTCCACCTCCTCTGTACCCCCATAATCTCCTCTGTACCCCTCCACCTCCTCTGTACCATCATCTCCTCTTTTCCCCCCACCTCCTCTGTACCCCCATCATGTCCTCTGTACCCCATCATCTCCCCTGTACCCCCATCATCTCCTCTGTACCCTTCCACCTCCTCTGTACCCCCATCATCTCCTCTCTCCCCCTCCACCTCCTCTGTACCCCCATCATCTCCTCTCTCCACCTCCACCTCCTCTGTACCCCCATCATGTCCTCTGTACCCCCATCATCTCCTCTGTACCCCCATCATCTCCTCTGTACCCCCATCATCTCCCCTGTACCCCCATCATCTCCTCTGTACCCTTCCACCTCCTCTGTACCCCCATCATCTCCTCTCTCCCCCTCCACCTCCTCTGTAACCCCATCATGTCCTCTCTCCTCATCCACCTCCTCTGTACCCCCATCATCTCCTCTGTACCCCTCCACCTCCTCTGTACCCCCATCATCTCCTCTGTACCCCCATCATCTCCTCTGTACCTCTCCACCTCCTCTGTACCCCCATCATCTCCTCTCTACCCCTCCACCTCCTCTGTACCCCATCATCTCCTCTCTCCACTCCACCTCCTCTGTACCCCCATAATCTCCTCTGTACCCCTCCACCTCCTCTGTACCATCATCTCCTCTTTCCCCCTCCACCTCCTCTGTACCCCCCTCCACCTCCTCTGTACCCCCATCATGTCCTCTGTACCCCTCCACCTCCTCTGTACCCCATCATCTCCTCTGTACCCCCATCATCTCCTCTGTACCCCCATCATCTCCCCTGTACCCCCATCATCTCCTCTGTACCCTTCCACCTCCTCTGTACCCCCATCATCTCCTCTCTCCCCCTCCACCTCCTCTGTACCCCCATCATGTCCTCTCTCCTCATCCACCTCCTCTGTACCCCCATTATCTCCTCTGTACCCCTCCACCTCCTCTGTACCCCCATCATCTCCTCTGTACCCCCATCATCTCCTCTGTACCTCTCCACCTCCTCTGTACCCCCATCATCTCCTTTGCACCTCTCCACCTCCTCTGTACCCCATCATCTCCTCTCTCCACCTCCTCTGTACCCCATCATCTCCTCTCTTCCCCTCCCCTGTATCCCCATAATTTCCTCTGTACCCCTCCACCTCCTCTGTACCCCCATCATCTCCTTTCTACCCCATCATCTCCTCTCTCCCCCTTCACCTCCTCTGTACCCCCCTCCACCTCTTCTGTACCCCCATCATCTCATCTGTACCCCTCCATCTCCTCTGTACCCCCATCATCTTCTTTCTCCCCCTCCAACTCCTCTGTACCCCCATCATCTCCTCTGTACCCCTCCGCCTCCTCTGTACCCCCATCATCTCCTCTCTCCCCCTCCACCTTCTCTGTACCCCCATCATCTCCTTTGTACCCCCATCATCTCCTCTCTCCCCCTCCACCTTCTCTGTACCCCCATCATCTCCTCTCTCCACCTCCTCTGAACCCCCATCATCTCCTCTGTACCCCCATCATCTCCTCTCTCCCCCTCCACCTCCTCTGTACCCCCCATCATCTCCTCTTTACCCCATCATCTCCTCTCTCCACCTCCTCTGTACCCCCATCATCTCCTCTGAACCCCCATCATCTCCTCTCTCCCCCTCCTCTGTACCCCCATCATCTCCTCTCTCCCCCTCCACCTCCTCTGTACCCCCATCATCTCCTCTGTACCCCTCCACCTCCTCTGTACCCCCATCATCTCCTCTCTCCTCCTCCACCTCCTCTGTACCCCCATCATCTGCTCTGTACCCCTCCACCTCCTCTGTACTACCATCATCTCCTCTCTACCCCATCATCTCCTCTCTCCCCTCCACCTCCTCTGTACCCCCATCATCACCTCTGTACCCCTCCACCTCCTCTGTACCCCTATCCCTATCCCTATCCATGTCCTCTCCCTATCACCTCCTCTTTCCCTCCTTCTCTCTCCCCCTCACCCCCTTTACCTTGCCTCTCTTCCTCTCCCGTTACCTCCTTTCTCCCCCATTACATATTCTTTCCCTCCTTCTCTCTGCCCCTCACCCCCTTTACCTTCCCTCTCTTCCTCTCCCGTTACCTCCTCTCTTCCCCATCACATATTCTTTCCCTCCTCCTCACTCCCCCTCACCCCTTTTACCTCCTCTCTCTTCCTCTCCCCCTTACCCCCTCTATCCTCCTCTCCCCCATAACCTCCTCTTTCCTCCCCCCTTTACCCCCTTCACCTCATCTACCCCCCTTTTCCTCCTCTCTCTTCCTCTCCCCCTTCACTTCCTCTCTCCCCCCTCTGTCCCCCTTGGACCTCACTCTGCAGTGCCAGGCCTGGACGTGATTTTTCCCGTGGCTCAGAGGCTCCATGCCCAGATTAGGCGAGTATGTCGTTTTTGTGTATTGCTATGGGGGCAGTATTATGTGGGCACAGCATGGCAGGGGGCGCTGATATGGGGGCACAGTAGGGCAGGTGGCATTTATTATGGTGACAAAGCAGGCAAGGGGGCATTTACACGAGGAGGTATCTAGCTACATGGGGAGGTATGTGACTACATGGGAGAAGGTATCTGACTACATGTGGGGGAGGTATCTGACTACATGTGGGGGAGGTATCTGGCTACATGGGGAGGTATCTGACTACATGTGGGGGAGGTATCTGACTACATGTGGGGGAGGTATCTGGCTACATGGGGAGGTATCTGACTACATGTGGGGGAGGTATCTAGCTACATGGGGAGGTATGTGACTACATGGGAGAAGGTATCTGACTACATGTGGGGGAGGTATCTGGCTACATGGGGAGGTATCTGACTACATGGGGAAGTATTTGGTTACATGGGGTAGGTATCTGACTACATGAGGAGGTATCTGACTACATGGGGGAGGTATCTGACTACATGGGGAGGTATCTGGCTGCTTTGGGGGAGGTATCTGACTACATGGGGGAGGTATCTGACTACATGAGGAAGTATCTGACTACATGGGGGATGTATCTGACTACATGGGGAGGTATCTGACTACATGGGAGAAGGTATCTGACTACATAGGGGAAGTATCTGACTACATGGGGGAGGTATCTGACTACATGGGGGAGGTATTTGACTACATGGGGGAGGTATTTTACTACATGGGGGAGGTATCTGACTACATGGGGGAGGTATCTGACTACATGAGGAGATATCTGAGTACATAGGGGGAGGTATCTAGCTACATGGTGGAGGTATCTGGCTCAAAAAAGAAGTCGGTAATCCAGCACTTGAAGCAGAGAAATTCTTTTTATTTTTCCAAATGCAAATGGAGGTATCTGGCTACATGGTGGAGGTATCTGACTACATAGGGGAGGTATCTGACTACATGGGGAGGTATCTGACTACATAGGGGAGGTATCTGACTACATGGGGAGGTATCTGACTACATGGGGGGAGGTATCTGACTACATGGAGAAGTATCTGACTACATGGGGGAGGTATCTGACTCCATGTGGGGGAGGCATCTGACTCCATGTGGGGGAGGCATCTGACTCCATGTGGGGGAGGCATCTGACTCCATGTGGGGGAGGCATCTGACTAAATGGGGGAGGTATCTGACTAAATGGGGAGGTATCTGACTACATGGGGAGGTATCTGACTACATGGGGAGGTATCTGACTACATGGGGGGAGGTATCTGACTACATGAAGAGGTATCTGACTACATGGGGGAGGTATCTGACTACATGGGGGGGAAGTATCTGGCTACATGGGGAGGTATCTGATTACATGGGGGAGGTATCTGGCTACATGGGGGAGGTATCTGACTACATGGGGGAGGTATCTGGCTACATGGGTGAGGTATCTACATGGGGAGGTATCTGACTGCATGGAGGAGGTATCTGACTACATGTGGGGGGTATCTGACTACATGGGGGAGGTATCTGGCTACATGGGTGAGGTATTTGGCTACATGGGGGAGGTATCTGAATACATGGGGGAGGTATCTGACTACACAGGGGAGGTATCTGACTACACGGGGGAGGTATCTGACTACTCAGGGAGGTATCTGGCTATGATGGGGGAGGTATCTGGTTGCAGGGGGACATGTTCAGCTCTGTGGGACATATCTGGCAGCAAGAGGCCTATCCAGCTTCAGGGGATAAATCCAGCTGGAAGAAACATACCTGGCGTCAAAAAACATGTGACTGCAAGGGGTATACCTAGCTACAGACAGCATATCCAGGGGACATACGCAGCATGGGGCACATCTTGCTTCATGGGACATACCTAGCTGAAAGGTTCATATGTGGGTGCAAGGGGTGTATTTTGCTGCAGGGGGCATGCGATGCCTGGGCCGCTAGGGCAGGGGCAGCTGCTAGCTAGAGGGTTGTCACGGTTTAGGCACGAGGGGTCACAGCTGGAAACCGGGCTCCTGACCGAGTGGAGACTAGGCATTCGATTCTTCGTTGTCCTTAGTCAGGGCACCAATAATTACTCCAATGCCAAGGTTCAGAAACAACGGTAGTTGTATATTTATTGTAACGGTGGTAACTAGTAGCAACAGTCTCTCCGGATGCAACCGGGTATAAGGCAGGCTTGGATAAGGCAGAGTAATGGGTGATGCTGCAATAGGCTGTGATGATAGCGTGCTGAATGATGGGAGTAGTAGTGATACTGAGGATAAGATGCTGGGCAGACTGGAACTGAGATGAATACTTGCTGTTGATGATTAGAGAAGATTATGAGAGGAATGACTGAAAAACGGCACCCAGATCTTGAGAACAGATGTGCAGAGATAAAGTGACAAATAACTACTCTGTTCTGGGACACTGCAGGCATATCTGACTCCAGTGGCATACCTAGCTGAAAGGGGCATATCTAACTACAAGTGGTGTGTCATACTTGGTTGTACTGGTCATACCTGGCTGCAGGGGGCATATCCGTTTAAAGGAGGTATTGCATCAACCAAAAGGGTGGGCATTATTACTGGCCACAGGGGGCATTATTATATGACATTACTTGAGCATTATTACTGGGTTCTACAGGTCAGTTACATTGTTATGTGGGGATCTGATCTGTGAATCAATTGCTGACAGAGGTTTTATCCAGAGCCCATCGCAGCAGTGTGATTCTGTCCTGATTAAGGGGGGATTCACACATACAGAGTTCATAGCAAAATCTGCTGTGATACTCTGTACTGTTAAGGCCTGTGGCTCTGCATTCTCCTTGTGGATTTTGATTCTGCTGCAAGAATGTAGCCACTGCCTATTTACCTAATTAGCTGCTAGTCCTTAGTAAGATGGAGCAAGAGAAGCAGGTAGTAGTGCGGGCAAGTAAGTATGATCTGTTCTGGGCCTGGCATCTAATAAGGTAAATAAGCAGTGGCTACATTCTTGCAGCAGAATGAAAATCCACAAGGAGAATGCAGAGCCACAGGCCATAACAGTACACACTATCACAGCGGATTTAGCTGTGAAACGTACACGTGAATCAACCCTAAGGCAATGTTTATAATGGATCTCATCCTTGGGGGTACTCGGCTGGAGCATCTTGTTGCATGGGGGTACTTGGCTTGAAAAGGTTGAGAAACACTGGTCTACAGCACTGAGCCAGGAAGTCTCCCTCACCTTCCAAATCATGATAGATCCACTTGAGGCTGGGGCCTGCATCAAGGGACAGGACTGGGAAGGTAATCTCTTCATAGCTGTAACCCCTCTTTTTGGGGTGGGGAACCAATTGTCTGGATTTCATATGGGAAAATTTGCTTTTGTTTAAGAGTGAATTTTGATTACAAGCACGGTCCCGTAACGAATTATGCTAGTAATCTAAGGCACCACTGTATTTTTTTCACATAGCCACTCCCATTGACTGATAGTAGAAAGGGGTGACATAGGCCACCTCTGCTGCCACCAATGAATAAGCCCTTCAGTTTCCAGATACCTGGTCTGATCCAGCTCTGCCGCACAGCACTATAACAGAGTCACATTCCTCTGTGTAGTGTATAATGGAGGGGGCGGGGGGAGTGCTTTCTGAATTGGGTTGTTTCTGCATTCCCAACTGAAAGTAAAAGACGTGGCACTCACCCTTTCTTGAAGTCTTCAGTGCATAACTTTATTTGCGTGTAGTAAAGTACATAAAACAGACAGGTTAAATGAGAGGACGCCTAGCGAGGCAGCTACAGCTGTTTCTTGCCTGTTCGGCACTTCATCACGGCTGCGTAATGGCGTCATACAGCGTCTATGCATATATAGTACAACCTCCTAAATTAGCATAAACATGACATGTAATTAAAACAGTTAAAAACAAATCATAAGAAGGCATTAAATTCATTTTTTTCATTAAGACCTAGTGGACCCGTGGCTTCAAAGTACGCTATGAGAAATGCTTCTCTTTTAAGAAGCGCTGAATGCCTATCTCCGCCCCCCTTCAGGTACATCTATCCTCTCCAGTCCACTGTAAAAACCACTGTAAAAACTATGGATAAACTTAGAACCCTACTACGCTCCTCTGTAGAATCTGGTTTGATCTCTGAAAAAACTGCTAACAGATTACTTCCCATTGCCCCCAAAAAAACAAAATGGTATTATTTACCGAAGGTGCACAAGTCGCTGAGCAATCCCCCAGGCCGCCCTATTGTGGCCGGGATTGGGTCAGTGGCTGAAGCACTTTCGAAATATATCGACTGGCTATTGCGCCCTCTATTACCACATATACCTTCGTATCTTAAAGATACAAATGAGTTTTTGTTGTCTCTCCAAAATGTGTCCTGGCAGGAATCCTACAATTTGGTCTCTCTGGACGTTGAGAGCCTGTACACCTGCATCCCTCATGATGTGGGTGTATAGGCGATCGACGAATTCCTGAAGAATACAGATAAATCCGAGAAATTTAGAAAATTTGTATGTGACTCTCTTATGTTCATACTTACAAATAACAATTTCAGATATAATAAAGAGTGGTTTAGACAACAAGCATGTTTTTTTACGGGCCAATATGGTGGTGATACATTAGATTTTCTTGATGTCACTGTAAAGATCATTAATGGAGAAATACATACAGAGGGCTACAGAAAGCCAACCTCGCGAAATGTTCTTTTGCATTTTGAGAGTTCGCATCCTAAATCAGTTAAAGAAGCGATATCATATGGGCAGCTACTTCGTTTAAAAATAATCAATAGTGACCAGAAAGTCTATGCACAGCAGGCCGATGATCTAGTAGAAAGACTGAAGGAACGAGGGTATCCTGAAGAAACTCTAAGTAAAGCACGTACTAAAGCAAATAACACAGATCGTAATACCCTATTGAAAAATAAATCTAAAAGCGAAACTAATAAAAAGAAAAGATTCTGCTTTTCTTTTAAAAATACTCTCCTAAATTATCAAATAAAAAGGGCTATACAAAAAAACTATATACTAGAGAGTGACCCACTACTAACAGAAGTAGCTAATCGTAAACCTATAGTTACTCATAGACGCAACCGCACCCGCATAGACGCAACCGCATCGGTGTGAATAGCGGTAAAATAAATACTCAGAAAACGTGGTTAGAAAAGAGTCTCCCTACAGGAAATAAAAAGTGTCACCAATGTTCATTTTGCTCCCAAAATTTGGCAACTAATATGCTTACATTGGGAGGAAAAAATTGGGAGGTTAGACAACTCATAACTTGCCAAAGCACATATGTTGTCTACGTCATTATATGCTCTTGCGGATACTACTATATTGGAAAAACTAAACGTAAATTATTCCATAGAATAAGAGAACATCTCTATTCCATAACTTCAGGCAAGGGAGCTACTAAACTTATTGAACATGTGAAACATCATCATGGTGGAAAAAAAAAATCACTCATGTTTGCAGGACTGGAGAGGATAGATGTACCTGAAGGGGGCGGAGATAGGCATTCAGCGCTTCTTAAAAGAGAAGCATTTCTCATAGCGTACTTTGAAGCCACGGGTCCACTAGGTCTTAATGAAAAAAATGAATTTAATGCCTTCTTATGATTTGTTTTTAACTGTTTTAATTACATGTCATGTTTATGCTAATTTAGGAGGTTGTACTATATATGCATAGACGCTGTATGACGCCATTACACAGCCGTGATGAAGTGCCGAACAGGCAAGAAACAGCTGTAGCTGCCTCGCTAGGCGTCCTCTCATTTAGGCTGGGTTCACACTAAGTATATTTCAGTCAGTATTGTGGTCCTCATATTGCAACCAAAACCAGGAGTGGACTAAAAACACAGAAAGGCTCTGTTCACATAATGTTGTAATTGAGTGGATGGCCGCCATTTAATGGCAAATATTTGCTGTTATTTTAAAACAACGGCTGTTTTATTGAAATAATGGCAGTTATTTACTGTTATATGGCGGCCATCCACTCAATTTTACCAGGTCATAAAGGAAAGACTGGGATCTATCCTCTTTTCAAATCCATTCCTGGCTTTGGCTTCCAAAATCTGTCAGATAAATCTGTCTGTGTAAACGCAGCATTAAGCAGTGCCGAACTCAGCTGTTCTCCTGTTTTTGATTGCACTATGGGTTGTTTCTGCACTACACAAAGCTTTTCCACAATCCACAACCAACTTGCTATATGTTTTGCTTAATACCTCACTTGAGCACTAGGGGGCACTGCAGACCTAATCTAGTTGCATACCTCTTTCTATTGTCTTGTTTTATCAGCCTGGTTTTTGGATGTGGTTTCTGCCAATCTTATCATCACTTGCTATTACAGCAGGAAAATGTACTGTATAAGTGATGAAAACCTCTGAACTCTCAGAATAAAGAATAGGACTAATGTCACTGTATATACTAGCTTGTATTTATTTAAAAAAAAAAAGTATGGAAAAGTCGTGACTAATAATATATTAGTTTCAGTTTTACAGGCCAAAGTTCATAAGTGTACTGATGGCATATTCTAGTATACTTTTACTAAGAGGAGCTGTTCAGCGCTATAATGTAAATGAGCACAGCTGCTTGGTAACACATGCCTTTTTTGAAAGATTTTTTTAAAAACCTGAATGAGTGTTTCTATTAACGCCCTGAGAACCATTTCTGTGGGCAGGGCCAGACCTGGGCTATTTGTAAGTAGTGTGTACATAGTTACTTTCTCCCCTACTTCTTTGGCCAAATGAACAGGCTCATACTGTGCTAAAAAGAGTCTCTTTTCAAAGTAAGGCTCTGTTTACATGCAGTTAGGCCAGCCTATGGTCAGGCAGATTCCGCCGACGGAGATACGCCCCACCGTGAGCATGTATGAGCAACGGAATCCACCGGAACTTTTTTGTGCGGATTCCGTAGTGTGAACCTACCCCAAAACTGGTGGAATTTTGCGGACATGTCAATTCTTCGGCATGGAGAGAGGAGGCGCACAAGCCTCCCATAGACTCCCTGGCTGGCGGAGAATTCCTTCAGAATTTCACCAGTTTTACTCTGTGTAAACGGACCCTAACATTCTGCGGTCAGAGGTGCAGTCATTTTTTTGTGTCAAAATGCTACTAAACATTGTACCTATTACTACTATAGAGTTGTGTTGTACATGTAATAGTATATGTGACTTGACTACATATTGCCAATAATACTCACAGAAGAAGATAGTCTCTGACTGCATCATATAATGAAATACCAGGCCCTAATCTCTACAGGGGAGAAAAATATATCAGCAAGTAACACCTGAATGAATCAGCACAGGACTTGATCTGTATACTACTTATACACCTTTTGTGTGTTTTATTATACACTATGCTTATATTATGTCCCGATTTTCCCCTCATCTACTTGGAGTATTGACAGCTTCTACATAGCTGTACAAGGCAGATGATAGGTTGGGGGTCCCTATCTTTGGACTAGATTTCTGATGATAAAAGTGCTACTATATTTTCTTCAATTTGAGATAGAATATGTACTTATCTCTCAGTAATGATTAAGACCCAAGGATGTGACTATAATGAGTCACCATGAAGCAGCTGTCTGTCTCTTGGAGCAGATTTTGGGTGGGCAGGAGCAAAACAAATTGCAGTGAACTAGTGAGAATGTTCTCATTTTAATCCCATAAAATCTCATTTCTAATTTTGGCCAGATTGCTTTTAATGTTATATGACATTGAGGTGATACTGAGCAGAAATAGGCAATGGACACCTAGAGAGTTGCACACCAGGCAGCCCCAGAACAAGCATGTATCCACAATATCTCGACACAGGTTTTTTTTATGTTTTATTTAAATGGGTACCATCAATACCTACGAGACATGTAGCTTAATCCTCAGAAAAAACTTTAAAATGTAGTTTAATTATTTTCTCAATATAGTTTTTAAGGGGTTGCTGGTTCTTTTTTCTGATACAGAGCTTAAAATCAGTTACATGTTGAAATTTAGTTTGATTGCAATCACCACTAGAGGGAGCTAACTGCATATTGCTTTATTATTCATTGTATAAATGCAATATACCTCTGTATAGGGGATTTGGAGCTCTGTATCAAACATAGTTCTGAATGCTATAAAAATACATTATGTAATTAATCAAAATGGCATGTGTACTTCAAATGTACAGCACAGTGGAAAGGTAGCGAATGCCTCAGAGGCTAACCAGATTTACTAAACTGTATGCCTGCACACCAGCTTCTGGCATAGATTTCATTCACAGACATATGAAGAGGCCAAAGATGCAGCCAGATTTATGAATCCTGTACCTGTCTACCCAACCTGACTCCCCCCCCCCCTTCCTTTCCATGCACAGGCACAGTGGCATGGGACCCTAGAGTGATGAGCTTGCGCACATCAGTGTGCATTTTCTATATACTGTAGTACATGGCACCCTGTACATCCCCCATATAGTAGATGGCGTAGGTCCCCCTACAGTAGATGCCCTCCTGCATACGTCCTCCTGTGTAGTAGTCTTCTCTTTAGTCCATGACTCCCTGTGCAGCTCTGCTAAAGTAAATAAATAGAAAACAAAACAAAACTCACTTCCCCCCACGCTCCTCCATTACTGCAGGTCTCTAGCATTGCCCTCCCCTGTCCTCTCTTTCGGCACAGGCAGCGTGTGTCTGTCTTTGCCAGAACAGAGGACGGGGAGAGCAGCGCCGGGAGACCTGCAGCAGCGGGGGAAGTAAGTTTTAATTGTGCTCACTGGCCCTGCAGCTGCACATCACTCAGGGGCCCAGTGCAAGATACTCCGATGGGCCCCCAAAAAGATTTGCATCTGCAGTCAAATCAGATTTGGGCGGTTCAGACAGCTGTGCCCTTGGGATTTTTTTTCTCATCACCATGTAGCTAGAGGTGAGCGAATTTGTCAGCCAGCTGCCTTTTAGCTGCAGCTGCTGGGAAAAGCTGGATATATTCCTGAGAAACTGGAAGAAGTTTCCAGGACTGGACCCAGCTTTCTCTGGGGAGGAGAGTTAAAAGGCAGCTGGTTGATGGGCACGATGATAAGCCAACTGCCATTGTCCCAGTATCAGCTATGTTTTTAGTTTCTTGCCATCCCCTATAATACTACTGTTACTATACTCTTTGGTCAACTGAACATTTACTGAATAGTTATATGGACAGGAACTTTCTTGCTAAATTCAGTGTGAACACTGGGCTAAAGGGGTGTGAATATTAGGCTGAGGGGGCATGAATCATGTTTTGGGAGGTGCCTTCATGAAGCTCACCACCACACCCCCTGAGCCTAGCATTCACACCCTATTTTGCAATAAAGTTCCCGCTCATCTGACTACTCAGTGCAAATCTGGGCATCCAAGGTTATAAAGGTATATAAAAAAAAAAGACAATTTTTGTGGACCGGCCACAATCTTTAAGGGGTTAAGCAGTGTTTGGAGCTCCACTCTAGTGCATGAGCTCGAAGACCAGGAAATGGCTATGAAAATAAATGAGGGTGGGGGGGACACTTGGCAGAAAATCATCATTTGTAGCAGACAATAAGTGGTATATATGCAACGGGAATAGATTGTTCCCCCATCTAAATGATAATAAATCAGCAGGATGCTTCATTTTGTCAAAGGAAAAAAAAGGCAATAGGTAAAGTCTTGGTGAGCATTAGGGCTGCTTAGCTATGAGCGCTGACAGGTTCTAATAAATATTTATAGTCTCCATTAGGCACTGGAAGCTCGGTGGCATTTTCTGTTAAATATCCTAAATTGGCAACTGATTGTTGAAGCCCCGAAGGCAAACAGAGGAAATAAGAACTGGGACTATAGACAGCACTTCAGGCTTCCTCCATTAGCTTTTTTTATATCTCCATGCTAAAATACAAACTATTGTCTTGCCAAGAAATGAAGGCAGCTGTCAATGGTGTGCGCAGAATTTTTCAGGGAAAATAAATAAGGAGTGTTTGAAATGGGGTTATTAACCACCAGCGCTTCATCCGGCTATTACAGGTAAAGCCTTCATGGTGGATTTCATAATTTCTTGAGTCTAGAGGATCTATGCTGTGTTTTATACATTACAAGTGATGTCAGCAGCTCCATCCTCATATCACCTCCTTTCCTAGGCTTGTGTAAAAATGAAGTTCCTTGGGCCCACCAGATGGAACAAGGTGGGAGCCCTACAGATTTACTGGACCAGAAACATTATAGCTGAAATCAATTCCACCTCAAAGCCAGATGCACTAAATGCATTAAAGGGGTAGTGCAGCGGTAAAAAATTATTCACAGAATAACACACATTACAAAGTTATACCCCTTCCCCGTGTACCACCACCCCCACCCGTGTACCCGGAAGTGTAGTGCATTATACATACCTGATCCGTGCCGACACGCGTCCGCCATCTTGTGCCAAACGTCATCTTCGGCTGGCCGGCCCGAACACCTTCGATCTTCCCGAGTGCCGGCCGCGTCATCAGCTGCTCAGCCGCAATTGGCTGAGCATTACTGTGATCGAAGGTGTTCGGGCCGGCCAGCCGAAGATGATGTTTGGCACAAGATGGCGGACGCGTGTCGGCACGGATCAGGTATGTATAATGCACTACACTTCCGGGTACACGGGTGGGGGTGGTGGGACACGGGGAAGGGGGCCATTCACAGACATAACATACATTACAAAGTTGTATAACTTTGTAATGTGTGTTATTCTGTGAATAATTTTTTACCACCGCACTACCCCTTTAAAACACAGTAAAAAAATTACTTTAGAACTAGAGTGTAAAGTTTTTTTTTGTTTTTTTTAATAAAGATGTGGCCAGTTTTACTTCTTATAGATCAGTCATCTTTTATACCATCCACATGCAATTGAATGGGTCAGGCTGCAATTCCCTGAATGGCCAGGTGGGCAGAAGCAATGCTGAGATCACAGAGCTACATCAGCACTGGTGCCCATTCAGTCTCATGATTGTTGGGATCCTAAAAATGTGACCCTTAAAGGGGTTATCCAGCGCTACAAAAACATGGCCACATTTCCCCTTCTCTTATCTCCAGTTCAGGTGTTGTTTGCAGTTAAGCTCCATTTGCTTCATTGGAACTGAGTTTGAAACCCCACCCAATCTGAAGACGAAAGGAGAAAAAGTGGCCTTGTTTTTGTAGCCCTGGATAACCCCTTTAATGGTTCTAAAGTGATGGCATATTCCAGCAGCATGCCATTACTTTATAAGATGGGAATGGCCACTTATACAATTTAATGAATGAGTGCCATTTTCTACATTCTTTGTTTCAGTTGTTTGTCGTTTTCAAGATCTCTGCTTTCTGCGAGTGCAGGGACTTTCTAATTTACAAATCGTTAAAAGCCAATACAGATCTACAACTAGATTCATACACAGAAGTAGTGTGCCGCATGTGTTTAACAGCCGATTGCCATGGTTTTGACTTGTGGGTATTGGCTATATGGTTTAAAGGTAAAAATTGAGTTCAATAGAGATGAGCGCAACTTGAGCATGCTGGACTCCGATCATTCAGCATTTGAATACCGGTGGTTGAAGAAGTTGGATGCAGCAGGGAGTTCTGGAAAACATATGTTTTCCTGTTTTCCTGGACTCTGTATGGCTGCATTCAGCCCCCCAGTATTCAAATAAAAAAAAACAACCGGATTTGAGCATGTTGCACTCATCTCTACTGTTTAAGGGTGGATTACACAACGGAATCCGGGTTAATAACCCGTTGCAGATTCCACTGCTTGCCCCCGCACGCATTTCCACCCATGCCATAGACTCCATTATAAGGTTGGGCGAATTTCACCGTCCAAAGACATGTCATTTCTTTGGGAGCACGGCAGAATCTGCCCGACCATAGAATGGAGTCTATGGCATAGGTGGAGATGAGCACGGGGGGTGAGTGACGGAATCCATGGCGGGTTTTCCACCCGGATTCCGTAGTGTGAACCCATCCTTACAGTAAAAAAAAAAAGGTTAAAAAAATATGGCTATTGTTTTAGCTTTAAAATTGCCATTCTACAGCCCAAAAAATCTGCATGGCAACATAACCTTAGTTGTGAATTTATAGATTTACTAAAAGAAATAAAGACCCTATATAAAGAAACTGCAAATACATTCCTAACTGTGGAACACAAGAAAACATTTCAACATTTCCTGCAAAATCTGACAGATATAGGACACAGATATTTGCCAGTTTCAGATTAGAACTCCTGTTTGGCTGTAAAGTGAATTATTCAGCACAAATATCAGATTTTTCGGTACCAGTCCTATCTTTGAAACTGCATGTACAATATAGGAAGTCTCCTTCAAGGAGTAAGAGGTCAACTGGTAAGGTGTAGATCTGGCTGTTAGAAAGTCCTTGTCTGAAAAAAAAAAATTGGATCTGCGAAATTGTGCACAGTAGGTCAACCGTATCCTTCTTGTGAAGGACAGGATAATCATTTATCTCCCAGCCGGAGGGGGAGGTGGTAGATGGCACTATATTCAGACTGCTCAGTAACTGAGAAGATGTATGTGCAGGGAGATGTCACACCATCATGTTACAGTGCTCGGAGAATTCTTACCTAAAATTACTGATGTTATATGAGAAACCGTCAGGATCAGACACAGGGTTGATAACTCCAGAGCAAAACTTAGATTAGTCAATTTATCAGTCTGTCTATTCATCTTTATGTACTCTGCTGTCTCCATCCACCCCATAGAGATTAAAGGGTGCGGTATTGTGCAATGTGATCATTTATTATAAAGCCTTCCCAGTGCAGTCTCATGGTGGGAGAACTTTGGGCACCAGATATAATCTGGGAGAAGTGGCGTCCGATTGATCATAAAGTTTTTGAGATACAGTATATGACTTGTCTTGAAAGACTCATTTAAAGCGACTCTGTGCCCACAATCTGACCCCTCCCCCCCCCCCAAAAAAAAAACACTTGTACCGTTAGATAGCTGATTTTAATCCAAGATCTGTCCTGGGGTCCGTTCGGCAGGTGATGCAGTTATTTCTTTAAAAACAACTTTTAAACTGGCAGCCGTGAGTTAATCTGCCGTGGCCTAGATTGTGTATGCATTAGGCTGGCACACCCTCTCTGTCCCTTGTCCCCGCCCTTCTCATCATTAGGAATGCCTCAGGCAGATTTTCTACTATTCCTCACCTGTGTCAGCTTGATCGTTAAAGAGTCACTGTCGTATTTTTTTTTTTTTTTTTGCAGAAATCAATAGTCCAGGCGATTTTAAGAAACTTTGTAATTGGGTTTATTAGCCAAATCTGCCACTATCTGCATGTAAAAAGCCTTTTCCCAGGTCCCCCCCTCCTTCCTCTTTTTCATCCACTCTGAAAAATCTGAAAATTGTGACTTGTTGCAGGAGACGTACCCTGTCTGCTCTAGGGAGAGGGGAGGGGGGAGGAGGAAGGAGGGAGTTAGCCGGCAGCAGAAAGCAGATAACAGAGGATTACAGGCACGGAGCTGGGTGACAGCTGTAATCCGAGCTCAGACAGGTTACTGGTGACTGTCACAGGAGATATCCCATGAGGGATTTGTAGATTAACTCTTTGTTGTCCTGTTTTGGTCTTTTCTTTAGCTCTCTCCATAGGAGAACAATGAAGACAGGGGGGAGAGCTTCAAACTGCTTTTTCATGATAAAAATGCATTTTTCGGATAATAAACCCAATTACAAAGTTTCTTAAAATCGCCTGGACTATTGATTTCTGCAAAAAAAAAAATTCACGACAGTGACACTTTAACCCTTTAAGGACATGGCCCATTTTCGTTTTTACGTTTTCGGTTTTTCCTCCTTGTGTTTAAAAGGTCATAGCACTTGCATTTTTCCACCTAGAAACCCACATGACCCCTTATTTTTTGCGTCACTAATTGTACTTTGCAATTACAGGCTGAATTTTTGCATAAAGTACACTGCGAAACCAGAAAAAAATTCGAAGTGTGGTGAAATCGAAAAAAAAAACGCATTTCTTTTATTTGGGGGAAATGTGTTTTTACGCCATTCACCCTGGGGTAAAACTGACTTGTTATGCATGTTCCTCAAGTCGTTACGATTAAAACGATATATAACATGTATAACTTATATTGTATCTGATGGCCTGTAAAAAATTCAAACCGTTGTTAACCAATATACGTTCCTTAAAATCGCTCCATTCCCAGGCTTATAGCGCTTTTATCCTTTGGTCTATGGGGCTGTGCGAGGTGTCATTTTTTGCGCCATGATTTGATCTTTCTATCGGTACCTTGATTGCCCATATACGTCTTTTTGATCGCTTTTTATAAAATTTTTTCTGGATTTGATGCGACCAAAAATGCGCAATTTTGCACTTTGGGATTTTTTTGCGCTGACGCCGTTTACCGTACGAGATCAGGAATGTGATTAATTAATAGTTCGGGCGATTACGCACGCAGCGATAGCAAACATGTTTATTTATTTATTTATTTGTTTACTTTTATTTAAAACCTGGGAAAAGGGGGGTGATTCTGACTTTTATTAGGGGAGGGGGCTTTTTACTATTAACAACACTTTTTTTTTTTTTTTTTACACATATACTAGAAGCCCCCCTGGGGGACTTCTAGTATATACACTTGGATCTCTCATTGAGATCTCTGCAGCATAGATATGCTGCAGAGATCCATGAGATCGGCACTCGTTTGCTTTCGGCTGCTGCAGCCAAAAACGAACGAGTGCCGAGCCGAGGACGGCGCCATCTTGGACGCGTCCCCGGCCGGCATCAGTAACGGAGATCGCTCCTCCGGGACAAGGTCCCGGAGGAGCGATCTCCCCCACTAGACACCAGGAAAACGTTGCCTCCGGTAATCGGAGGCAGCTGTCAACTTTGACAGCTGTCTCCGATTAGCTAATTAGCGGGCACGGCGATCAGACCGTGCCCGCTAATAGCGGCGGTCCCGGGCTACACGCGGCACCCGGGATCGCGGCACTTCAAAGCGGGGCCGCCGCGCGGCCCCGCTTTGAAGTGCAAGTGAGGACATAGGACGTACCGGTACGTCCTATGTCCTTAAGAGGTTAAGGCACCTGTGCAATGTTCAGACAGGAGAAAATGGTCTAGGGGCATTCCTAATGATGAGGGTGGGGAGGAAGGATGGAGAGGCGGTGCAAAGTTAGGGCACAGATACTCTAGGCCACGACCGTTTGACTCAGGACTGCCAGTTTAAAAGTTGTTTTTTAGGACAATAACTGCATCACCTGCCGAACGGACCCCAGGACAGATCTTGGATTAAAATCAGCTATCTGAAGGTACAAGTGGTTTGGGGGGGGTCAGATTGTGGGTACAGAGTTGCTTTAACTCTGTGGATATTGAGCTCATTTGGCTGAGGTGTTCTACTGATTTCTATTGAGCTCTTTATAAGAGAGGTAAAGCTCATATAGTTTTCCTGTTATTGTGTTCCTATTGAATTAATGTATTTTTTGTATACAGTATGTAAATTTAACGACAGAGGAAGGAATGTGAAGCCTCATACTGTCCCTGATCCCATATCTCTCCCTGCCTACCCGTAGCACTTGCCCTGATAATGGAAATTTACTATGATCAAGCAATAGAGTGAGTCCTCAAGGATACCCTGGACAGCCGTACATCTCACCAGTCCCGATGGGCAGTCTCTTTCTGAGTTGCCTATCTGCAAAATCTGAAAGTGCACACAGCAAATACAGAGATCGAGAGAATCTGTGCGTTACATCAATAGTGCAGACTGCTTTAGCCAGATATGCAACTCAAGCTCAATCAGAAAGAGGCTGCCCGTCGGGACTGGTGAGATGTGTGGCTTGCACTGAAACAGAGCTATCTACCCCAAGGACTGAACAAGCAAAAGTTTTGGATACAAGCTGTAAACAAGATTGACTGTGTAACATTTACATAGAAAAAACCTTTCCATAGACTATTAGTATAGCGATCTTGCACAGTTTGAACACTGATGTTTGCTTGCACGGCCCTACATATCTATTTGTGAACTGCACTTTATCTTAATGCGATTGATATTGTTGTTTCTATTGTTGTTTTATGGACATTGCTTTAATCTTTGGTTATAAAATTTTTATGAGAACCTATAGGCAACTACAGGGTATCCTTGAGGACTGCTCCACACTGACGAGGGGCAAATACCCCGAAACGGTTGTCTGTGGATGGATGTCTGCCTTGGCAAGCCCTTGCCATGTCGCAATATTCGCACCTTGAGTTAGACTTTGACAAAAAAGGGGCCACCCTGTTGTTTTACTATTTATGTTTCAATACTCGCAACTGAGTGGGACTTGAGGGGCTATTTATCAGGGTGGTGTGGCGCTCTCCCCATCATGGAGGCACCTCGTGGCAACAGGCTAGGGATATCTGGCTATTCCCGTGTTTTGAGACTCACAACCGAGGATCCACGGACTCTTGTTTTGCATATTTAAATTTGGGGGGGCATCAGTGGAGACTCTTGACTGAGTACTTGTAACGCCTCGAGTCGTGGATCCACTGAACTGTCACTAGCGATGGTGGTAACCGCACCAGGGAGCAGAGTCTAAGGGGCCGCTGGTTTTCACCAGAGCCCGCCGCAAGCCCGCCCCCAGGTCGCTACCCCTGGCTTGGTTGCTAGTGACAGCAGGCGAGGCGTGGCAGGAGCAGTAGGCAGATGGTAACGCAGGCAGAGGTCTGTAGGCTTAAGCGCAGGTGGCAGGCAGAGCACAGGAACAAGGGTTAAGCTGCGGACAGGGACCAGGGACCGGGACAGAGGACAGGGACTGGGAACAAGGACTGAGGTCAGGAACAACAGGGAGCTGGGCCAAACGCTATGGGAAGCATGTAGAGGCTCCAACACCTGGGAGGGGGCAGGGCTGGAACTTATAGGGGAGTGATAGACACTAAACCAATTAGGAGCGCACTGCCCCTTTAAATCTGAGACAGCCGGCGCGCGTGCGCGCCCTAGGAGGCGGGGACGCGCGCGCCGGCCAGCACAGTGACGGGCAGGAACAAGGCAAGGTGAGGCGCCCCCCTGGGCTGAAGTAGCCGCAGCGCCGGGTCCCTGCCTGTGGACCCCGGCTGCTGCGGAACTGGGTGAGGAGTCACGGCGGCGGTCCGGAGCGCGGGACGCCACCGTGGCCCTAACAGTACTTCATTGGAATTTTTCACTGATCTCCTTGAGTTCAGTGATTGCTGTGTTTTGTTGGTATCCTTGAGGACTGACTCTTTTGCTTGATCGTATACATGACCTTGTTTGGCTCCTAAGGGTATATTCACACGGGCGGGCTCGCAGCGAGATTCTCGCTGCGAGCCCGGCAGGTCCTGGCAGTTCCCATACACTACATACTTGCTGCGGTCTAAACGACCGCAGAGAGTATGTAATTATACCGCCCTTAACCCCTTCTGCTCCCCCGCTGTGTATATACTTTACCTGTCCTCGCTGCACGGGTCCGGCGTCCTGCTCTCCCGCCCGGCCAATCAGTGGCTGCGGCTGGGCAACACACTGATTGGCCGGACAGGAGAGCAGGACGCCGGACTCGTGCAGCGAGGACAGGTAAAGTATATACACAGCGGGGGAGCAGAAGGGGTTAAGGGCGGTATAATTATATACTCGCTGCGGTCGTTTAGACCGCAGCAAGTATGTAGTGTATGGGAACTGCCAGGACCTGCCGGGCTCGCAGCCAGAATCTCGCTGCGAGCCCGCCCGTGTGAATATACCCTAAAGGTGGAACCTGTCAGTTTAACCTTGGTTCCCTGTTCTCTCTGTGAGCTGCACCACTCTATTTACAATTTACTATGATGACAGCAAGGAATAACTAGGATTAAAGGAAGGGAAAGCAAAGTCAAAATAGCGTGGACAGTGCCAGAAGGCTACATAGCGTTAGAATCAGCAGGTTGTCAGGGACCTGCCCAAGGGTCAATTAGCCAGGTGGTTACATATCAGCAGAATCTGTAGACAGAGGTTAACCAGAGCGAATTCTAAAGGTGCAATATGCTAAGAGGTCACATATTACCAGATCGACAGGCAGTTCAAGGATTCAATAGCCAGGAGGTTGTGACAATACTAAATAAAAAGACAAGTATTATCAAAGATACAGGCATTCCAATCCTGCATTTAAGAAGCTATGCAACTGGTAACCAGCCACCTTTTGTAGACACAAGGATCTCTGCTACTACTTTGGCTGCCCCGGATAACCAATTGTAGGAGTGTCCAAAATGCCAATGGAAAGTGCCAGAGTCTAGGTGCTTCCTGGCAAAGTCATCAAGGTGGGCCGTTATTTTCCGTAAGTATCTAAAAAGGTTTAGCTACCTATAAGTATTTCTTTCCAAAGCCAGGTATCCATCCACAGACAGCTGTTTCGGGGTGTTCACCCTCATCAGTGCAGCAGCAATGCCTAGTAGAGCAATATGTATGGCTCTACTAGGCATTGCCCCGCATAGCCAGAATCCTGCTCCACGCTGATAAGGGGCAACACAGTGAAATAGCTGTCTGATGATGGATACCTGGCTTAGGTTTTTTCCTTGCCATTTAATTGACTTATAGAGCCACTTAATATGGTGGTTTTGGTGATTTCCCTACAGGAGCCACCCCTTGGCTGGGCCCTTCCCAGAAGGATATCTGGCTAGTCCTGTGTTTTGAGACTCTTGGATAAGGCTCCACCGACTCTTTTTTTTAACAGTTTCTGACATGGACAGAGGTGGCAGCAGAGAGTACTGTGTCATTTTGGAAAGAATTAATGCACTACTACCTTCAAGACATACAGCAGCTGATACGTATCGGAAGGCTTGAGATTTTTAAATAGAAGTAAATTTCAAATCTATATATATAACTTTCTGAAACAAGTTGATTTGAAAGAATAAATTATTTGCTGGACTACCTCTTTAAGCATTGTGTACCACCTAAAGTAACATAATATGCTAAGCTTATTGTGCTCCAGTACTTATTACTGGAACTAAGTGGCAGTGACAAGAGGAAAGCACCATGCTACGTCAGCACTTGTAATCTCCAACCCTTTTATTCTCTAAAGACCACATATTCGGCCGTTGACTATGAGGAGATGACTATGTATTCTCCACAGAAAGCCTAGCAGAGACAACAGAAGATGGAGCAATACCATGGGGGAGATTTATCAAACTGGTGTGAAGTAGAATTGTCTTAGTTGTCCCTAGCCACCAATCAGATTCCACCTTCCATTCCTCACAGAATTTTTGAAAAATGAAAGGTGGAATCTGATTGGTTTCTAGGGGCAACTAAGACAACTCTATTTTACACCTTTTTGATAAATCTCCCCCAATGTTTTCTAGTGTGACTGTGAATTGCTTGTACCAATTGTCAGGTGTCCTATCAGTTAATTTATCCTTAGCCTTCCAACTGGACATTGATGGCATCGCTACTAGTAGACCTTTAGGGTATGTTCCCACTGAGCAAAAGCGTCAGAATCCCGCCTGCCTCAGTGTCTTACAGTGTCTCTATGGAAGGGCTTACGCGCCTCTGCTCCCACCGCTCTCTGCGCAAAAGAATTGACACGTCCCATAGAGACACTGTGGGAAACTGAGGCAGACGGGATTTCATGATGGAGAGATCCGTCGCTTTTGCTTACTGTAAACACTGAGGCAGTGGGGATTCCATGACGGAGAGATCCGTCGCTTTTGCTTAGTGTGAACATACCCTAAATGTCTACTAGTAGGGATGCCATCAATGTACTCTTATGGTATTTTGTAGTGATAGGAAAACCGCTATAAGCAGCCGTTCACACTATGGAATGGCCGACCCCACTTAAAGTTCTGCCTGTCCCATTAATTGAATGGGATATCCCATGCATACTCCGCCATCCACCTAAAGAATTAACATGCCAAAATTTGTTAGTTTGAATAGGCCTTTTCAAGTCCACTGACAACAAGCTGACTGAGGGAAATTCCGAATCTGCTCCACCATAAGGAAGTATAAATTTTGCAAATGTGCTCCACCAACTCTCTCTCCTCCCCCCCCCCCCCTTATTACATCCATCAGAACCACACAATGGCTTCAAATGGAATTTCCCGCTATAAAAAATGATAACTTATCACTAGGGTATGCCATCATTTTCTTATAGGAGGGAGTTTGACTACCAGGACCTCAAAAAGATTAAAAAATATATTTTTTTTCCTGTATGGCAACGCTCCTGGTCGTTCTTTGTGCAGGAAATTCCAAAACAGTCCTATTCCCCTGAATAAAATTGGTGGCTCTTTGTTCTCAGGATCAGTCCAGGACCCCACATGATGCGATATCCTAGTAATATGAATACCACCTTGAAGCTTAAAACTACCCTGGTAAAGAAGTGATTAACCAAGCTGGACTTCTGAAAATAAAGAGCGCACTTCATCCATCATTTCATTATATTTCTATTCAGAAGGATAAATCCGTCACAGATGCAATAATTAAAGCTCAGAATTTCATTTGGTATCTGGCTCCTATTTTCCTTGAGAGGCTTCTCCTACTAACAATCTGTTTGGATCCCTCTCAGTTCCGGGCACTGTTGTCAAGTGATTTTCAGCTCGGTGTACACTGCGCTCGTGTTTATCTGCATGGTGTGACCGTGTTCTTCCAGGCCCAGGTATTTCATTGTGCTTTGCAGCTCAGCAGCGACATGAAAAACTCTATAGAGTTATTATTAACAGGACAAAAATGTCAGCGCATAGCAGGTACAAGATAATGCCGGAGCTCAAATATCACTGATGTCGCTGTTATGGAAACACGTCGTAATAAGAATGTTCTGCATCAGAAACACTGTGTACGACTATTGCAGCAAAACCACGGCCTGCGGCTCAAAGCCTTGTAGCATATACTTTAGTAGGAAGGTAAAATAGCTCCTTTAATGCTAGCCAATCATTTTCCTTTGGGAGCTTCCCCCGCAGATGAAGCACTTTAAATGTGATGACTCAAATAATCCATACGTCATAGCTGCAACAGAAAGATACAAATACAGCTGTGAAAATATGTATAGTTTATACAATGCCCCATATTCCATTATAATACTAACCGTCCTGGACTGCCTACAAGAGGGCCAAGCTAGCCAGAGCTGGTGGGCAGGTGGCTGAGGATCTGCAGTTATCCATTTTTCTACTTTGGTATATGAATGTGAAAGGAATGTGCACTGAAAGAAAGAAGAAAAGCCTGAATACTCACCTCCACTGATTCCCCTCTGCTGCTGCTTTGATGCAGCCCAGTCCCTGCTGCAGTCCTCTTCTTCCTGCTTCCCAGGATTTGTGCAGACAGGAACTGCATTCTAAGTGGGCGGTTCCTGCTGTCACAAAATGTCATCCAAAGGAAGGCAATTACTGCAGCAAGGACTTGGTAGCGTTAGACAAAGCAGCAACAACAGGGAATTTGTGTATGTGAGAGTGTACGCAGGAGAGGTTTACTATGTGGAGTTTTTTAGTCGGAGATATTTAAAAACAGTTTTTTCTCTGGAGTATCCCTTTAAACACATCAGAGTGTTATTTGCTACAATTCTGAAGGAAACTTTAGTTTTGTAAAGTTACAATGCTAATTGATTTTAGCATACCTCCCAAGTGACCCTCTTTTGGAGGGACAGTCCCTACTTTTGCCCCACGTCCCTCTGTCCCTCTTTGCCCCTTACGTGTTCCTCTTTTTGACCTAGGAATTATATTTGCATTAATAAACTTTTTATGTTGCTCTAGAAAGTGTCTGGTTTCTCACTGTATAAAAGACCTGAACTTGCATATTGTTCTATCATGTGGTGCAAGTTGGATCGTAAAAGTTGTTATATTCAGATGAATCATGTAACATTCAGATGAATCATGTCACACATACAGTTCATATGGCCCTAAACACATCTGTAGGTGTTACAGATCAGTTTTGGGTCCATGATCTGTGCCACAAAACAACAATTAAGCCATTGTGCATCAGTGTCACCTGCTTGATAGTGGGTTTCTGCAAATGCGGCCAGTTACTGACACACATTCCTAATCCTGTCCGTGGTTGCAGGTCTGATGTGACAGAGTAAGGGCCCTATTCCACGGAGGGATAATTGGATGAATCGGCCCGATTATCGCTCCGTGGAATAGAGACAACGGCTGATCGTTGATATAGGTTAGGACCTATATTTGTCGGGCACCGACAGCGCACCGATACTTGGAATAGCGGTGCACGGCCGGCGACTGACGATATACATTACCTATGCAGGATGCAGGGCTCCTCTTCTTCTTCTTCTCCCGAGTCCCGCGCGCTCCTCCAGCGTCTGGGCAGCCTGTCTCAGCTCAGGCCGCTCAGCCAATCACTCAGGCCTGTCAGCCGAGACAGGCCGCCGTGACGCTGGAGGAGGGCGCGGGACCCGGGAGAAGCAGGAGAAGAGGAGCCCTGCACCATGCATAGGTAATGTATACTAGTTAAGCTAGGGCTGCAAGGACATCGGTAACGATGTCCCTGCAGCCCTTGTTTAACGATAATCGGGCAGAGGAATAGGCCCAGTAAATGAGCGCCGATCTAGCAGATCGGCGCACGTTAATCGGGCCCCGTCGGCCCGTGGAATACCACCCTTACTGATGTGCAAATCAGGGCCGTCTTACCCATTGGGCATGGTAGGCGGCTGCCCGGGGGCCCTTGCGTCCCAGGGGGCCCCTGCCTGCTGTCACAGCGGGCAGGGGCCCCCTAGGATGCAAGGGTCCCCAGGCATCCGCCTTCCATGCCCAATGGGTAAGACGGCCCTGCGCGCCCCCCCCCCTTCTCCTTCTCTTGCGACCGCAAGCACGTTCTTGCTTGCGGTCGCAAGAGGAAATCCGGCCCCAGCTGATGCGTCGCTCCCCGGGGGATTCTCCAGGAGCGCACGCATCAGGAACCTCAGTGCGCGTCGCTGGGGCTTCCTGTACCGGAAGTCCCGGCCTGGGCTTCCGGATCTGTGCGCTTCTGGAGAATCCCCCAGGGAGCGACGCATCAACGGGGGCAGAAGAGGAGAGGAAGCAGCGACGGGGGAGCGCTGGTAGGTGAGTTGGGTGTTTGTTTTTTTTTATCTGCTGTGCAGGGGGCCATCTATAAGGGGGGAATACGGGGGAGCCATCTATAGGGGGGGATACAGGGGGGAGCCATCTATAAGGGGGGAATACAGGTGGAGCCATCTATAAGGGGGGAATACAGGTGGAGCCATCTATAAGGGGGGAATACAGAGGGGAGCCATCTATAGGGGGGGATACAGGGGGGAGCCATCTATAGGGGGGGATACAGGGGGGAGCCATCTATAGGGGGGATACAGGGGAGAGCCATCTATAGGGGGGATACAGGGGGGAGCCATCTATAAGGGGGGAATACGGGGGAGCCATCTATAGGGGGTGGATACAGGGGGAGCCATCTATGGGGGGGATACAGGGGGGAGCGATCTATAGGGGGGATACAGGGGGAGCCATCTATAGGGGGGGATCCAGGGGGAGCCATCTATAGGGGGGATACAGGGGGAGCCATCTATAGGGGGGATACAGGGGGGAGCCATCTATAGGGGGAGATACAGGGGGGAGCCATCTATAGGGGGGATACAGGGGGGAGCCATCTATAGGGGGGATACAGGGGGGAGTCATCTATAGGGGGGATACAGGGGGAGACATCTATAGGGGGGGATACAGGGGGGAGCCATCTATAGGGGGGGATACGGGGGAGCCATCTATAGGGGGTGGATACAGGGGGAGCCATCTATGGGGGGGATACAGGGGGGAGCGATCTATAGGGGGGATACAGGGGGAGCCATCTATAGGGGGGGATACAGGGGGAGCCATCTATAGGGGGGATACAGGGGGAGCCATCTATAGGGGGGATACAGGGGGGAGCCATCTATAGGGGGAGATACAGGGGGGATACAGGGGGGAGCCATCTATAGGGGGGATACAGGGGGGAGTCATCTATAGGGGGGATACAGGGGGAGACATCTATAGGGGGGGATACAGGGGGGAGCCATCTATAGGGGGGGATACAGGGGGGAGCCATCTATACAAGGCGGGGATACAGGGGGGAGCCATCTATAAGGGGGGATACGGGGGGATACAGGGGGAGCCATCTATAGGGGGGATACAGGGGGGAGCCATCTATACGAGGGGGGGATACAGGGGGAGCCATCTATAGGGGGGGATACAGGGGGGAGCCATCTATACGAGGGGGGGATACAGGGGGGAGCCATCTATAAGGGGGGAATACGGGGGGAGCCATCTATAGGGGGGGATACAGGGGGGAGCCATCTATAAGGGGGGAATACGGGGGAGCCATCTATAGGGGGGGATACAGGGGGGAGCCATCTATAAGGGGGAAATAAAGGGGGAGCCATCTATACGGGGGGGATACAGGGGGGAACCATCTATAAGGGGGGGATACAGGGGGGAGCCATCTATAAGGGGGAAATACGGGGGAGCCATCTATACGGGGGGGATACAGGGGGGAGCCATCTATACGTGGGTGGGGGATACAGGGGGGAGCCATCTATAAGGGGGTAATACAGGGGGGGAGCCATCTATAAGGGGGTAATACAGGGGGGAGCCATCTATAAGGGGGTAATACAGGGGGAGCCATCTATAAGGGGGGGATACAGGGGGAGCCATCTATAAGGGGGTAATACAGGGGGGAGCCATCTATAAGGGGGTAATACAGGGGGAGCCATCTATAAGGGGGTAATACAGGGGGAGTCATCTATAAGGGGGTAATACAGGGGGAGCCATCTATACGGGGCGGATACAGGGGGAGCCATCTATAAGGGGGTAATACAGGGGGGAGCCATCTATAAGGGGGTAATACAGGGGGAGCCATCTATACGGGGGGATACAGGGGGAGCCATCTATAAGGGGGGGATACAGGGGGAAGCCATCTATAAGGGGGTAATACAGGGGGGAGCCATCTATAAGGGGGTAATACAGGGGGAGCCATCTATATGGGGGGATACAGGGGGAGCCATCTATAAGGGGGGGATACAGGGGGGAGCCATCTATAAGGGGGGGGATACAGGGGGGAGCCATCTATAAGGGGGTAATACAGGGGGAGCCATCTATAAGGGGGGGGATACAGGGAGGAGCCATCTATAAGGGGGGGGATACAGGGGGAGCCATCTATAAGGGGGGGGGGATACAGGGGGGAGCCAAGGGGAGCTATCTATAAGGGGCCAATACAGATGTGCAGTGTGTAGAGAGATGAGGATGGTGACAGAGTGTGAAGCCTAATATGTATGTCTGGCAGATTCTGTGGATTCGTGGCTCAGGGAAGTTCTCATAACGGCACAGGGCAAATGGAAAAGAAGATGAAAAGGGAAGAACTCCGATCAGAGGAGACGTCCCATGTGAGTCACTTGATGTATCTGCACTGTAATGTATTTGGTGTACAGAACCTGTGTAGAGCTGGGTACCTCTATATGACTGGATGAGGTGATAGTGATCTGTGTACAGAGGATTAGTCAGTAGCAGTGGTGGTGTTAGTCAGTATGCGGTGGTAATATTTGTTGCTTGTTATCTGGCATATATATAGAGAAGGGCAAAACAACATGTCTCATATAGACAGAGGAGCAACAACATGACTATTATATTATATATGAACCATGTTGTTTCCCTGTATTCTGTATACAGGGAAACAACATGGTTCATATATAATATAATAGTCATGTTGTTGCCCCTCTGTATATATGAGACATGTTGTTTTGCCCTTCTCTATATATAAGCCATGTTGTTTCCCTGTATATTGTATTATACAGTATACATACAGGGAGACAACATGGTTCTCATATATAATAGTCATGTTGTTGCCCCTCTGTATAAATGAGACATGTTGTTTTGCCCTTAATAATAATAATAAATTTATTTGTATAGCGCCAACAGATTCCGCAGCGCTTTTTTTTTTCTATGCATACAGTACAGAGGTACCTAATACGCAGTTAAATTGGAATAAATAAGTACATAGTTAATAAAAATAACAAAAAATACAAAATACAGAGTATAGACGAGACCTGCTCGTTGGAGCTTACAGACTAATTTTCATAGACACCAGGCATAAGTGCTTTATTTGTCCATGGTCCAGCCATTGTACATAATTAGAATTACAGGATGAGCCAGTAACAACGCCAATGTCTGATGCAGGTAAACATATAAAGTGCAGGAACAGTCAGAGAAATAGAGCAAGGGAAACAGAAGGGGGAAACAGTTTAGGGAACGTTATAAGTGAGCCTGAAGAGATGAGTCTTCAGGGCACGCTTGAAACTGTGGGTATTGGGTATGAGTCTGATGTGTTTGGGTAGGGCATTCCAGAAAATTGGTGCAGCACGAGAGAAGTCTTGGAGGCGGGAATGAGAGGTTCTGATTATGGAAGATGTTAAGGTTAGATCATTTGCAGAGCGCAGAGCACGGGAAGGATGGTAGGTGGAGATGAGGGAGGAGATGTATGGAGGGGCAGAGTTGTGGAGAGCTTTATGGGTGAGGGTGAGGAGCTTGAAGTGGATTCTGGATTTGATGGGTAACCAGTGCAGTGACTGGCACAGAGGAGAGACATCGGTATAGCGGCTGGAGAGGAAGATGAGTCTGGCTGCTGCATTCAGGATAGACTGGAGAGGGGAGAGCTTAGACAGAGGAAGACCGATTAGTAGGGAGTTACAGTAGTCAAGACGGGAGTGGATCAGGGCGACAGTCAGAGTCTGAGCAGTGTCAGTGGTGAGGAATGGGCGGATTCTGGAGATGTTTTTGAGATGGAGATGACAGGAGCGTGTAAGAGCTTGGATATAGGGAGTAAAGGATAGTTTGGAGTCCAACAAAACCCCCAGACATCGAGCCTGATGCACAGGAGTGATGCTAGTACCACAAACTGAGAGGGAGATGTCGGGTTTAGGTTTGTTAGAGGGAGGAAATACAAGAAGTTCAGTTTTAGAGAGATTAAGTTTGAGAAACAGAGAGGTCATAGTGTTAGAGAGAGCGGATAGGCAGTCACTAGTATTTTGCAGGAAGGCAGGGGAGATGTCACGGGAAGAAGTGTATAACTGGGTGTCATCAGCATAAAGATGGTATTGGAAACCAAACCTGCTGATGGTCTGTCCGATGGGGGCTGTATAGAGGGAGAAGAGGAGGGGACCCAGGACTGACCCCTGGGGCGCTTCTCTATATATAAGCCATGTTGATTCCCTGTATATTGTATTATACAGTATACATACAGGGAGACAACATGGTTCTCATATATAATAGTCATGTTGTTGCCCCTCTGTATATATGAGACATGTTGCACTGGTGTGACCACAAACCCTGCAGATTGCTGTTGGAAGTGCTGTCTCCATTGCGTTTTTTGGATACTTTGAAGCCAACCTGGTCTGGTTTGGTGCGGCATGCACGCACGGTTATTTTTTGTTTTTGCACTGCTGAAAGACTGTGTTGTGAATTAAAGTTTATGTTAACAATAATTTGTATTTTTTATTGTACGTAATTGTACTGGCTAGGGGCGGGGTTGCAAAGATAGGGGGGTTTTGATGGCGGCGGCGGCCGCGGGGGGTGGGGCCCAATTCGCACCTCTGCCCAGGGGCCCATAATGCTGTTAAGACGGCCCTGGTGCAAATGGGACCTAGAATACAGGATCTGCTCCAGATATCAATGTAAATGCATCAATCTGCAGCAGATCCTGTATGTATAGATGCATCCTTGAATTAAAAGGTATAGAAATGTCTGTAAAATTTTCCTAGACTGAATGACAAGTGTCCCTCTTTGGTATGATTTTAGTACAATCTTTGAGAAGATGAAAACACTGTAAGCTGAGAACATGATGCCATAGAACCATAAGTCTATGCACCACCACTAAGCAAACATTTGCATCCTATTCTGATGTCTTGCCATCAATGTTAAAATCCTGAAGAGTAACTTTGAATGTCATGAAAGTAATGTGTGCATAACCAGAAATCTATTCAAATCAGTGTCTCCTTGTACTCGTCCTGCTTGACTTCTTAGTAAAGAGAAGCAAACTTCATGTGAGTCCTAGGGCTGCCTGGAAAACATTCACACGTCCATGTCAGTTTTACTGTCAGGAAATCCTGATCAGGAGGCCTCAAAAGGCATCAGGAAAGCATCAGGATTTCCTGACAGTAATAGTTTTTTTTACCTTCAGGAAACCATCAGGAAATGTCTTTAGAGGAAAAAAAAAGTGTTCTCAATATGGGCTAGTATGCCAACATACATCGCAAGTACCCATACAGCCCCTAGTGTACCGTGCCACTGTCTCCCTTTTGTGTACCCTGCCACTGCGTCCCCCTCATGTACCCTGCCACTGCAGGAGCTGGGGGTGCCAGGGCAGACCTGGGGCGGGGGCAGCAGGGTCCATGGCAGACGGGGGCGGTGGCAGCAGGAGGCCAGGGCACACAGGTCGGCAGCACCAGGAAGCCGGGCAGACCAGGGGCAGCGGCAGCAGGAGGCCAGGTGAGCTGGGTACAGGCCGGTGAGTTCCGGGGAGAGGGATACGGCCAGTGGGGGTGTGCGGAAAATCCGGAACTCCGGGCGCTTTCCTGACATGCATGAATTCCTATGAGTCCAGAAATCCGGCCGGATTTCCTGATAGGAAATCTGGACAGATTTTCCTGACATGTGAAGGGGGCCTTACTGTAAGCTCGCTCATCTGTAGTTATAAGAGCCAAAAGATTCAGTGGCTTTTTTTTTTGTTTAGGATCAAAGCGGAGATGCCAGTGATGTACTTAACCTTGTTAAGATCCTTAAAAAAACAACTTCCAATATTACAGATCAAAGATATCAGTGGCAATGTATTATCTGTACATATGCATCAAATACTGGATCATCTGGCAAATGCAAATTCCATGAAAATGATTACTTCAGTGTTGGCAAGTAATAATGTGTTTTGATACATCGCGTCATCTGTCACCGCTTCCAATAAGTGGATGCAATCTGCATACATCTATAAAGGCACCTGTGAAAAGCTGTTGTTTTTTTATTATGGCTTTGTACTTGTTCCCTCACACGTCACTTTTGTTTTTTTGTTTTTTTTTACATGAAAATGGACTTCACTGATGAGGTCTGTGCTTGGGTCATAATGCCAATCCGAATACCCCCGCTCCAGAAAGTAAGGGGTTAATTGACCCCTTCCCCCTTCCATGCATCCTCACTTAACCCCTTGTGTGGCAGACTGTAATCAGCATCTGCCAAGTATGAAAGATGAACACACCTGTCAAAATGACCCTTTTGTTTTTCAGATATCGGTGTCCAGGGGATTGCGTTGAATTCGGTTGACTATGTCGATGACCGTTTTTTTTATTTTTAATTAAAATGCTTAAGAAGGGGTGTAAGGGTGTTTTTTTTTTTTTTAACCCCTTAACGACATTGGGCGTACCCATACGCCCCCGCAGGGTGGGCTTTAACGCAAACGGGCGTATAGGTACGCCCGATGTTTCCCCGATCGCTGTGTGTTCACACACAGCGGTCGGGGAAGATGGCCTGCTATAATGTATAGCAGGCCATCTCTGCTCGTCGGTAGGTAGCTGAGAGGTGCAGAACAGGTGTGTGTGTGGTGCAGGTGTACCATACTCACCTGATCTGGCCGTCCGGAGCGAAGATCTGCGGTCCGTGCCATCCTCGCGTCTTCTTCGCGTCGCTTCCGGGTTCGTTTGTCCAGCGTCGGAAATCTTCGGAAACACTCGGGTCTTCGTTTTCGGCGGGCCTCGGTAATCTCCGGCAATCTTCTCTCTACTGCCCCCTAGCGGCTGATCAGTGAATATCATTCACTGATCAGTTGCTTTGGGTTAAAAAGATTATTTTATTTTTTTCCCCCAATTTTTTTTTTTTTACTTTTTTTGCGCCCTAACGCCGCTGAGTACTGATCAGCATCGCACGTAAGTGCGCCACTGATCAGCAACTCCTCCTTTTTGGCGTAGGAGCGTTTTTCCCCCCTATATCCTACCGCCACTGTCTGCTGATAAGTGCCGCACGTAAGTGCGGCATTTATCAGCAGCTCCTTTCTTGGCGTAGGATATTATTTTCTTACTGTCAAAAAAACTTAAAAAACACTACATTACACTACACTACATGAAATAAAGTTTTACAATAAACATTTACATACCCCATATACTAGTCCCCGTATAAACATGGCCCCCAGGGTGTTTTCGGCGTCGGACGCATATGCTATTATTGCCTCCAACACCGAAACAGCCAGTGAGAATGAATGGGGGGGATCCTTCTTTCCTCCATTCATCCTCATCATCATCATCATCATCATCAAGTGACGTGTCTGGGGGTAGCGTAGCGTACGCTGCCCCCCAGACACGTCTTTTCCGCCAGTACTGTCCCAATAAGAGATCACGGTATGGCGTGAAATTCTACAAACTCTGTGACAGTACCTCAGGGTACACTTACAGATTTAGAGTACTTGCACACTGCGGAATGGCGAAGGATAACCCTTTGTGCATTCCGCAGCTGGCACCCGCCGGCGGACTGATGCAGGCGTGCGTCTCCGCCCGTGTCATAGACTCTATTCTATGCACGGGCGGATTCCGTTGTCCGTCCAAAGAATGAACACGTTCATTCTTTGGACAGAGGGCGGAATCCGCCCGTGCATAGAATGGAGTGTGACACGAGCGGAGACGCATGCCTGCATCAGTCCGCCGGCGGGTGCCAGCTGCGGAATGCACAAAGGGTTATCCTTCGCCATTCCGCAGTGTACATGTACCATTACAGTGTATGAAGGAAGGGACACCCGAATCCAGCCCCCAGATGCCCCCGCCCCCCCCATCCTCGGAGTTAGTGGGGAGATCGTCCAGGAACTGATCTTCCCACTGCTGGATAAAGGTCACCACCCGTACGGGGATAACATTTATACCAGCGCCCCCCTCTTCTGGTCCCTCGCTGCCCGAGCTACTGTACCTTGCGGCACAATCCAAAAATATCAGAAGCCATAATAAAGCCCTAATATTTAGCAGCCATGGAGCGGACCCAGCGCTTCTGGATATGAAGGACCCCGGATCGCACCAGGACAACATTTTCCAGGTGACGTCCCCCACACTGGAAAACAGGAGACCCCAGAAGAAGTGCAGAGTGTGGCGTAACAGGGGGATCAGGAAGGACACCATTTTCCAGTGTGACGCCTGTGCTGATCACCCCGGCCTCTGCATACTGGATCGCTCCAAGGCGCACCACACGTCATTGGAGTTCTACATTATCTAAATTCTGTCCCTTATTCCTATTTCAGGGGTCACGTTGATCCAGGGATTATTCTGATTGCCATTATGGAGTCGGGAAGGAATTTTTCCCCAGTGATGAGGCTACTGTCGTCTGCCTCACGAGGGTTTTTTTTGCCTTCCTCTGGATCAACACAGGTTGAATTTGATGGACACCTGTCATTTCCAACCTTATAAACTAATAATTGGCCTAATACCCCCAAATAAATTAGAATTGTCCCTTTTCCCCAGCTAAGTAGGTATGGCTGCCATTCCCATTAGAGGATGCCATGATGCAATTACAAAGCCTCTGTGCAGCCAGGACAGTAGAAACCCCCCACAAGTGACCCCATTCTGGAAACTACACCCCATAAGGAATCTAACAAGGGGGGCAGTGGGGATATGGCCCCCTGGTGACGGCCACATTTGGGACGTGAAAATGAAAAAAAATGGTATTTTTTATTTTCTTGGCACATGTTCTACGTAAGTGCCCATCACCAGTGGGGTCCATATGCTCACTGCACCCCTTGTTGGATTCCTTATGGGGTGTAGTTTCCATAATGGGGTCACTTGTGGGGGGTTTCTACTGTTCTGGCAGCACAGGAGCTTTGTAAATGCGACATGGCCTCCATCCTCCATTCCAGCCTCTAAATGGCGCTCTGTCCCTTTGGTGGCTTGCCCTGTGCCAATATGGCACATTATGTCCACATGTGGGGTATTTTCGTACTCAGGGGAAACTACCCTACACGTTTTGTGTTCACTTTCTTTTTTAACCCCTTGTGGAAAAGGAAAAAAATCAAGGCTAGACCAACATTTAGTGTAAAAAATGTTTAATTTTTACACTAAATCATTGATCTTGTCTTGATTTTTTCATTTTCACAAGGGGTTAAAAGATAAAAAAAAAACACTAAATGTGTAGCGCAATTTCCCCTGAGTATGGAAATACCCGACATGTGGACATAAAGCGCCATGTGGGTGCAGGGTAAGCCTCCAAAGGGAAGGAGCGCCATTTGGTTTTTGAAGGCTGGATTTAGCTGGAATGGATTCCAAGGGCCTTGTTGCATTTAAAAGGCCCCTGTGTTGCCAAGACAGTTGAACCCCCCCACAATTGACTCCATTATGGAAACTACACCCCTCAGGGAATGTAACAAGGGGTGTAGTGAGCATATGGACCCCACTGGTGACGGGCACAAATGTGGAACAATATGGCGTGAAAATTAAATATTACATTTTTTACACTATAATGTTGGTTTAGCCTTAAATTTTTCATTTTCACAAGGGGTTAAAAGAGAAAAAAACACACAAAATGTGTAGAGCAATTTCCCCCTGAGTCCGTAAATACCCCACATGTGGACATAAAGCGCCATGTGGGCGCAGGGCAAGCCTCCGAAGGGAAGGAGCGCCATTTGGATTTTAAAGGCTGGATTTGGCCAGAATGGATGATGAAGGCCATGTCGCATTTACAGAGCCCTCGTGCTGCCAAAACACTGGAAACCCCCCACAAGTGACCCCATTCTGGAAACTACACCCCTCAAGGAATCTATCAAGGGGTGCAGTGAGGATATGGACCCCTTGATGACGGCCACATTTGTGCCGAGAAAGTGAAAAAATGAAAATTTTCCCTTTCACGTCACATTGTTCCACATTTGTGCCCGTCACCAGTGGGGTCCATATGCTCACTGCACCCCTTGTTAGATTCCTTGAGGGGTGTAGTTTCCAAAATGGGGTCACTTGTGGGGGGTTTCCAGTGTCTTGGCAGCACGAGGGGTCTGTAAATGCGACATGACCCTTGAAATCCATTCCAGTAAAATCCAGCTTGCAAAGGACAATTGGCGCTCCTTCCCTTTGGAGCCTCGTCCTGCGCCCGCTTGGCACTTTATGTCCACATGTGGGGTATTTCTGTACTCGGGAGAAACTGCGCTACACGTTTGGTGTTTTTTTTTTCTTTTATCCCCTTGTAAAAATGAAAAGTGAAGGCTAGAACAACATTTTAGTGTAAAAAATAGAATTTTTCCTTTTTTACACCACATTGTTCTGAAAATCTGTGAAGCACCTTTGGGGTCCAAATGCTCACCGCACCCCTTGTTACATTCCTTGAGGGGTGTAGTTTTCTAAATGGTGTCCCTTTAGGGGTGTTTTTTAGGTTTTGGCACCCCAGAGCCTCTGCCAACCTGAAGTGGTACGGTCAAAAATAACCAAATATAACGGAGGCGTTGAAATTCACTAGGCGCTCCCTTATATCTGAGGCTTGTGGTTGCGTCAAATAGCGCAATACGGCCACATATGGGGTATTTCTATAAACTGCAGAAACGGGGCAATCAATATTGGGGTGCATTTCTCTGGTAATAGGTTTATCATTATGAAAGATATTGGATTACAATAAAATCTCTGCACAGAAAATAAAGATTTTCTAATTTCTTACACACTTGGCTTTTATTTCTGTGACTCCCCTAAAGGGTTAAACAGGGGCTGGCTGGCAAATTTTAGCCTGGGGGGCAAGCCCACAGCACTGGCCCATGAGTAGCGGCTAGCGGCCCATCCTTCAAGGACCACCCTGTCCCTTACCTATTATTACCCTCCCCACATCAGTGCAGGGAAGGTAGATGGTAACTTGGACCTGTACGTCCTCCAGCAGCCATGTTCCCACAGTTCGGATAACGTCTTCGGGCCTTCCAGTCATTTGTAAACAGGGAATTCCAATTGCTCCCTGAGTCACTTTCCTGTATGAGGCTATGTTCAAACACTGTATGACACTGGCCATTTCGTGACCCGGCTGGTGTCAGATAGTATCATCCTGGCCGATACTGCAGGATGATCTTCAGTGCCGTTGAATTCAGATACGGGTGCATCCGTGCGCGCCCGCATCAGAATTCTCCGCTGCTCACAATGGAGCATGCGGCCGGAGCCGGACGCTCCATTGTGTGAATTGACAGGGTTTTCTGTGGCTGCTATTCAATGAATGACATGCCAGTTTCTTGCGGCACCACTAGGGATCCCGGCTTCTATACGGGAGAGCGCACGCTCCACCGCTGTCTCCACTCAAAGAAGTGACATGTCATTTCTTTGAGTGGAGAGCGGCGGCAGCGGAAGAGCGCGCACTCTCCCATAGAGAAGCAGTTTCACACTGAGACAGGCGGGATTCTGCGGTGGAATCCCGCCTGTCTCAGTGTGACTATTCCGCCTGATTTACCCAGTGTGAACAAGGGCTGACTCTGACTCCACAGCCCTGGTGTAAACATACCCTAAGTATATGGGACGGCTCATCACAGAAACAGAACCGTCCCATAGACTTCTATTGACAAAGTGACTTCTGGCCCCTTCACACAGAGCAGTAGAAATTCCCTGGTCACAAATGACCAGAAGGGCTGGAGAAGTTATCCGAACTGTCAGAACATCGCTGCTGACAGAAGTACAGGTCCGGGGTGCTATCTACCATCCCTGCACTGATGTGGGGAGGGTAATAATAGGTAAGGGCTGGAGTGCTCCTTTATAGGGAACCAATTAGCACAATTGTGCTGATGTGGTTTTCAGCTGCACAGTATAGATCTACTGTGCAGCTCCCCGAGGCTACCAGTCACTGAGTATAAGGGTATAAACCCACACACCGTATACACAGCGTATTTACTGCTGCGATACGCAGCAAATACGCAGCAGATTAGATCTAAATAACTGAACACAGCATCAAATCTTCACCATCAAACTTTTGCGTATCTGCTGCGTATTTGCTGCGTATTTGCTGCATATACAGTGTGTGGGTTTGTACCCTTATGCTGCGTTTACACAGAGAGATTTATCTGACAGATTTTTTAAGCCAAAGACAGGAATGGATTTGGAAAGAGGAGTTATCTCAATCTTTCCTTTATGACCTGTTCCCTGTTCATAGTCTGTTCCTGGCTTTGGCTTCAAAAAGCTGTCAGATAAATCTCTCTGTGTAAACACACCATAAGATGGTGGGAAAGCTGGGTAACCTCCATTATACTGACATACAGGATGCTGCGAAAGCTGGGTGACCTCCATCATACTGACTACAGGCTGCTGGGAAAAGATGAGATGGTGGGAAAGCTGGGTAACCTCCATTATACTGACTGCTACACAAGATGCTGGGAAAGCTGGGTGACCTCCATTATACTGACTGCTACACAAGATGCTGGGAAAGCTGGGTGACCTCCATTATACTGACTACTACACAAGATGCTGGGAAAGCTGGGTGACCCTATTATAGTAACACTGAACAAAGGTGGGCGGCACTACCAATGACAGTTCATGGTACGGGGCTGGCTCCCGGAGTGAACAAGAGGCAAGACCCTTGTGGTGCTAACTACAGTAACACAGTCATATGGAAAATATCACGTAGTGTAGAAGGAAGTGCAACTATTTCCTTGGGTGACACCATTATACTGATTACTATACAAGATGCTAGGAAAGCTGGGTGACCTCCATTATACTGACTACTATACAAGATGCTGGAAAGCTGGGTGACTTCCATTATACTGACTACTATACAAGATGCTAGGAAAGCTGGGTGACTTCCATTATACTGACAACTATACAAGATGCTGGAAAGCTGGGTGACCTCCATCATACTGACTACAGGATGCTGGGAAAGCTGGGGGACCTCCATTACACTGACATACAGAATGCTGGGAAAGCTGGGTGACCTCTATTATACTAACTACAGGATGCTGGGAAAGCTGTGTGACCTCCATCATACTGACTACAGGATGCTGGAAAAGCTGGGTGACCTCCATTATACTGACTACAGGATGCTGAAAAGCTAGGTGACCTCCATTACACTGACATACAGGATGCTGGGAAAGCTGGGTGACCTCCATTATACTGACTACGGGATGCTGGGAAAGCTGTGTGACCTCCATCATACTGACTACAGGATGCTGGGAAAACTGGGCGACCTCCACTTTACTGACATACAGGATGCTGGGAAAGATGGGCGACCTCCACTTTACTGACATACAGGATGCTGGGAAAGATGGGTGACCTCTCATACTGACTACAAGATGCTGGGAAACCTGGGTGACCTCCATTATACTGACTACAGGATGCTGGAAAGCTGGGTGACCTCAATTACACTTACATACATGATGCTTGTAAAGCTGGGTGACCAGAGTATACAGAGAGGGGGCAGGGGATCACCTCACCCATGTACTGTTCAGGGCCTGGCACCCACACAGACCCCCCTGCATATTTGGGCACCAGGCCCTGAACAGTACATGGGAGGGGGTACAGATCCCCTCTGCCCTCACAATACTGCTTACTAGGCCATGGTGCAGGGGAGAGGGAATGCTGTATAATTCATAATAAACATCTTACCCATATACTGTTCAGGCCTAGTGGATGGGCCCCCGCAACTTTGGCTCCGCCCCCTTTCACCCACGACCCTTACCTAGGCCATAGTAGATGGGGGTCCTCTCCATCAGTCCCAGGCAGGAGGGGGTGGTCTGTCCTCTCTTCCAGGGCAGTGGGCAGGAAGCTGTGAGCTGTGCTGCCTGCTCCATGAGTGAAGGAAGAACCACACAAGTAAGCACCCTCTCCCGCAGCGACCGTGGCCCCGCCCCCGCGATCATGGCCCCGCCCACTCACCGGCGACCATGGGAGAGAAAAAAAACCTTTGCCCCTTCCCCTGAAGGTGCCGTCCTAGGCAAATACAGCCTGAATGTGCTTTAGCTGTTCCTGTTGCCTGTGATATGTAGAAACGGCCCTGCACAGCAGCCTTACTGACATCCGGCTGCCGCAGCCCTTGGTGAGTTGGGGGGACCGGCCCGGGGGGCATATGCCACCCTGCCCCCCGGTCCAGCCCGCCCCTGGGGTTAAAACACTTTCTGGATATGCTTTTGCAGAGTGTGAGGGTTGCAGTTTCTGAAATGGGGTGCTTTGTGGGGCTTTCTAACATACAGGCCCCTCAAATACACTTTCAACCTGAACAGGTCCCTGAAAATATCTGATTTTGAAATTTTACAGAAAATTTGGAAAATTGCTGCTAATGATTTAAGCTTTCTATTGTCTAAAAAAAATGAAATATAGTTTAATAAATGCTGCCACCATAAAGTAGACATGTTGCTAGTGCTATTTAATATATAATTTATGTGGCATAACCATTTTCTGTATAAGCAGGAAGGTTTCAAAGTTGGAAAAATGCATTTTTTCACAATTTTTCACGTTATTTTGGTGTTTTTCATAAAGATTCGTTATGAGTATCGACTCCATTTTACCAGAAATGTGAAGTACAATATGTCACGAGAAAACATTCTCAGAATCAGCCAGATAGGTAAAAGCATCCCGAAGTTATTAATGACTAAAGTGACACTGGTCATATTCATAAAATTTGTCTCTGTCATTAAGGCCATTTCAGGCTCTGTCCTTAAGGGGTTAAATACTTTTCTCTATTGTGTTATGTGTTATTTTGGTTTTCTTTTACAGGCTTAGTAGTGGAAGCTGTCTGATAGACGGCCTCTATTACTAAGTCAGGGCCTACACAGTTTTTGTAGAACAAATGTGGTAATGGCGCCAAAACCGTTTAAAAGCCTGACTTCAAACCTCCTTTGGAAAAGAAGATTCTGCCAGGCTTCCTTAAAGGGAACCAATCAGCCCAACTGGGCTGATATGGTTCCAACGCAACACTGAATAAAGCTGCTGTGCAGCTGTAGCTGTATACGGGAGAAAATTAAGTTATAATCCTCGGGTGTGCGGCAGCCAGAGGCTGGCAGGTAGTTATCTGGGTGGCTCCCTGCCCGTGTGTAGTCACCGCTCTCTGCCTGCCTGCCTGGGAGTATGTAAAAGGCAGCCACCTTAACACCTGCGCCCTGGTACTTACATTACTGTCCCGTGCTCCAGCTTGCTTTGGGGGTTCCCGGTGTCTGGACGCCCTGCTGAGCCAATCAGTGCGCTGCCCCACCACAGCCACCGATTGGCTGAGCGGGATGTCCACAAGCTGCAGCGTGGGCTGGCAATGTATGTACCGGGCCAAGGGGGTTAAGGGGGCTGCCTTTTACATACTCGCAGTGGAATGACATGCGTGTATGTAATCTTATTGAAAGTGACAGTGAAAGGATCCGAAGCAGATTTCGCTGCAAACTCGCTGCTTGAAATCCACTGCGGATACGTTATGTGTAAACCCACCCTTACACTTCACAGTTTTGATGCCGTGTTTGCAGAAGTTTAAAGCCAAAACCAGGTGTGGATCATAATGAATCAGATGATATAGGGAACAGATGCTGCCAGCTCTCTTTTTTTTCGTTTTGAATTCATTTCATAGGAATGTGGGAGGAATTTATCATTCCATGCGTATATATTGTTCTTCATATAGCAGATAAGAGCAACATATGTCTGGCTACTTTATCAATGTTGTACACGATCTATAATAAAAGGGAATCTGAAGTGATTGTCTAATATGTACAGTGAGTGCTTTAAATGATTAGATATGTCTGTATTAGATATTTTGTTTAAATATTTTTATTTTGTTTTTACAGAAACAGAAAAAATATTATAACAAAATCATGAGCATTAGCAAGGGCCAACTGTGTCCACAAGAGCAATGTAAAGTAATAAGGCTACCCAATTAGGCTACCTAAGGTACAGTACAGCAAGGGCAATCATTTATGCAATCTAGATTCTAAAAGACTAAATAACAGTAGATTACAAAATAATTGTGTGATTAAGAGATCCGCAGTCTACCTAGGAAGTCGGCTAGGTCCGCTTTATAATAAAAGGAATGGTCGTACAATGTCTGTTATAGATTGTTGGTCAAAAGTTGTCACTATAAAAGTCCGCCACTTCTGAAAAAAACGTTTGGTTTCCATTGTTCTACCACCATAGGGACATCCGGTGGAGATGGAGATAGCCAATTATAAAACAGACAGTGAAGAGCCACCACAAGCACAATATACCTATTAGGCAGTATAGCATATTTTGTCAGTATCGTCTGGGTGACGGGGCTGGTGGAACAGAAGTACCTGCGGGGTCAGTGGCAGCTTAACTTTCCAGTGCATGTAAATGTAATCAGTCATTTGTTGCCAATAATGTGCGGTATTGGGGCAACTCCACACGCCGTGCCACAAGTTAGTCAGTGGTATACGACATTTCGGGCAGGCAGTAGTCCTGTCCCAAAAGGAGGGCGAGGGCAGGATATTGAACCCGTATAGAGCTCAAGTTTGAAGTAAGTCTCCCGCCATCTCTCATTTATAATGCACTTTCTAAGCCTTGCCCATTCTGACAGGATAGTATCTTCAATGTCAGGGTCTTGCGTCAAACGTTCCCAAGTCCTAAAGAGGAAGGCCTTATCTGGTTGTTTGACATGCACTTCATTGCGCATTGCATTATATAGAAGGGAAATTGAAGCTTTACATGGTTCTGAACCAATGATTCCATCTATGGGAGTCAGCTTCTTTGGACAAATCTGCTAGTCTAGCAGTGCAGAAGGCAAAAATCAGATTTATATATAGGGACCAAGAGGATGGCAGCTTCAACTTTGTGCATAACTCTAAGGGTGGGTTCACACTACGGAATTCTTTTGGATAAACTCTGCGGAATTCCGCCGGCTATACGCACTCACGGACCCGCGCCTTTCTGCCGGCTCTATAGACACCATTCTATGGGCCTGCTGATTCCGCATTCCGCTGAAAGAACTGACATGTCAATTCTTTCGGCGGAATGTGGAATCAGCCGGCCTATAGAATGGTGTCTATGGAGCCGGCTGAAAGGCGCACGTCCGTTAGCGCGTATAGCTGGCGGAATTCCTCTGAGTTTGTCCGCGAGAATTCTGTAGTGTTCCCGGCTCATTAGGTCCCCCGCCGTAGTGGGACCATTAGGCGACCCTATTCTTAACCACGGTATCGATTGTCCTTTGGAAAATTCTGGATGGCATGCCAGATGCATGCACATGAGAAAAGGAAGGCCAAAATCCTTGCGTATTACCTTCCATGTGACAATGGTATCGCAGTTATGCTGCATTTACACGGAACGATTATCATTTGAATTTTCGCAATAATGAAACACAGCAAACAATCAAGCAACGAGCGAGAAATCGTTCGTTTTGATCTTTCAACATATTCTCAAATCGTCGTTCATCGTTTGCTAAAAATTCGCAGATTACTTTGTGTAAACAGTTTTTCAAAGATTCTCTCTATGTGTGAGATGGGCTTAAGCGATCTTAAAAACGATTGCAATAATGATTTTACTTACAAATTTTCTAACAATTTTTCTAACGATTTATTCGTCTAAACGCTGATCGTTATAAAAACCAAATCACTGCTTCAAAATCGTTAAACGACCGATTGGGCGAATTACCGCTCAGTGTAAACGCAGCATAAGGCTGGGTTCACACTACGTACTGTATATTTCAGTCAGTATTGTGGTCCTCATATTGCAACCAAAACCAGGAGTGGATTAAAAACACAGAAAGGATCTGTTCACACAATGTTGAAATGAAGTGGATTGCCGCCATTTAATGGCAAATATTTGCTGTTATTTTAAAACAACGGCTGTTATATTGAAATAATGGCCGTTATTTACTGTTATATGGCGGCCATCCACTCAATTTCAACATTGTGTGAACAGATCCTTTCTGTGTTTTCAATCCACTCCTGGTTTTGGTTGCTATGAGGACCTGACATGAGGACCAAATACAGCCTCAAATATACATAGTGTGAACCCAGCCCCCGATTGTCTACTTTGCTTGTGATAACAATTCCACAGTTTTAATTTATTCCCCCAATTGTCACTTCTTTATAATTAGTCCATAAAGTAGAATATGCAAATGAAGACAACTATTTACATAACTTTGTATTAGAAACCACCTATCCTTTCTAAGTCCCCTCTCTGATATTTAATCCACTCCTGGTTTTTGTTGCACTCCTGGTTTTTGTTGCAATATAAGGACCACAATACTGACTGAAATATACGTAGTGTGAACCCAGCCTAAGGGTACAAACCCACTTGACGTATTTGCTGCGTGAATCAGTCTTAAAAATAAGCAGGCAAAACGCAGGTTGGCTTTATACGATTGTTCTGCGTTAAAATACGCAATTGCGTATTTTTGAAGCATGAAGCTTGTTGTTAGCAAAGCATCAGTTGTTAACAACCTGTGTGAAAAACGCATGTAGCTTCATGCTTCAAAAATACGCAATTGCGTATTTTAACACAGAACAATTGTATAAAGCCAACCTGCGTTTTGCCTGCTTATTTTTAAGACTGATTCACGCAGCAAATACGTCAAGTGGGTTTGTACCCTAAGACTGAGTGCTTAATGTCTGGAGGCAGTTTGCAATAAGCGGTGTGGAGGAGACATTTCACGTCCTATGGATGAGCGAGGGCCTATTCTAGGATTGTGTTAAAGAAAAAGGAAGAGCCATGCAGCCAGTCCATCACATTTAGGAAAAGGCACGCTAAATTATAACCCCACACATTGGGAAAATTTAGGCCCCCTTCCGATTTGCAAAGCATAAGTTTGGTGAGCGCTATTCTAGGCCTTTTCCCTCTCCAGAAAAATTTATTAAGCATATTTACATCTGTATGGGGGGGAGAGTTTGGAGTGGATACAACAGGTGCGAGAAGCCGATCATTTTGATCAGATGACATCTACCAGATAGGGTCAAAGGCAGGTTCTCCCAGTTTCTTAATTTAGCTCTAATCTTTTTAGTAAAGGGCGATAAAGGGAGCTAGAGGTTTTACCAATTTTGAGACCAAGATATGTTACAAAGGAGGAGGCGACCTTGACTTTCAGATGATGAAAATGAGGTAGCCTTTTTGGAAGGGATAAAAGTGGGTCCACGGTCTGTCAAACTGGCGATGTTAGCCGATGACTTTTTACTTTTCCTGAACAAACTTGCTCTTCACTTGCCGAAACTTTTAGACTTCCTCACCTACTTTGGTAGTTTTTTGGGCTATAAAATGAACATAACTAAGAGTGAACTCTTCCTGTTGGGTACTAACGCATGGGGATTCCCATAGAAAACCTCTCCTGCTCTGGACAGTTCCTGTCTCGGCCAGAGATGTCAGCAGAGAGCGCTGTGTCAGACTGAAAATACAAAAAACATTTCCTGTAGCACATACAGCAGCTGATATGTATGGGAAGACTTGAGATTCTGTAATAGAAGTAAATAACAAATCTATATAACTTTCTGACACCAGTTGATCTGTAAAAAAAAAAGATTAAGGGTGTGTTCACACTAGTAGCGGATTATAATAGGTTTGTTTCGGGCGGTAGCACAGGGCCAATGGCCACCCAGACTCTACATCAATTTGGTTTCTATTCTGTACTATGAACACCACACTAGTGCTGCCATAGTTACAGTGGGCTGGGGGGGCTTGGTGAACAGCCAGGGGCCTATGGTAATGTTAATCTGTCCCTGGTTCACATGGTTCACACATACAGTATCTGCAGCAGATCTTCAGCAGATTTGATGTTGCAGATTTGCTTTGTATCTGCAACTTCAAACCTGTGCCATCAAATCTGCTGCAGATCCTGTACATGTGAACGCACTCTTAAAAGGGGTTATCCAGCGTTAAACAAATTTTAATATCTCTAAATTCTTTTCTACATAACAGCAGCAAGCTATTAAAAGTTGCCTACTGCCGGACAATCCCTTTAAGGAATTGACCATGCTGAATTTTTCGGCTGCGGTCGCAAAAATAAAAATCAATGTGCGGCATAATCAGGATCAGCAGATCATTTACTACTTTGCAAAAAGCGACGATGATCTATCAGTGTAGTCTGCATGTTGCTGTGTATGAACAATCCCATAGGGCTTTGGTGTGTGGCTGATCCCATGTGTATTCCAGATTACAGATACTAACCAGTAGGTGTAATGTTATGTTAGGCTGGGTTCACACTGCATTTTTGCAATCCGTTTTTTTATCCGTTTTTTTGCAAAAAAACGGATGAAAAACGGATTGCAAAGAAAGGATGCATTGATGTGCATGCGTTTTTCCATTGACATCCATTATAAAAAAAGAAAAAGAAATCAAAACATATTCGGTTTTTTACAGACCGTCCGTTTGTCCGTTAAAAAAAACTGATCCGTTAAACGTATGCTGAAAACGCAGTGTGAACCCAGCCTAACTCCTTTTTAATATTATAGGAAACTCAGCATCCGCTCCATAAAAATGAACAGTGATATGCTGCGTTTACATGTAACGATTATAGTGCGAATTTGCACGATAACGATCGAATTTGAACGATAATCGTACGTGTAAACGCAGCGAACAATCAAACGACGAACGAGAAATCATTTTGATCTTACAACATGTTCTCAAATCGTTGTTCGTCGTTTGCAAAAAATTCGCAGATCGTTCCGTGTAAACAGTCGTTTGCCGATTTAACCAATGTGTGAGATAGGCTTAAGCGATCGCAAAATGATCGCAAAACGAATTTTCCGTACGATATATCGAAAAAAAAATTGTTACTCTGACATCGTTAATCGTACGATCGGGCCAATTATCGTTTTGTGTAAACTTCTAAACTTTAGTTACTTCTGGTCCACACAGAAGAAGCTATGCAATTTATGAAGTCAGAGGGGTGGTCATGTGACATGACAGCTGGACCGGCAGGGCTCCTAGCAGATTGCCAAGCTACCTGCCCAGGTGATCGCTAGATTGTCCGGGGAGCCCATAGCAGATCGCAGCTGTCTGCTGCCACGGCCAGGGCCGCCGATAGGGCAGTACAAGTGGTACTGCCGTATGGGGCCCGGACCCTAAGAGACACGGGGGGGGGAGCCCGGCGGGCCCGCCGGCCGCCGCCCCCCGACCGCTACGCTAGGGGGGCCCGCACGGGCCCCCTTGCCACCTGTTTTTGAGCATCCCGAGAAGCTGCGGCCACGCAGCTTCTCGGGATGCACTGATCGCTTCGATGTTCCGCCCGCACAGTGAGCGGGCGGAACATTAAAGCGATCAGAATACAGGAGAAGGACCTGTCAGCGTCCTCCTCCTGTATTCTTTCCCATAGGCTGCCGGCACTTCATGCCAGCAGCCTATGGGAGGCCGGGCCGTGACCTCTCCGGCAGGCGTGATGATGTGACGTCATCACGCCTGCCGGAAGTCCCGTCCCTGCGGCTCGCAAGATGGAGCCCGAAGAGGAGGAGGGCACCTCTGGGGGCATTATTAGTGTATGGGGGCACCTCTGGGGGCATTATTAGTGTATGGGGGCACCTCTGGGGGCATTATTAGTGTATGGGGGCACCTCTGGGGGCATTATTAGTATATGGGGGCACCTCTGGGGGCATTATTAGCTCATGCGGGGCACCTCTGGGGCATTATTAGTATATGGGGGCACCTCTGGGGGCATTATTAGTGTATGGGGGCACCTCTGGGGGCATTATTAGTATATGGGGGCACCTCTAGGGGCAGTATTAGTATATGGGGGCACCTCTGGGGGCAGTATTAGTATATGGGGGCACCTCTGGGGGCATTATTAGTATATGGGGGCACCTCTGGGGGCATTATTAGTGTATGGGGGCACCTCTGGGGGCATTATTAGTGTATGGGGGCACCTCTGGGGGCATTATTAGTGTATGGGGGCACCTCTGGGGGCATTAGTAGTGTATGGGGGCACCTCTGGGGGCATTATTAGCTCATGGGGGGCACCTCTGGGGGCATTATTAGTATATGGGGGCACCTCTGGGGGCATTATTAGTGTATGGGGGCACCTCTGGGGGCATTAGTAGTATATGGGGGCACCTCTGGGGGCATTATTAGTTCATGGGGGCACCTCTGGGGGCATTATTAGTATATGGGGGCACCTATGGGGGCATTATTAGTATATGGGGGCACCTCTGGGGACATTATTAGTATATAGGGGCACCTCTGGGGGCATTATTAGTGTATGGGGGCACCTCTGGGGGCATTATTAGTGTATGGGGGCACCTCTGGGGGCATTATTAGTGTATGCGGGCACCTCTGGGGGCATTAGTAGTGTATGGGGGCACCTCTGGGGGCATTAGTAGTTCATGGGGGCACCTCTGGGGGCATTATTAGTATATGGGGGCACCTCTGGGGGCATTATTAGTATATGGGGGTACCTCTGGGGGCATTATTAGTATATGGGGGCACCTCTGGGGGCATTATTAACTCATGGGAGCATCTCTGGGGGCATTATTAGTGCATGGGGGTACCTCTGGGGGCATTATTAGTTCATGGGGGCCACCTCTAGGGGCATTATTAGCTCATGGGGGCACCTCTAGGGGCATTATTAGCTCATGGGGGCACAGCAGGGAATCCTACATACAGGGGGCACAGCAGGGGATCCTACTTACAGGGGGCATCCCACACAGCGCAGTTACTATGGGAGCCTACAGGGGGGAGAAAGGAAAGGAAGTTGCTAGAAATGTGCGGAGCCTAAATTGTTTGTCTCGCAGGTTCTAAGGGGATGAAACGTATCTGGAAGGACTCATCATGGAGGTCTGGGCCGGATGGAGAGGAAAAGGGAAAGTGACGCCTCAGATCAAAGAAGACGTCACCTGTGAGTCCCTGTATGACACTTTTCTTATTTTGTAGAACATCATTTTGTAGGGGCGCCCCCGAGGTGACAGCTACTACATTATCTGTACTCAGAGATATCACTGTGTTATCTGTGGTGTTACATAGGACTGCAGGTGACATCTACATTATCTGTACTCAGAGATATCGCTGTGTTATCTGTGGTGTTACATAGGACTGCAGGTGACAGCTACTACATTATCTGTACTCAGAGATATCACTGTGTTATCTGTGGTGTTACATAGGACTGCAGGTGACATCTACATTATCTGTACTCAGAGGGATATCACTGTGTTATCTGTGCTGTTACATAGGACTGCAGGTGACATCTACTACATGATCTATACTCTGAGATATCACTGTGTTATCTGTGCTGTTACATAGGACTGCAGGTGAAATCTACTACATTATCTGTACTCAGAGATACCACTGTGTTATGTGGTGTTACATAGGACTGCAGGTGATATCAGGTGATTTCTCCAGGTTGCAGAAGTTCAAACTTCATCGTGCCCTGGTGTGCTGGTGTCTGTATGTCTGTATACATGTGTGCTGGTGTCTGTATGTCTGTATACATGTGTGCTGGTGTCTGTATACATGTGTGCTGGTGTCTGTATACATGTGTGCTGGTGTCTGTATACATGTGTGCTGGTGTCTGTGTGTGAGATCAATTCTAGAGAACTGGCTCATATATCCCATTTTCCCCAGTGGCTTAAAATGTAACCTCTGTTATACAGTTATAAAATTGTAGAACCTAAATGTGAACAAGGTGCAATTCAAATAGACACTTGTATAGCTGTCTCTTGTGCTCTGTATGCAGTGCATTATATTCACCCTTGCAACATACAATTTATAGCGTGTCTACAAGCCCAGCGGGGCTCATTATGATGGAGACTAAAACTTATACAAGAGTGGGGTAGGGGTTCCCCTGTATTCAGAATGCTGTTGAGTACTAGGCAATGCCCCGTCTGGGATTATTGAATTTCGAGGGTCTATGCAGAGCAGGATAAAGACACCTCTGCTGCACAAACAGGATCTCCTAGAAAGCGTTCTCACCGCCATGTATTCGCTATCACTGGCTTGGGTGAGCTAAACTAGTCTGCCTGGGGGGGGGGGGGTGATTTGTATATGCTCACTAACATGGAACAGCCTCATTATATTAGCCTTATCAACATATTCTATGCTAGTGAGCATACCGGGGGGGGGGGGGGGGGGGGGGGGGGGGGGGTTGGGGCTGTTAGTCCCCTAACAGCCACAGGTTGGTGAACATATACAAATCAAACAGCCCCCCAGACCCTCGAAATTCAATAACCCCAAACCCCATTGCATAAGCACCATTACGCAAGGCCTTTAGAAAAAAAGTGTCAGTCTTATAAAGGAGCGGGGAAAGAACGCTCTGCAGCATATCTTCTCACTCGACGACTTTTTTCAAAACAACGGCCGCTATTTGCTATTAAATGACGGCCATCCACTAGAACTCAACAGTATTTGAACAAAGGGGAGATTTATCAAACATGGTGTAAAGTTAAACTGGCTCAGTTGCCCCTAGCAACCAATCAGATTCTACCTTTCATTTTTCAAAGAGTCTGTGAGGAATAAAAGCTGCAGTCTGATTGGTTGCTAGGGGCAACTGAGCCGGTTTCACTTTACTTCATATTTGATAAATCGCCCTCATGGTCTTTCTGTGTTTTCAATCTACAGCTGGTTTTGGTTGAAAAATACAGAGCAAAAATACTGTGTGTGAACATGGCCTAAAACTGCAGTGGAAGTTAAAAAATAAATAAAAAAATCCTCCATGTGTGACACCAGATTTCAGTGAGTCTGTGGGATATAAAACACGATTTTTCACATTGCTACAAAAGAATAAAGTCAGCCATGTAGTCGCACTCCACATCCAGGGTCACGTCTTCAGTCAGTGCTGTAGTTTGAGAAGCGCATTCTTCCCTCACATGAGCGACATTTCAGCTCAGGTGCGCCTTTCTCGCACATACACTTGCGGAGGAGGATTGTAGCGGCTCGGCAGGTCAGGCAGCGTGTGAATAGCGTCCTGCTGCGCTGGGAAGTGACACGGTGTGCAGTCAGCGCGGTTACATTGTTGCGGGGCTGGTGGGTGATGTACGGGGGCGCTGAGGGGGCGTCCCTGCCTGCACCGTGTCCTCCCGGGCCCCCTCCTCTCCTGTCCCCGGCTAGGTGGAGCCTCACACACGGAAACCCCGCTCCTGACTCACTTCATTGATGAGAAAGAAGCCAGTGAGCTGAGAGCAGGGGACCCCGACAGCACCGAGCCCCAGCACCATGTTCAGCAGGAGCTCCTGGAGGAGACACTCCGGCAGATCTGTGAGTACCGCTCCTGCAGTCCTTACTGCTGCAGAACCTCTTGTCATTGTCACTATACTGTGCAACCTGTAGTTAGTTTTAAGCTGTGGCATGCTGGAATTTGTAGTCCCCTAACAGCCACAGGTTAGTGCTATCTCTTGCATCCTGCTAGTTCTTTATTGCTCTTGTCATCTGCTGCTACTTGTAGTTCCTCAGCAGTTAGTGCAGCTGAATACAATATTTTTAAGCAAGGTGTTAGCTGGGGGTTGTAGTTCTACAATATTGGCAACTACACAACTTGTAGGGACCCAAGAGGTAAGCAACTACCTGCTGATATACTTCCAGGTGATATGATACCAGCTACATTGTGTTGCTGCTGCAGAACCTCTTGGCAAGGATCATGTTCATAACATTGCAGCCTGTGGCTAGAGACATAAGCCTCTAATGATGGTAACTCTGCAGATTAGTTACTCAGGTGGTTGTTGCTGCTGGAGAATATCTTGGTTGTTTTCTATGTAGGTGTCTGGGATCTACTGGGAGTTGTAGTCCCACAGAAGATGAGCATTTATAGGTTATGGCTGCATATGGCTCATTTGCCAATAAAGACATAGCCCCAGTGGCTACGTCTGGTGATGTAGTGTGTAGTGCTGCTGCGGAACATCTTGTGGATATTGTAGAACTACATTAAAGTCCCATTAATTGTGAGGATAATCTAAGACTGTATGGTGATGAGTTATCATTAGCCAAGAGTATGGGGCATGTAAATCTGCAGTGTATATACCGGTAGTACATGTGAATGTAGCCCTAGTCTTTCCATTATATTTCCTTTTTCTTTTGAATCTGCTTCTGGCTTTGGCTAAAAAAAAAACAAAAAAAAAACCTGCATGTGTGGTTTGAGGCTAAAAGAGTTGTATGACTTTAAAAATATAGTTCTGCTTGTTTCTCTCGAAACAGTGCCCCCCTGTTTCTGGGCTGTGTCTGGTATTGCAGTTCATTCTCTGGTCTGCTTTGTGTTTGTGGTATTGCAGTGCCATTCTATTGAAGTTAATGGAGCTGTAGTTGTAATACCACACACAACCGGAGGACAAGTGTGGCACTATTTAAGTAACTATTAAAGAGGACCTGTCACCCCCCGTGCTTGCGACTGATCCCCCACTATGTTCTCTTTCCTGACAAATAGGAAATTTTAGCTCAGCCACAGCGTTGACCCTCCAGGGATTGACTGAGCGGCACTTATATGTCCAGGGATCCTCTTTAGGGAGTGCTGTGGATTGGTTTCAGAATTTCCCAATGAACGTCAAAAAGGAAGAAAAAATTTGCACAGTTTCGGTCCTGTGTAAAGAGACTTTAATGGAGTGTGACTTTGTTTGGGACTGACAGGTGGCTGTATGGCTATGGCTGCTATCATGTGCAGTAAACTATATGAACTCACCAGTTTCCCAACTGAACCCCCCCCCCCCCCCTTTTGTAGAAGCAGCTAATTTCCACTGGTCCAGTAGCATACTCCTGAGGATCATCATTAGCCATTGTCAATAATTATCAGTAAGTCGCTGTGTCTTGTGACTTCAGAGCTTCCCCTGCTCATCACTTGTCACACTGTAACTCCTTCCAAATCCTTCTTGTTAACTCTGAAATCCATAAAAAGCATCAGAGAGCGGCCATGATCCCGGCAGGGGGGAGGGGGAGCTGCACCTGACTCCAGCTATAATGTCATTAGCACAGAGCACAATACCCTGCTTCAATAATTCAGCGGCCTCCATTCATTACAACATACGGATGTCCTTTCCTTTCAGACTTGCTGTAAATAACCCAACTGCTGCTGCTACTTTGTAAAGAGTCTCTACAGACATCCTAATGGGACCAGCTAAATAGTGCTGCCATTTACATAACATATAAATACAGGAATGTATACAAATAGTAAAGTTGTGTCATAGAGGTGGACAGGGAATTCATCCACCACCAGACGTTCATTAGGGTATTTGCACACTAGCGGATAACTTGCTGCAGATTCCTTCACTTTCCCCCCTGTGCTCCCGATTGGCTCTCCACCAGTCCCATAGAATCCATTTTATGCACAGGCAGATTCCGCCCTCCGCCCAAAGAATTGTCATGTCAATTCTTTGGAGCGGACAGCGGAATATGCCTGACCATAGAATGGAATTATAAGACGGGTGGAGAGCCAAGCAGGAGCGCAGGGGGGCAAGGGAAGGAATCTGCAGCAAGTTATTAGTTTAATTTCCGTAGTGTGCACATACCCTTATGCAGTATTGAACCTTAGGTTTGATGCCATGAGACCTGCTTGGAAGGTGTTTTTTTTTATTTATTTTATTTTAATAACTTATCATTTAATTCATGTTGTGCTTCTTTTATTAGGATAGCATTTATGGTGTTTTTGTGATGCTTTTATGTTGGTTCTTCCCCACTGACCAATCATGAGAACAAATACGGAGGAGTCCGCGGTCAGTTCAGTCCCCTCCCGGCTGTCATGTGATCAGTCAGACTCATGAAAATCTGTGAGGGCGTCTGACGTTGCTCACAATCATTCAGGGTCTGAACACTATGGGGGAGATTTATCAAACATGGTGTAAAGTATATTCGTCTTAGTTGCCCCTAGCAACCAATCAGATTCCATCTTTCATTTTTCAAAGAATCTGTGAGGAATGAAAAGTGGAATCTGATTGGTTGCTAGGGGCAACTAAGACAATTCCATTTTTCACCAGTTTGATAAATCTCCCCCTAAGATTATGTGTGTGTGAATTTTTTTTTTTTGAATGACAGTTTAAGGCTGGGTTCACACTACATATATTTCAGTCAGTATTGTGGTCCTCAACATTGTGTGAACAGATCCTTTCTGTGTTTTTAATCCACTCCTGGTTTTGGTTGCAATATGAGGACCACAATACTGAATGAAATATACGTAGTGTGAACCCAGCCTTAATATGTAAGAAACCCTTCTAAACCCCTTCCATCTATTCCTCAAGACTGATTGTAGTAGTTTTTTAAATATAGCGTGTTGTATGACGCAGGAGGCTGCTGCAGTCATCACTCAGAAGCAGAGTGGGAGAGGGTTTGTAAGGTTCTCTATAGGGATGAGCGAACCGGCTGAGGTTTGGGTTCGTATGAACAGCAGGAATCAGAAGCCGATAGTTCAGGTTCATACAAACCTGAACCTCAGCCGGTTCGCTCATCCCTAGTTCTCTGCTAAAAGCTCTGCACACTTCTCTGGTAAAGGGGTATTTAGAGTTAAAATAAGTATCCCTGATCCCAGGACTCCCTCCCCCCCCCCCCCCACAATCTCGAAAAAGGATACTCATTTTAGAATGGAACAGTGAGTCACGTGTGGTGATGCTCCATTTATTGTATAGGGCAGGTCCCTGCTTTCGAGATTGTGGAGGGTCCCAGAGATCGCCCCTCAACTCAGGAAACCCTCTGCTCTGTAAAAGAGATCCCCAGTATGGTTGACTCAAGCCCTTCTTGCCTTAGAGAAAGAAGCGATAATCGTTCGGTTGAATAGCAGTTAACGATTAATCGACGAACGAGAGAACGTTGATCGCTTAATAAGACCTGGACCTCTTTTTATCGTTGCTCGTTTGCAAATCATTCACCTGGAATAAGACGTCATTCGCAGTAGCGAGGAACGCAATAGCGATGACAAGACGACCATAAGTAACGATAATAGTTTTGTGTAATTGGGTGAATGATTTCAGGTCGTTCGCAATAGAGGTCGTTTGAGATCGTTTATCATTAACGATTATCCAAACGATAATCCTCCCCTGGAATAGGGCCCTTAGAGTTCAGTTGTCAATTTTAGAGTTGGGTTGGAGGAATTGTAGGGTCTCCCATAATAAAAAGGTTGGGAATTCCTTTACTCACTGTAAATAGGGTCTCACCACCTAGTCTCTGCAGTTGTATTAGCCGTGTGTGTTTCTCAGGGAGTTAAAGGGCAGTAATGAATTTATAGTTAACAAAAAAGTAAGTAATTATACTGTCAGCCTGTAATAGGACCAGGTAATATGATCGGCTCCTGTTTGTTCTCCATTGTGTTTGGTGGAGCATAGCAATTTACACCAAAGCTCTGTTAGATTCTTATGACTTTGTGTTCTGGTGCCATGTAAGAGTCACAATGAACAGGATACATACGCATTTCATAAATTCAGTACAGGAATACTTACATTGAAAGGGGCCTAAGCTGACTTAAAGGGGTTCTCCACCTTCGACAATTCCTACTTGTATAATCTGTTAGTCAAATTACACATGATCCACAGTAAGTAGAGACCCCAGCGATTAACTGTAATCTGTGGGGAAACTTGATAGCTAGGCTACGTTCACATGGCCATTAAACACATAATTTTGATGTGGAAACAATTATCACAATTTCCATGTGAAAAACAATGCAGCGTTTTGTCACTACTTTCTGGGTGGTTCTGCTCCGAAGCTCCCATTGATATTAGCACTATACTGATGCTGCTCAGAGAACGCTGGGGTCAGGGAGCCATTAAAAGGGTTATCCAGCGCTACAAAAATATGGCCACTTTTTCCCCTCTCATCTCTAGATTGGGTGGGGTTTCAAACTCAGTTCCATTGAAGTAAATGGAGCTTAATTTCAAACCACACCTGAACTGGAGACAAGAGAGGGGGAAAAGTTGCCATGTTTTTGTAGCACTGGATAACCCCTAAGGGTAGAAACCCACTTGCCGAATCCGCAGCGAGTCTCCTCGCTGCGTATTTGCAGCGAGTCTCGCTGTGGATCCTGTCCCTATACTTTCAATGGCAGACAAACAGTAAGTAAACAGTAAGCGATCGGGCGGCCGGGGCTGCAGGGGGGGGGGGGGGGCGATCGGGGCTGCTTCAGTTTTCCTGCATCACCATCACAGGTGATTTTAAAATAAGTAGTACTCTGCTATCTGTGTATAAATGTGCTGTCAGTCACTGGTTAGCACTGCTCACATGACTTCTTAGCCCAGAATGAGCAGAGGTTTACAGGAATAAATGACAAGTTATCCAGGATTTTTTCCAACAAAACTATATATCAATCTTCTCAGCTCCTCCTGCAATATTCCATGCTGCTTGCAGATTAGACTCTATTTTCAATATAATAGGTTCCCTTTAGAGGGGCTGTCTGGTTATTCTGTCCCTCTGCATTAAGTAACTAGATAACTGAGTTGGCAAAAGGAGTCACAGCACTGCACATTACCCAGACAGCTCATTGATTTCAGTAGGTTTTGTGTAAGGCTGGTTCACACTGCATTTTTACAATCCATTTTTTCATCCCTTTAACGAAAAAAAAAAAGGATAAACAGATGGATTTGTGTGCATCTGTTTCTCCATTGACTTCCATTATAGGGCCATGTTGGACATGTTGAAAGATAAAGATTTTTGCAGGGCCGCTGACTTCTTTGGGTGCGTGTAGTAGCACAGGCAGCAAGCTGGGACTGAGGGGGAAGCAATTGCTTATCTGACAGGTCGGCGCTTGCTTCCCCTTTGTTATCGTTCTGTGTAATACTGCCTTATGGTGTCACTGTTACCATTAAAAACTTTTGACATATCCTAGTGACATGTCAAAAATTTTGATTGGTCTGGGTGTACCGATCGGGAGAAGATGCGCTAAGCGCGGTCCTATCACTCGATTCATCTGGCTCATAATATACTGTAAGTCTATGAAGTACGACTGATTATGCTGACACAGAGTGGAGAAGATGCGCTACAGCACGGCCCTCTCCTGCTCTCTCTCCCGATCAATACGGATTTGAACACTTAGAACAGAACTGATCAAAACTTTTGACATGTCTCTATGACAAGTCAAAAGTTTTCTATAGTGACAGTGACACTTTAAAGGGGTACTCCAGCGGGGGGCTTTTTTTTTTTTTTGCTGGGAGCGGCTGAGGGAAACAACGTCTACTCACCTCCCCGGTTCCAGCAACGGGTCCCGCATCACGGCGCTCCGGTCCCGGTTACCGGCCGCTTCTTGGTGTCTGACGCGGGCCTGTGACGATACGTCCCAGGTCCGCTCAGCCAGTCAGTGACAGAGGCGGGATCTGAGTCACTGACTGGTCACTGAGTCACTGAGTCTGAGTCACTGACTGGCTGAACGGACCTGAGACGTCACGTCTCGGGCCTGCGTCAGACACCAGGAATCGGCCGGGGACTGGAGCGCCACAACCGGGGAGGGGGAACGGGGAGGTGAGTAGACGTCGTTTCCCTCAGCCACCTCCTCCCCGGTCCCAGGAAAAAATGCCCCCCCCAGCTGGAGTACCCCTTTTAAGTCTTTCTTTATACTCGTCCTCCATTTATGATCTGTTCCTGACTTAGTATTCGGTACTTCCAATTAAAAACTGTAATGTGTGAACACAGCCTCAAACCCGTTAACAGCCATGTAGACTGAGGTCATCAGTGTGTTGGTTATGTGTCACTGTGCTGTAGTTTTTAGAAATTTACAGTTCATTAGTAGCAGCACGATTCCAGCAGTCTGGCATATTTATGAGCTGCAAGATGCCTCCGCCCTCCCACCGTGCAATGCTGGGTTCACACATAGTATTTTGGTCAGTATTTAGTTCTTATTTTGTTCTGTATTTTTAGCCAAAACCAGGAGTGGAACTAAGATACTGAAATCTGTAAAAATGCGCTTCTATATCTGTGTTTTGGACCTTCTCCTGGTTTAAGCTGAAAATGCCAACCACAATACTGTAAGCCCAGCCTTATTTCTCACTACAGCAGTGCTTCTTAAGGCCCTATTCCACCAACAGATCTGACGACAGATTATCTGCCAAAGATTTGAAGCCAAACCCAGGAGTGGATTTCAAAAGAGGAGAAATCCAGTCTTTCCTTTATTACCTGTTCTCTGATTATAGTCTGTTCCTGGGTTTGGCTTCAAATCTTTGGCAGATAATCTGTCGTCAGATCTGTTGGTGGAATAGGGCCTTAAGAAGCACTGCTGTAGTGAGAAATAAGGTTGGGCTTACAGTATTGTGGTTGGCATTTTCAGATCTGTTGGTGGAATAGGGCCTTTAAAGGGAAAGGGCTCCTTTTTTTTTGCAAAACAGTCGGGGAGGAGGTGGGTGAACATAACATGTACTTACCTCCCCGGCTCCACTGTCATCCACTCTGGTTCCCGATCCCTGGCTACTTTTAGGTCTGAGTGGGATCTTGGATGTGACATGTCACATCAGCCACTCGGCGGCCAAGGCAGACTCCACTACTGCCCCTGACTGACTGAGCAGGCCTGACATGTCCCATGCCAGGTCATCCAGTCATGCAGCGCCCCCAATTTTCACTGCAATTATCAGAAGCTATTCTATGCAGCAACTTCTGGCTTTCCAACATAAGGAACTATTTATTTATTTTTCTTTTGCTTATTTTAACATCAAGCCGTCTTCAGGATATAAATGGAATCTGAACTGAACAGTATTTTTATGGTAGCATTGACTTTCATCACATATTTTGAGGACTGTCCTTCACCAATCCTGGAAAATGGACAAGATATGCAATGCCTAAGGTACTCTCCTCATTCATCAGGGGAATTGGAGTATGTAACTCCCATTCTCGGCTGTGGCACTCTCTATACAGTTCAGTTCTATGGAAAAGTGTTGTCACTTGTCTAAGAGTTGTTAAAAGAGAACATAATCTCCATGTGAAACATTTTGTTTGGTGCAATTCTCTGAAAATTGTAGCATACATGTGGCATACATATATATGCTACAATGGGGCATACATACATGGAATAAGGTTAGCCAGATGGGAATTATTAAACTGGAACTCCTTTTCTAGGACCAGTACTTACTACCCATGATGGAAGTGTTTCTTCCTTTACACACTCATCTTCTGAGAATGAAAGCTGCTCTTGAAGTGGAGCTGTCATTTCTCTCTGAGAAGATCTTGATCCACATTGCCCATTCCCTCATCTGATCATTGTACTGTGTACATGGGATTGTCTGGTTCTTCCTGCATCTTTTATTAAACACACATTTTTATCATCTTCCATCCTGTGCCTTGTTACCCGTGTGTTTATTTAATCAGGCAGAGTTGTGTATTTTCATTGGCCTTGTGTATCTCACAAATCCAATGTTTCCTCCACATTAAATACTATTAACAGAGATCAGCACTGAGTAGTATAAAGGAAGCAACAACTTGGGGTGCTGAAGTTAAAGATCTGCTATAACTAGTGTGGGTACAATAAAATATATTGTGCAACATTATACAATAAATTTATTTAGTTTCCATTCTTGCTTTTACCACTTACCAATGTAGACAAATGCTTTTTTTTTGCACATACAGATACTCCTAAATAGAAACTGAGTTCACAGGGTTTTCCCACAAGCAGGATGAGCATTGGGAGCTCTAGCACTTAGATCCCCATCGTTCACAAGAATGGGGTCCAGTTTTCCTATTATAGATTGAGCAGTAAGACAGAGTGAATTAGTCAGGCGTTATACTCAACCATCTCTGTCAGTTTCATAGTAGGTCAGAAAACCTGCAAAAGAGGGGTCTGTGGAGCCTCAGTTACAAGTCTCAAAACACAGGAATAGCCAGATATCCCTCCAGGGGAGGAAAGCCTATTGCCAAGGGGGTGACTCCCAGTGGGGAGATCACCAAACCACCCTGATACGTAGCCCCTTAAGTCCCATTCGGTTGTGAGTATTGGAACATAAATAGGGAAATACCAGGGTTTACCAAGGCAGGCATCCATCCACAGACAGCTTTTTCAGGGTAGTTGCCCCTCGTCAGTGTGGAGTAGGATTCTGGCTAACAGGGGCAATGAAAAATTTTACCTCCAGAAACCATTCACAGCTAAACTTTCATTTTGCCAGAGCTGCTTAGGATATCAAAGATGAGCTGTGATTTGTTACTATGGTCAAATTATATTAGTTTTTGTTTCACATGGATTGATAAATCTTGGCCCTTACTTCAATAGAGATATATTAAAGAGGTATTCTGAGTCAATTAAAAATCAAACTACAGTATGCTAAGTGTGTAAAATGACAAACTAGAGAATACTCGCCTCTCCCCATCCAGTGGCAGTACTTTGGTCTGCCCTGTTCCTTCTTACCATACTTACCATATGCCGCACTCTCCCTGTTCTGCTGATGACATTCTGAATACACTTCAGCCACAGTTTGGAGCTTCACCAGGACAGCGGCAGGGGAAGCAAACAAGAGGACCAGAGAGGACTAGAGCACTGGCACTAAATGGGGAAGGTGAGTATTCTCTAGTTTGTTATTTAATACACTTAGCATGCTGTACTTACATTTTATACTACCTCTTTGAGAAACTAACCAGCCCTGAATTTTAAACCCAAGAGCCAAATGGTGTTGTAAGATACAGATTCAATTCGAAGAGGGTGTTTAACAACTTAATGTTTTTTACTTTTATGACCTGTGAATTAGACAACCATAGTGATATGATAGATAGAAGTCAGGCTTCCAAAACTACTGAGAGCGGGGGCCCGAAGTCCCAATTTCTTGACTGGTTTGCCAACCTTGCACAGCTACTCTCCATAGAAATAAATCGGAATGATCTGATTGCTCACGTTCGCTTGTTGTTGACATTCCCTTTCAGTTTGCTTTTAACAAAGGGAACAATGTCTCTAATCTGTGATCCTGTACTGGCAGTCAGTTTGTGTAAATGGCCCTTACCCTACTGTGCAAGCATACCACAGCTTTATGAAAGCGTATATGCTGAATGCACTTCCTGATGAAAAGCCTTCCCATACTAAAGCCATGTTCAGACGTGGCAGAATTGCTGCAGATTTCTGGCACTGATTTGGCTTTGTAAAGGCTCTATTACATGAAGCGATTATCGTCCGATAATCATCTTTTCTAATAGAAGACAACGATCAGCCGACATGAACGATGTCGGCTGATCGTTGTCTGTCGTTTTTCTTTCAACATGTTGAAAGACAAATGACTAAGATAGGAGTGATCTGCTGCCATCACTCGGTGGAATAGGAGCGACAGCAACAGACCGCTGCTATCTTCTATGGGCTGCCCGGACGATCTAGCTATTACCCGGGCAGCCCCTCGCAGCTCTCCACAGCCCCCCCGCACTTACCCACTCATTTGCTCCTCTTCATTGCCCCGTGTAATAGAGACTTAAAAAAAACAAAAACAACCAATCAATCATAAACATAGTTTTTACACTTATCATCTCCATCCCTCCTGAGTCTGTCTCTGTTTGCAGGTCCCTGAAGCTTCAGTTGGTGCCTTCATTTTTTCTTCACTTCCTGGTTTGGGCTTTCCCATGATGCACTTTGTCTCCTGTGATGTCTAACTGACTTTATAAAACTGTTAGATGGCATACAGCTTGTTCAGCCAATCAGAGCTGAGTCATCTGACAAAGGGAGGCTGGCCTAACAGGGCCTAGACCTGCCTTTCTCTTGATGATGTCATTGTCACAAAATGGCTGCCACAGAGCAGCCTGGGGTCAACAGTCATTAGGTAAGAATAAGTTTACTTCACTTCCTGGTGGGGGATTGAGGGGGGTAAAGATAGGGAAAGGGGGGCAGATCGGTGATAGAAGCATATTCCAAAGTTATATAACTTTGTAATTTTTTTCAATTACTGGAAAGGGAGTACCCATTTAAGGCTTTGTTCCCACTCCTGTTTTGGTTGCAAAATACTGAGCAAAAATACTGTGTGTGAACACAGCCTAAATGTGCAACAATTTACGGTTCAATACCCATGGATAGTTTTGTGAAAACCCCATCCACACTGAAAAATGGAGCATGCTATGTATTTCCACATGTGAATAATCATACGTGCAGATCGACTAAAGATTTGTGGTGAGATCCCCACCGTATTTTCCTGACACACATACTGCCGTCCTTCTCTAATGACTGAGCACAACTTTCTTTGAACAGAAGTGTTTATTTGCATATGATCTGCTGATTATAAGAAACTGTAGAGCTGATACCCACCATCTGCTGCGTTCGCATAGAAAACTGCATACTGGACCCTCACAGGTCATCGCTCATTCACACTCTGATAGTTTTACACTTGGAAGTTTGTTCAAAGTTGACTCGGGAAGGGTTAATTACACAGACGCTGTTATTTACTCCTGAGAATTTCTCCCATAATGCCTTGCGGTGACTTGGAGACTGGTTCACGGCTATTATCATGTAAATTTGGAGACTTTCACTGTCTTTGCTTTTCTTAACTTTCTGTTTGACTTTTTACACCCTTGTGTCCTCCTTTGACTTGACGCCCAGAGAGTGGATTCAGATTGAAACTCCGCTTGGCCTTCTCGCCATTGACTTGTCTTGAAAGTGTTTTGTTTGCTGTCAAGATATAGAACAAGTCTATTTCACAAAGTGCATGTTTCCCTTCCCAATAAACATAGACTAGAAAGCTGCACCTGTCATCTCATCAAAGGATCTGTGTAGCATAACGAAACTAGTCTTCCTGACAGATCCAAAACCTGCTATAGGCAGAATTAGAAACAAATGGAACAATGGTACACTGATACATTATATACAGTAAACAAGTAGAAATGGTGCAAGCTCCCACCAATTGGCATAATTGGAGGGTCAGTACACATTAAAGGGAATCTGTCGCTTTGAAAATACAATCCAATCTGTTATATAGCAGGAGGAGATGAGCAGATTGATATATAGCTTTGTGGGAAAAGTTCCAGGATAACTTGTCATTTATTCATGTAAATCTCTGCTCATTCTGGGCTAAGTAGTCACGTGGGCGGTCCTACTAAGTGATTGACAGCTGTCTCTATATGAAATAGTAGAACTGCACACTTGTCTTCTTAACCCACAATCTGTGTTGCATGGAGCACATATAAGGAGTCTCCCACTAATAACATTGATGTCATATTGATTACATGAACCATTAATCTGACTAGTAAAGTCTGATCATTGGGATCCCAACCAATACTGAGCTTGTTCACTTGGCCTCCCTTGTTCAGCCATATTGAATTAAAGGGGTAGTGCGGCGCTAAACAATTATTCACTAAATAACACACACAACTGTGCTTAGCCAATCGCGGCTGAGCAGCTGATGATGCGGCAGAGGGCGGCCGGCACTAGGGACGGTCGGAGCGGTTCGGCCGTCCGTCCGAAGATGACATCATTGGCACAAAATGGCGGACGGGAGTCGGCAAGAAGCAGGTATGTATAGAGCACTACACTTCCGGGTGTGGTGTGGGTGGGGGGAAACACGGGGAAGGGGGTGATTCACTAACATAACATACATTACAAAGTTGTATAACTGTGTAATGTGTGTTATTTAGTTAATAATTGTTTAGCGCCGCACTACCCCTTTAATATGCTATCGATAAGATTGGTGGGGAGACCCCTTTGAACATTATCTTGCCAATGAGAATTGACAACTTTCTAATGAGAATGGCCGGCTCCCAACTTCCAAACAGCAGATGTTGGGTGATATGGATTTGGCATGTTGACCTTCAGCTGCCCTTTTGTTTTGAGAAAGATAGCAATGATAGACATTTACACGGTAAAAGGGATACTGCTGTTACTCAAATCTCTGCCAGCTATAAGGCACTAAAACCAAAGAAAACTTCTATAGAGATGTTTCAGAAGTGTTTAAGTGGAGGTCTACTCCCTTGTGAACCTGACTAATTACAATTGTAAAGTGAGCTTATCCAAGGGCCAGACCTTTTTTTACCTTCTTTCCCATCCATCTCCTCTCAACATCACTTGGGTGAAATGTATGAATATACATTTTTATGGTTGGTTATAATTTCACCAATAGAATCCAAGGGGGGCCAATGAAAGCCAACAGGACATTTACCTTACAGTTTTCTGGCCAATAACAGGTGACTGCTCTGGTGTTGGTAGGAGAACCTGTGCCTGTTTATTGCAATGGATACCGACTATGTAGGTGCAATGTACCTACTTTGCTGACCAAGTACAAAGATGGACCATGCTATGTTTTTCCTAGGTAGGCCATGCTATGTTTCGTTGTAAAATTTTCACCATAGTCTATGTATGGCCTGTATTTGTAGCTACTGTATTTGTCAGGCTAGAGAAATGTATGCAAATAAGGCCTTCTCCAGAAGAACAATCCACCTCTGAAAAATCTCCATTGGTATGGCAGTCATGTAAACGGCCATTTATTCAGATAATCCTTTTCATTTTTGAGAACTGCTTATTTGTGTATTCGACATAATACAATAAACGTCTGCCTGATTTAAAGGGGATGTCTACTTATAGACCTTTCTCTTGCTCCACAACCCATAAGGAATGTTAATTTAATGGAGTTGGTGTGGCATCTGTGCAGTCAAGCATCGCATTCATTAACCACATCACGTAGCCCAGACGCCAGCCCTTTGGGGAGCCAAGCTTCTTCATGGAGTAAAGTGTTTTCTTGTAAGGCATTAAAAGAAGTCTCATAACACTCACCAGTGTTTTTGGATACTTTACTTCAGTATTTCTCTACCTTTCTCTTCCTTCTTTAAGTCTGTTCATCAGGATAGTCTTTAGATCAGGTGTAGCTCTTACATTCTTAGAATGTTACTATGATAGTGGAGGGGAGACTGACCCATGGATTGCGGAAGTACATGGATCCTTAGTCACCGGCAAAGCCGGGTCACTACCTCCTACAAGCTCAGCACACCCCTCTCCTGCTGCTGTCATCATAGCTATTATCTTTGTTTGCAGTAAACTCCATACATACAATAAGGTCAGAGCAAAACAGGAATAAGACCTCACTGAAGGAGCAGAGTAGCCCTGATTGTCTGTATTTTCTATTTGCAGATTACATCTTTTGCCGAACCCGAGCGTGGACAACCATGTAATGCCTGCGGTGACCGCTGTCCTGGACTGGCCTTACATAAGTGGAGGTAGGAAAATCTTCTTTTGTCAAGAGATATTGATCTGTAAAAAGCTATGTCATAGAGGGCCGTATTTGACCCCCATTACCCGGTGGAGGACATTTTAGTCGCCATTCAACTTGTATCTGTTGAGGTTTGCTGGATGAGATAATACAGACTTCTGTGCTGTTCCATTGAGCTGGGTTCAGGAAAATACAGATAATGCATGATACTGTATGTATATGTTTTTTTAACATGGGTCCCTATGTATGACAGATGCAACAAAGATGAGCAATGCAAGATGATGGGTAAAGTGGCCTTCAGTCAAGTTATTAGCAAGTTAGAGCCTTACCATAAGGCTCTGTTGGTATCATGTTTGGTGCCCTGCATATAGTCCAGTATGTATTGTAACCTGTTAACTAGATTGAAGCCAAAAGGACGCCCTGAGTTGGTATTTGTCAATGCGTCAATTGTTTCCGATGTGCATTTGCGAACTATACTCTTGGAATAAATTATGTCACTCATTCTAGTGTATTTGTCATAGGCATGCTAAATATTCATTGTGTGAACTGCAGCGTATATTACCATTAATGCACGCATTTTTCACCACTTGATATGCAACATCATACATGCCAAAAAGCCGTGTGAATGTAGCTCGAGGGTTATTCTTCACATCCATGTTTGCTGGATAGACAATCCCTGCACAGACACTCACTACAATTTATAAGGGATGCAGCCAACCAAGGCTGGCCCCTCTCTCTACATGGGCCCCATAGCGGTCACGTGCCTCTGTGGTATGTACCCCCTTTAACCTAATATGTCAGCAGAGGTTGCATGCACATCTCTTGCTATAGAAATGTGTAAAGAAGCAGTGTTTTCTGAAGCTTAATGTGTGATGGTTTTATTCTGCTTTCTTCCCATTTTGAAAAGTTTGTAGAACATTTTTTAAAACAGGAATAAGGGCAGAGAGGTGTTCTTGTAGCTGCCGCTGGCATTGGCAGGCTCTGCAGCAATGGGAATAGCGGTAACCGTGCCCGAGTTGGCTGCATAATTCATTATTTCTGTATTTTGAATGCAGGACTATACTTCAGGAGGGGTCTACATTGTGAATTACTGCAGAGAAAGTTCAGAAGCTTTTTTTCTATCTTTCCTGTAAATAATATATAGGCTTTCCCGGGTTTATAGAGTCACTTATTACTACAGTCTTACTGAAGAGAAATATTGCCTTGAATAAAAGTAATGCTAATAAAAGCCACCAAAGTAAAATGTTGAATTTAACAGACTGGCTAGGTTTATATAGATGTCTTACTGATTTTAAGGGCATGGATAGAGATGTGTGCAAGCATGGCACCCTGCTTAATGCTAAAAGTGGAAAAATGTCCAGTCTAACCTAGGGGATTACGAGAGCCCTGTTCTCCCAATAGGAGAGGGTCCCAGATTTTAGATACCTACATTTAGGCCTAACCTGTGGGGATGGAAAGATGCCTCAAACATACATACTTTGGCCCTATTATTAATGGTATCTCCCCTAAAATGCTTGCTTCATAGGAGATTTAGGTGTATAAGTCTCCTAGGGAAAAGGTGGAAGCTATCAAAAGTGTACCCTCTTATCGACCTTTAACATGGCCTGATTATCGACCATCACTGTTTCCGAATTTTATAGTTCCCGATATGGTTCCCAGAATGGAGAACTCGTATTTGTAGAGTTTATGGGTTCAAGACCGTGACTGTTCACATAAAAGGTTTATTTACTTTGCAAAAACAACTGAAATTTACTATGGACACCTGTCACCGCAAACACACATTTTCTGATCCCATAAACTAGATTGTTGACGTTTCATGCATTCTATACGTTGTAGAATGTGTTACTTTTCCATCTGTTTTAGCATTTTTCTCTCGTCATGTTCTAATGATTTAGGAAAAATATATGTTACAAGATCACTCGGGTCTGATTTACTGGATGAAGTTAATGATTTTAGTATATCAGTTGTATCCATAGGGTTGACAATTTTCAACAAACCCTTTGTAAAGTTCATATGGGATAACGCTTACCGCGGGGAGTCTCCTTACTAGGAATTACGTTCATTGTTATTGCTAGTGTTATTTCTGCAAATAATGAATATCTCATCATGTCAGTTGATTATGGGAGTCCTACAAAGTAGAAAGCTGTACTTTATGTGGCTATTTAAAGGGAATCTGGCACTAGGTTTATGCTACCTTAAAAGAGGCCAGCATAAACTAGTTATAGTTTATTGACAGGTGACTGCCTATACACAGCATAGATAGATAACTGCCAATCAGCAGCCGGTAGGTGGAGTTTTCTGCTTCTCATGGATATTGAGGACTACTGGGCTCATGCACATACAGGAAAGGACTATTTATTGTCCATGTTACATGGATTGATAATTGTCAATCAGCAGCTGGTGGGGGGAGTTTGCTTGTATCTAAGACTACTATACAATACAAAAGAAAGGGGGACTCAATCTAATACCAAGAGGGCGTGCTACTTAGTGATCCGTAGAATCGATCAAAGCTATCCCCAATGCAAAGCACAGACACATAAATAGTGCACCCCATAAAATTAACAATATTTTTAAGAAATACTTAATTGAAATATCCTCAACGCCAACATGATTGAAAACACTTACAAACCACACAGGGTACAAATATGCCACAGAAAAACTGATTAAATAAACCGATTCTCTCCAAAGTGGCCACACCAAGTTGCCATGGGGATGTAAATACAGTAATACCTCTGTACTCGAACACAATTGGTTCTGGAAGGCTGTTCCAGATTTAAGCAGTTAGAGACCCGAGCTGTGTTTTCCCATAGAGAACAATGTAAATGTGTTTAATGGTTTTTTACTCTTCGTGGGTCAGGTGCAAAGCCCCCGGCCCACAGTGTGTAAAGAGAAAAGTGGTGATGCAATAGTATCACCACTTACCTCCTCTGGACTAGTAGTAAGTTGTGGTGCATCGTTCAGCACTACATACTGTAAAGTAGCGGGGATTCCCGACATTATGACAGGCATCCCCACTCTAAACCGGATGGTGTCAGCCAGAGAGGGGCTCCCCGCTGGGCATTTATGATGACCCAGATCTCCTGCACAGTGATGTCCTCCCTCTCCAGGTGGCTAGTGCGCTCAGCTACGTAAGAGACATGCCGGCAGCCTGGGAAGGGGAAAATGTCACTGTGCATGGAGCTTGGGTCCCCCCCAATATACAAACAGCATCCCCCTTCATACTACCGTCAGTCCAGCAGTCTTATGCAGGAAGAGAATGAGAGCAGTCCTGGAGCTCCTGCACGATGACATCCTCTCTCTCCAGGCAGTTGGTGTGTCTTTTATGTAGCTGAATGCGCTTGGAGAGGAAAGACATCCCTTTGCAGGAGCTCCTGGTCACCGTAAATTCCCGGCAGGATATCGATGCTCCTGTAACCTTGGTGTCCGAACACCTCAATAAGTGTCAGCTGAACAATAGTTCAGCTGACACTTATCTCCCCTGATTTTGTTCGGATACCGACCAATGTTCGAGTTCCAAACTAAATTTCAGGAGGAAATGTGGTCTGAATACCAAAGTATTCGAACACCGAGGTATTACTGTAATGTTAGTAGGTACATATGCTTTCTTTCATTTTTGGGGTGAGGTTAGGGGGGGCCAGATAGCTAATTAGCACACTTTACAAAGTTATATAACTTTGTAATGTGTGTTTATTAAGGGAAAGAAGTAAAATGCCGCTTACTTCTAATCGTATGTAATAAATAGAGGGAATTAGGGTGTGATGAACACTCTTCCCCCTATCTGCACTGGGGGTCTGATCACTGTAACGGAAGTCCCACCGAGCTGACCCCTTTGTTTAGTGGAGTGGGAGATGTGCATGCTCACTGACGCTCCTTTCAGACCTGAAGATAGTACTGAGTATAGCACTTGGCTATCTTCATGTGGATTATCCTATCTATCCTATCCTTCTGTTTGAAGATGAGTGTCCTTCAAGGTCAAACCCCTTTAACTATTACTATGAAAGAGATGACAGTTTTGTGGGCCAAGGCAGGAATGGATCTGCAATGAAGCATCCCCCTTTACTGCGACCAGACCTCCTTGTTCCTTGCCTTTAGCTCAAGACCTGAATATTTTTAGATAAACTGGTTGCTAGGGACTTTGTATGCATAGCAACCAGCCTACCTAATTTTTTAAGCGCTTCATCTTATAATTGGAGTGGAAATGGGCGGAAAAGTTTCAAAACTGTATTTTGTGAACCAACTAAATGTCTAATTTAGCTATGGAAACAACGCCTCTAATTTCATATGTTTTCAAGAGTGTATATGTGCCTCGGCTGACTGCACAGAATGATTAATAAGCCTTAATACAGCACATAGGCTATGAGGTAAGATGTTGTGAATGCTGCCAGGATCGGTACTATCCCTTGTGCATTTTCTTTAAGCCGCTCACTAATTATATTAATTTCAGTGAAATACAAATGTTACAGCATGTTCTTATTGTAGGGAGAAGAGTGGTTCTCGCAGGTGGGGGCATTCTTTTCCTTTCTCCTCTTTGTTTCTGAATATGTAGAACATTGAGTGGATCATTAATTTATAGTCTGAGTAAAGAAGCCTCGGAGGCTGTATTCCAGTTCAGGTATGTAGCATATTGCATAATTAGCTATTGTTACCATCCGAGTGAACTATGAGCGCTCCCTGTAGGACCGAAGACATTCAGAAAGACACAGTGGATCCAGAGCAGCATAACTAGCAATTCTTTATTATGTTATTTGAATCGCTCCTTTCACAGGCAGCATCGATCTAATAATCCATGCAAGGAGGACTCTTACTACTTGTTGTTTATGATCGTCACCAGTAAAATAGTCAGGGGGGGGGGATTTATCAAACATGGTGTAAAGTGAAACTGGCTCAGTTGCCCCTAGCAACCAATCAGATTCCACCTTTCATTCCTCACAGACCCTTTGGAAAATTAAAGGTGGAATCTGATTGGTTGCTAGGGGCAACTGAGCCAGTTTCACTTTAAACCATGTTTGATAAATCTCCCCCAGGGTTTGTACCATGTTGACTAGTGTCTGCATGGGGCCACCTGAGAGGGACCCAACTCTGCAGTTGCTAAAGGATAATACCCCTAGCAGAGTTCACTATAGTCTAGTCTTCAGTTTGTTGTAATACCATAGATGTAAAAAACACAATTAAGGAGGATTTAGTAAGACTGGCATGTCAAACAGCAATGGTATTCTGGCATCAGGGAGTGATGTGTGTTTACAGCATGCTGCCTTGTACTGAAAAATTCTACAGAAACAACAAGCAGACAGAAAAAAAGCAGCAGGTGCTGCAACTTTAAATGATACTGTGCCCCCCCCCCCATTTACATAGGAGACGTTCTCAGTAGCATCAGTTCCCAAATTACCTTGGTCAGTGGTGTCCTTTGCTTCTTTTATGTGCAAAAATGGTTTTATTAAAGGGATACTCCAGAGATTTGTAATTTACTTCTATTAAAAAATCTCAAGTCTTCCAGCACTTATCGGCTGCTGTATGTCCTGCAGAAAGTGGTGTATTCTAACCAGTCTGGAGAGCAGGAAAAAATTTCTATGGGAATTTGCTACTGCTGTTGACAGTTCCTGTCAAACACAGAGGTGGCAGCAAAGATCATTGTGTCAGACTGGAAAGAATACACCAGTTCCTGAAAGTACTGGTGTACTGGAAAACTGTAGATTTTTTAATAGAAGAAAATTACAAATCTCTGGCACTTTCCGACACCAGTTGATGTAAAAGAAAAAAATAGGTGGAGTACCCCACCTAAAGGATTTTTGCCCAGAAAAGAAGCAGAGGACACCACTGACAAAGGTAAATGTACAGTGGTTTTAAAGCAGAGCTCCACGTCACTATATTCCTACATCTCTGTTGTCAACACTTTATAAAATAACTTCCCTAACTTGTCCTAGGATTTGATACGGATTTTCTCAATTGAAGGAAATGAAACAAGTCAGACACACCTTTTCCTAAAAAATCCTATTGTTCCCTTTAAAAGACCAGCCCAGCTAGACATTGTGAGATGAGTTGAACATTATTTTGGCTTAACCAGCAGTTAACCTGTCGCAGTCCTTTGTGTATGTGACTGATGAAGTCATTAGGATGCCAGTTACATTATAACAGCCTGGTTAAGAGTTTAGGGTTTTTTTCTCCCCTTGTTCAACCCCATAGGATTTAGTAATAATATTCTGGGTATTGTTACTCAGCCAGATTGTCATCATCTCATGCAGTCTAAATAGGGTTAATTTTGCGGGTTTAGACCTATCTATGCAGACATATGGAACTAATATCTGGAATATAAATACTGGCTTATATCACTTCTAGAAGCAGCCATTATCCTGTTGTGAATTGTTCTGAGGGTATCGGAGGTAATGTTAAAAAAATACTTAGGGAATTTGGATCCACTTTAACACTTTCTAGCAAATTTCAGAGGTGAGCTGACTACAACTACTATTTTTAGTTGTCTCATGTAGTTGTAGTGTGGTGCCTGGTTTGGTGTTACCAAGTAGTAAGCAACCATACAAAATTTTGTTTCCTAATCAAGTGTGGCTAAACCTGCATTGGAGACCTGATCATGGCGCATACTGTATGTGTCAGTAGTAGAGGACACCTTAAGAGAAGCTGTCAGCTCTATAAGGGTCCTATTCAGAGAGCAAAAAAGGTCCTTCCTCTTCTGCTCTCCGGCTCACCACTTCCTCCCTCTGCTTGTCCATGCAGGTAAAGGGCTCACTACACCAACAGAATATCTGACAGATTTTTTTTAAGCCAAAGCCAGCAATGGATTTGAAAAAAAAAAATCTTGTTTTTCCTTTTATTACCTGTTCTTTATTCCTGTCTTGGGCTCAAAAAAATCTGTCAGATAATCTGATGGTGTAATAGGGCCCTGACTTCCACAGATGAAAGCGGGCGCTGTGGACATTGTGTTCAGGCGAAACCATGCCCACACACAATGTCCAATGTAACACTGGGCAGCTATTGATCACTGTCCGCAACATGCTTCCACCCCCCTCTCACCTGTGGAAGTTATCAGGAAAGACGAGCAGAGGGAGGAAGTGGAGCACCTGAGAGCAAGAGTGAGGAGTTTTTTTTTTTTGTTTCTGGGTAACCCCTGGCTGGTCTTGACAGTGGCCGTCTTGTAAATCATTGCTAGTAGTTCCAATTAGACCTCTCCCCAAATGGGTCCTAAGTAGAGATGAGTAAAGCAGGCTTTGTTAAGATCTGTATGAAGCAGCACGCTTGGCTTTTAAATCCTGATGTATGGCGCTCTGTGGAGAATGTGAAGTCAGCCTGAGGATCGCCTGGAAAATAGATGGATACAGGCAGTTTCTTCACCTTCTCATGGATGCAGCCTCCTTCTCCACCTTCACCTTCTCATGGATGCAGCCTCCTTCTCCACCTTCACCTTCTCATGGATGCAGCCTCCTTCTCCACCTTCACCTTCTCATGGATGCAGCCTCCTTCTCCACCTTCACCTTCTCATGGATGCAGCCACCTTCTCCACCTTCACCTTCTCATAAATACAGCCACCTTCTCCACCTTCACCTTCTCATGGATACAGCCACCTTCAACACCTTCACCTTCTTATGGATACAGCCACCTTCTCCACCTTCACCTTCTCATAAATACAGCCACCTTCTCCACCCTCACATGGATGCAGCCACCTTCTCCACCTTCACCTTCTCATAAATACAGCCACCTTCTCCACCTTCACCTTCTCATAAATACAGCCACCTTCTCCACCTTCACCTTCTTATGGATACAGCCACCTTCTCCACCTTCACCTTCTCATAAATACAGCCACCTTCTCCACCCTCACATGGATGCAGCCACCTTCTGCACCTTCACCTTCTCATAAATACAGCCACCTTCACCTTCTCATAAATACAGCCACCTTCTCCACCTTCACCTTCTCATGGATACAGCCACCTTCTCCACCTTCACCTTCTTATGGATACAGCCACCTTCTCCACCTTCACCTTCTCATAAATACAGCCACCTTCTCCACCCTCACATGGATGCAGCCACCTTCTGCACCTTCACCTTCGCATAAATACAGCCACCTTCACCTTCTCATGGATACAGCCACCTTCTCGACCTTCACATGGATGAAGCCACCTTCTCCACCTTCACCTTCTCATGGATGCAGCCGCCTTGTCCACGAATCGCCCACACATTGGGAATCAAAAGCTGGGGAAACATGCTTCGCCCATCTCTTGTCCTAAAGCCATCAAAAACTCCTTCTTTTTGTTCTCCTTTTTGATGTTCCATATCCTAAAATTTGTCATAGGTAAAGAAGTCAGTACATATATTTAGCCACATATTTGCTCATATAGCACAGTTGCACCCAGCTTGCTTAAAGCGACTCTGTACCCACAATCTGTCCCCCCCAAACCGCTTGTACCTTCAGATAGCTGCTTTTAATCCAAGATCTGTCCTGGGGTCTGCTCGGCAGGTGATGCAGTTATTGTCCTGAAAAAAACAACTTTTAAACTTGCAGCCCTGTGTCCAACGGCCGTGGCCTAGAGTGCGTGTGCATTATGCTGGCACAACCTCTCCGTCCCTCCTCCCCACCCTCCTCATCATTAGGAATGCTCCAGGCAGATATTCTCCTATTCATCATGGCACATGGGCTGGATCGTTAAGGCACCTGTGCAGTGTTCACTGCAGTGGAATAGGAAAAATCCTACCAGTGGCATTCCTAATGATGAAGAGGGTGAGGAGGAGGGACGGAGGGGTTAGGGCATACATACTCTAGGCCATGGCCGTTTGGCACAGGGCTGCAAGTTTAAAAGTTGCTTTTCAGGACAATAACTGCATCACCTGTTGAACGGACCCCAGGACAGATCTTGGATTAAAAGCAGCTATCCGAAGGTACAAGTGGTTTGGGGGGGGGGGGGGGGGGCAGATTGTAGGTACAGAGTCACTTTAAACTCCCAAAAAGCAAATCTATTAGTTAAACAGTAATATAGTGGAGTGATATTTACTACAGTACATGTGAGTTATATTTGTTGTCTTTCAGCTGTTCTAGAAGCACACATAGAGGAGTTGTACTGTATTTACTGCTGATCTTCAATAGGATGAACTTTCTGTCTTGAAGTCGTCTTTTTTTTCCAACATAAGTAACAGATTCCCGCTGTGTTATACTGCTGAGCGCGGTGAAAGGTTGCATTGTACACACAGCTGAAACCTAATACAATAAAGTGACCGCCTCTGTGACTGGTTACTGGGTTTTTCATCTAATCTGATCTGCATTACATTGGGTCTTGTGTTAACAAGCTAAGAGTTAAAGCCGTCAGGGAGTTTAGCTATGCGAATAGTCATTACAGTGTATTTTGCATAATGTCCTGTTGACTGGAAGCCAGTAAAAGTGCTCTCTATAGAGAATGGACAGAAGAAATTTACAGCTTCTTCCTAATGCAATTACGATGAATTCCCCTGCCTCTAAATGGTGATAAATTGGCGTCTTTCTGAGGACAAGACCCTCTATGCAACCTCTAGAAAGTATTTCCCTGCAGTGCATCCCAGTTGCTGGAACTTTTACAAGTACAAACATTAAAATAATATGACTTTTTCTTTTCCAGTCAGCCCTTTTGTCTGAGCCTGTGTGCGGGGAGCTTTTCTTTTATAGGAATATTTCCCAATGTCGAGCCTTTGACATAGTGTAGCACTTGTGAAAGGGGCCTGCGGATTACGGCAAAGTTTATTTTCTGAAGTGAGGTTTTTGTAACAGGCGACTAATCTGCTACAGGGAATCTCAATAGAGTCCTAAATGTATTCATTAGCACCGGGATCAACTTGTGAATAGACCTTTGTGTCTAAGTCTGATTACAGTGCGGAGAAAAGCCTCTTGTGTAATGTCAGGAACACACTCGGGTCCCCCTGCGCAGAGTATACCACTGTTTGTATATATTGTCTCCCAGTATACACACATTTAATCCCTTTTCTGTGGCTTTTATATGATATACATGCTAAAGGAAGCAATGGACCTAAGACTTATATAAATGAAGGCCAGACATAGACAGTATATAGCTGTCATATAAATCATTGTTAGGGCTGACAGCTATCATAACATGCATGGTTGGCTCAGATGAACATACATTGCATTGCTCTGTCCCACAAGAAGCAATATAATCAGGCAGATAAAACCTATCCGGCCTTGCTTCTCCTGACAGCCCCTACAGATTTCATCCATAGGAATCCGCTCCCCAGTCCCTGTTCCCATTGCATTTCTACTCTTTGTCCTTGGTACATTGGATAGCCCACTCCTTATATCTTGGCTGAGGAAGGGTATTCCGTACCCGACATGTTGTATCACAATACTAAAGAAAATATATGCAAAGCTTGACTATTTTGGGACATGAGCAATAAAAACTATCTTTGCAACTCATGTCTTTTGTGCTGTCTTTTACTTTCGGTAATTTGGGTGGTAGTACTTTGAGCTGTCAGTGGGGGAAGTCCTGCCTATTGTATTAACATAGTCTCTACAGACTTTACGCCTGAGACTGGCAGGATGTGCCAACTACATTCTTACATCAAATATAGTTTGCTACAATCAAATACGTATGACCATTGTAAAACTCTGCAACATATGACAAGTATGGGAGAACTTACCCCTCGAAAGTGTTGATGCCCATTTGCGAGAGGTCTTCTCTACTGTACACCTGATATAAAGTTGTTCCACTTTGTATCTTATAGGATCAGTTTGACCACATTTAGAGCCACTTTGTCTATTCACCAAAAATATACAATATTTGCCACAAAATCTTGAGTAGTTATGATAGATATAGTATTTGTACTGTGGATTTACATTTATATTGGTAAATTAATATATTTATAATATAGTTATAGTGCAAATTCTGTTTCGAAAAAGGTATTCCTATTTCTGGTGTAATGACCATATCAGCAGCATAATCATGTGATGTTACACCATTATGGAGGGAATGTCACAGAGCTTCTGTCATAACATCAGCTTGCTGAATGCTGACAGTACTCCAGCTCTCAGACAACCAACATGGCTGTTCTCATCCTAAAGCAGCGACACGTATGTCCATGGGATGTGTGCGGTATTGCAGCTTCAGTGAAGTGCAATGGGGTTAACCACAATACCACACACAGCCACTGTATTCACCTTTAGATTAATCTGCCAGTAAATCAAACCCAGGTGTGTAGAAAAAGTGGATTGTGCACAGACTTTCTGCTAGCATCAGATGGTACGCATGCAGCAGACAAAGCCAGTGCGTTTTGGACTGATCATTTCCTAGTTCACTAAGAACTATCCAGTTTGAAATGCATTGGTATTTTTGGATGCTATTGCTGCACCTAATATGTTGGTAACTGGATTTTAATGTGACTTTGATGGTTTGTAAGGTGAATGAGATGCTGGACTGAATCTTTCTTCTGGTTGCTGTTTTTGGACACTAGCAGCCATATTCTCATTCTGGAAACATTTTCCAACCACTGTAAATACTGTATTGTTCCTATGGACACTGATTATCATCATTACATCCTATACCAGCTAGACAGTAGGAGCGTTCATGGTTATCTATACTTACATGGTGGCCCTACGCTCCTATGTATATACAATGCACCATTATATAGTATCTATGGAAAGCTACTATCTTTTCACTGCATCTGCACCCTCTTCAGTATATGGCTGCTGCACAGATCATTGATTCTTAGAACATCAGGTCGGGTCACAATAGTGTGTATGTTGTTTCCATCGTTGCTGATCTATGGCTACTTCTAGAAACTGGACATTTACAGGTCTGAGGGTATTGTTCCTATAGATAAAGAAACCAGGACAACTTTGGGCATTGTAAATGATGTCTGAGAAAATAGGGGAAAAGAGAAAGGGCTCTTTCAATTGCTGGCTCTTTTCCTGGTGAAAGTGTTACAGCTTAGGCTGGGTTCACACTGCGTTTTTGCAATCCATTTTTTTTTCATCCGTTTTTTGCAAAAAACGGATGAAAAAAACTGATGTATTTGTGTGCATCTGTTTCGATCCGTTTTTCCATTGACTTCCATTGCAAAAAAAAAAGGATCCGTTTTTTTTTTTTTTTTTTTTTGACGGACACAAAAACGTAGCTGATTTTTGTGTCCGTTAAAAAAAACGAATCCGTTTTTTTTTTTTACAATGGAAGTCAATGGAAAAACGGATCAAAACGGATGCACACAAATGCATCTATTTTTTTTCATCCGTTTTTTGCAAAAAACGGATAAAAAACGGGTTGCAAAAACGCAGTGTGAACCCAGCCTTAGTTCACGCAATGTTGTTTTTAAGTGACTTTGTGTTTACATGAATTTTGTTAAAGGGGAACGATGAGTTTAACCTAATGATACAGTGTGTCCCTATTGCACAGGAGGCACAGAGGATAAAGTTATGTGTTTTACCTTCATCCTCAGCGCTGTTCCTGTGCACTTTGACGTTTACTCCACGGTCTGATAAGACAGTTTGGAGCACTGGGGCACAGTTAGGAGCACTGCCGGCTCCCATAGTGCTGATCCCGCCCACCGCTGGCTGGGGGTGGATTGGCACTACCAGACGGTGCAGTGCTTCTAAAGGTGTCCCGATGCTCCAAACTGTTTTATCAGACCATGGAGTAAAGGACTAAGTGCACAGGAATCGTGCTAAGGATGAAGGTAAGATCACATAGGTGCCTCCTGCTCAATAGGGGGCTATCAGCAGATTAGATTTGTCTAACCTGATGATAGTTCCCCTTTAAAAACACAAAAAACCAGACCTGAAAATCAGGATTCCTTATTCCCTGGTTAGAGTTTTTAAAGGGTTTGCCTGCGATTAGAAAACATTATCTATAGCCTGTGTATGGTATTTCGGCAGTTCATTTTCATATAGGAATTGTTTTCCAGTTTGCATCAGTTGTAAAAAAAAAAAAAGAAAAAATGTCCAGAAAATACCAGTCTGAGCTTAGGATCTTTCCAAGAACCAGACAAACAGGTGCAGCGCTTGGTAAGTAAGTTGTAGAGTGTCCGGTTAGTTGTCTTTGGCATCCTGCCAGGATCTGTGCTCTCTATGTTTTTTATTCTCCTACAAAAGAATAGGTGTGGCGCGTCGCCGTTGCTAAGAGAAAAAGTCGTAACGTATTCAACTTTAGCCACTTGAGCTTGAACAGAAGAGCTTGAACACTGAATAACTCATTGATGAATTTATACAGAGTCCTTTGTGGGGGGCAAAGCAAGGAGAAGCGTATTGTTTGACCGGTCCTACAGCGTGTGGCTGCAGTTTACAGTATCGGGAGTAGATGAAGGCTCATCATGGAAGTTGTAACAAAGGGTCTTTTACACGGGCGTTGCTAGAAATGCACCTGCATCCAATAATCAGCCAGTGTAAAAACGACAGTGATCAGCTGAGGACCGGGAAAACGTCTGATCCTCGTCTAATCAAGTCTTTAGAGCAGGCTTCAAAAAATATCTTTATTGGCCACACATCTTCCAACTTGTTAATTTTTTGCATTTGAGCTTTAGGGTGATATTACACGGAACGATTATCGTTCGAAAAATCGTTAAATCGTTCAGATTTGAACGATAATCATTTCGTGTAATAGCAGGCAACGATTAAACGACCAACGAGAAATCGTTGATCGTTTAATAGGATCCGGACCTATTTTTATCGTTTGATCGTTCGTTCATTGTTCGCACATCATTCGCATATCGTTCGGTGGAATAAGAATTCACAGCTAAAACGTACGCAATAGCGACGACTAAACAACCGCAAGAACGATCATAAAGAATGATCATCATTTTGTGTACTTGGGCGAACAATTTCGGATCGTTTGCCTTAGCGGTCGTTTAAGATCGTTTATCGTTAATCGTTAGTTGTCGGAAAATTGCTTGGTGTAATAGTACCCTTAGGGTTCTTTCACCTTTAACAATTTTCAGCCGCCCATGGCCACAAGCGAGTACTGATGAGCGAGATAATATTCAATCAGCCAACAAGTGGGTGTTTTCCCGCTCGTTGGCCGATCTCTGGCACTTTCATATGGGCCGATTTTCGGCCAACTGAGCGTTTCTAGGAACATTTGTTGTTGATGATCGGCTCATTTGAAAAGGCCTTTAGACAGAGAGTCCTTCTGCTTTTATACTGCATCATTACAGGGAGATTTTATTTTTACAGCTGAAAAATCTCAAAAGTGTTGAAAGTGGAAACTACGCATTAGTAGTAGGTAATGGAGCCTGACTTGGGCGTGGTTGCTCTTTAATACAATAATACTGTAATTTATTTAAACATGTATTTTCTTGCGTTTAATAAGTGCTTGGCTTTCATTAGCATTCATCAGAAATCTCATTTAAACCACGGATAATACTGTTTGTCATCTAGCCGTAATTTTGAGCTTTGTTTGATAGTACAACAGCAAAACAACTTTAAGATGATAAGTATGGCACAGTGCACAGTTGGGTTTTCTAATCTGGCAGTATCTGGCAGCAATGGAAATGTGAGCAAATGAATAGCAGCTCATGGAAACAAAGCTCTCTGCCAGAAATAAAGACCGAAATCAACAGATTGTGAAACTTCTCACCTGTTCTTAGTTATATCTGTTACGGTAAAAGATGGCTGACAGCTAATCTGGGCAGCCCTGCTTAGTTATGAGAAGTTGGCGGGGTCGATTTAGTGTTCTCCAGCCTAGAAAAACTAATAACTCCAATTCACAGCTGTAACAATAGCTATATTTCTCATCACCTAGTTTTCCCAAAAATTCATTGCCTGGCAGTTAGGTTGACAAAGCAACTGTGCAGTTCCCAGCGAGTTCCATGCATGAGTCCTGTCAAGGAGAAAGGAACAGGATGCATGCATGGAACTCATTGGGCATTGCACAGTTGCATCTGCAGTCCAACTGCCCAGTGTGGAGCCATATCTCATCAAATCTTAAAGAATAGATGGAAGCTCAGTTTTACAGGTACACTTTAAAAATATCTAACCCCCATGCTGACCTATATTTCTTCATAGTTACAGACTACAAGCAAATTCTGTGTAGTCCCGTCCTGCAGTCACCTGCTTCTGTCTGTCATTGGACTCATTACTTGTTGCTGACATACAGTTGGTAGAACAGGGAAATCTACATATAAACCGTATACAGAAAATGGTAGGACATTTTAGACTCTGTGCAATATATAAATGGGCATACCCATATTGTTATGTTCATGTGTATGCATGTATGGTAGATAGGTACTCTGGCATACAGTACCATAATCCTAGCTTAAAGTGACTCTGTACCCACAATCTGCCCCCCACCCCCACCCCCAAACTGCTTGTTCCTTCAGATAGCTGCTTTTAATCCAAGATCTGTCCTGGGGTCAGTTCGGCAGGTGTTGCAGTTATTGTCCTAAAATACAACTTTTAAACTTGGAACCCTGTGTCAAATGGTCGTGGCCTAGACTATTCATGTCCTAGGCTTGACCCGCCTCTCCGTCCCTCCTCCCCGCCCTCTTCAACTTTAGGAATGCCCCTGGGCAAAACTTCTCCTGCTCCTCACTTGTCTGAACACTGCACAGGTGCCTTAACGATGCAGCTCATGTGCAGTGTTCAGGCAGGTGATGAATAGGAGAAAAAATGCAGAGGATGTTTCTAATGGTAAAGAGGGCGGGGAGGAGGGACGGAGAGGCGGTGCAAGCCTAGGACACAGACACTCTAGGCCGCACCAGTTTGACACAGGGCTGCAAGTTTTAAAAGTTGTTTTTTAAGACAATAACTGCATCACCTGCCGAACGAACCCCAGGACAGATCTTGGATTACAAGCAGCTACATGACGGTACAAGCGTTTGGAAAGGGCAGATAGTGGGTACAGAGTCGCTTTAAGACTATAATGTATTATGGTATGTTTCAGAGCAAAAAGCAGAAAACGTCCGCTTTTATTGTTGCTTTAATATACACGGACAGCTGACTACTGTGGGGGTGATACTTATAAGTATTGTCACCCAGAAACAGGAATGGAATGGTGGCATCTGGTTGTTGACAGTCCTGTAAGCGGATGATAGGACTGTAGTCTCCTTGGTAGCATAACCGCTCCGTTTATACACTGCCCTGACTATTGACGTATGGCTCCGTTCACATTCCCATTTTCTCCTTGCCGTCAGATGTTCCAGCAGGATTGGCACAGTCTTGTAGTCATAAACATATTTAAAGGGGTTATCCAGCGCTACAAAAACATGGCCACTTTCCCCCTACTGTTGTCTCCAGTTCAGGTGCGGTTTGCAATTAAGCTCCATTTACTTCAATGGAACTGAGTTTCAAAACCCCACCCAAACTGGAGACAACAGTAGGGGGAAAGTGGCCATGTTTTTGTAGCACTGGATAACCCCTTTAACTCTTACCTTTCTGTGGTTGATTTTGTCCTGTTCCTTTTCCCTTCTACCTTTGTAACTACTGCTGAACGTGGTATAAATCACTCTGAGGTTGCTAGCTGTTAGTATTCCTTGGCAACTGGAATGTCGTTTGGAGTCAATTAGTAAAAAGATCACGGCAAGACCACCGACTGAGAATTCATGACACTGAATAATGGTGAACTTAACCCTTTAATGTACATCGGGGTTGTATTTTTTTAAGACACTTTTCTTTAACATTGTTTTTTCGACATTAAAAGATGGACATAACAAACAAGGTAAAGATGCCCATACAATTTAGAATAACGTTGCAAAATTTGCACATTTTCATCCAGAATATTTGGATAAAATTGAATAACAAATTGTTTAAGCTGAATGCTGACAGAATGTGTTTGAAATTTTTAAAAATTGCTGGACTTAATAAATGTCCCCCCTTAGACTTCTGCTCTTTTCAAATCCATTTCTGGCTTTGGCTTCAATAGTCTGTGAGATAAACCTGTGTGTGTAATAAGGCCTTAAACCATGATAAATCAGGAACAGGAAGATGACATGTTTCTCACCACCTTGCCACAGCTCCTCGTCCACCTTTTAGGGCACCTTTTCTGTGGCATACACCAGGTACACACATAATCTGCCCCATTGTTTTCAATAATGCTGAGGCTGGTGAGAAACGGGGAAAAAAAACTATTCCAGCTGAAATCCAATTGACTATTGAGATGTATGGTAAAAAATATGATGCATGGACGGGTTTAATCCTCTATGGCAACAGCCTCTCATAATGTGTCTGTGCTCCGTGTAATAGGACATATAGAAAGAGATTATTTTAGTGTATGCCCTTTAGGAAAGTGAATGTACATTAAACTGGGAAGGTAAGGTTTGTCGGCTACATCCAGGGCCACCATCAGGAATTTCGGGGCCCCATACAACCAAAGTGTCTGGGCCCCCCACATTAATAAAAAAAAAATAAAAATGTGTGTTCGCCCCACGCCTTGCTGGGAGGTATAATTTGGTTCAGATCAATTCTAGAGAACTGGCTCATATACCCCATTTTCCCCAGTGGCTTAAAATGTAACCTCTGTTATACAGTTATAAAATTGTAGAAACTAAATGTGAACAAGGTGCAATTCAAATAGACACTTACTTGTATAGCTGTCTCTTGTGCTCTGTATGCAGTGCGTTATACTCACCCTTGCAACGTACAATTTATAGCGCGTCTACAAGCCCAGCGGGGCTCATTATGATGGAGACTAAAACTTATACAAGAGTGGGGTAGGGGTTCCCCTGTATTCAGAATGCTGTTGAGTACTAGGCAATGCCCCGTTTGGGGTTATTGAATTTCGAGGGTCTGGGGGGCTGTTTGATTTGTATATGTTCACCAATATCCCCCCCCCCCCCCCCCCCCCCCCCGGTATGCTCACTAACATAGAATATGTTGATAAGGCTAATATAATGAGGCTGTTCCATGTTAGTGAGCATATACAAATCCCACACACCCCCAGGCAGACTAGTTTAGCTCACCCAAGCCAGTGATAGCGAATACATGGCGGTGAGACCGCTTTCTAGGAGATCCTGTTTGTGCAGCAGAGGTGTCTTTATCCTGCTCTGAATAGACCCTCAAAATTCAATAATCCCAGATGGGGCATTGCCGAGCACTCAACAGCATTCTGAATACAGGGGAACCCCTACCCCACTCTTGTATAAGTTTTAGTCTCCATCATAATGAGCCCCGCTGGGCTTGTAGACACGCTATAAATTGTACGTTGCAAGGGTGAATATAATGCACTGCATACAGAGCACAAGAGACAGCTATACAAGTAAGTGTCTATTTGAATTGCACCTTGTTCACATTTAGGTTCTATAATTTTATAACTGTATAACAGAGGTTACATTTTAAGCCACTGGGGAAAATGGGATATATGAGCCAGTTCTCTAGAATTGATCTCACACACAGAAACCAGCACACATGTATACAGACACCAGCACACATGTATACAGACACCAGCACACATGTATACAGACACCAGCACACATGTATACAGACACCAGCACACATGTATACAGACACCAGCACACATGTATACAGACACCAGCACACATGTATACAGACACCAGCACACATGTATACAGACATACAGAAACCAGCACACATGTATAGACACCAGCACACATGTATACAGACACCAGCACACATGTATACAGACACCAGCACACATGTATACAGACACAAGCACACATGTATACAGACACCAGCACACATGTATACAGACACCAGCACACATGTATACAGACACTAGCACACATGTATACAGACATACAGACACCAGCACACATGTATACAGACACCAGCACGCCAGGGCACGATGAAGTTTGAACTTCTGCAACCTGGAGAAATCACCTGATATCACCTGCAGTCCTATGTAACACCACATAACACAGTGGTATCTCTGAGTACAGATAATGTAGTAGATGTCACCTGCAGTCCTATGTAACACCACATATAACACAGTGATATCTCTGAGTACAGATAATGTAGTAGCTGTCACCTGCAGTCCTATGTAACACCACAGATAACACAGTGATATCTCTGAGTACAGATAATGTAGTAGCTGTCACCTCTGGGCGCCCCTACTAAATGATGATCTACAAAATAAGAAAAGTGTCATACAGGGACTCACAGGTGACGTCTTCTTTGATCTGAGGCGTCACTTTCCCTTTTCCTCTCCATCCGGCCCAGACCTCCATGATGAGTCCTTCCAGATACGTTTCATCCCCTTAGAACCTGCAAGGGCAAACAATTTAGGCTCCGCACATTTCTAGCAACTTCCTTTCCTTTCTCCCCCTGTAGGCTCCCATAGTAACTGCGCTGTGTGGGATGCCCCCTGTATGTAGGATCCTCTGCTGTGCCCCCTGTATGTAGGATTCCCTGCTGTGCCCCCATGAGCTAATAATGCCCCTAGAGGTGGCCCCCATGAACTAATAATGCCCCCAGAGGTACTCCCATGCACTAATAATGCCCCCAGAGGTGCCCCCATATACTAATAATGCCCCCAGAGGTGCCCACATGAGCTAATAATGCCCCCAGAGGTGCCCCCAGAGGTGCCCCCATATACTAATAATGCCCCCAGAGGTGCCCCATGAGCTAATAATGCCCCCAGAGGTGCCCCCATATACTAATAATGCCCCCAGAGGTGCCCCCATATACTAATAATGCCCCCAGAGGTGCCCCCATACACTAATAATGCCCCCAGAGGTGCCCCCATAAACTAATAATGCCCCCAGAGGTGCCCCCATGAACTAATAATGCCCCCAGAGGTGCCCCCATATACTAATAATGCCCCCGGAGGTGCCCCCATTAACTAATAATGCCCCCAGAGGTGCCCCCATGAACTAATAATGCCCCCAGAGGTGCCCCCATACACTATTAATGCCCCCAGAGGTGCCCCCATATACTAATAATGCCCCCAGAGGTGCCCCCATATACTAATAATGCCCCCGGAGGTGCCCCCATTAACTAATAATGCCCCCAGAGGTGCCCCCATGAACTAATAATGCCCCCAGAGGTGCCCCCATATACTAATAATGCCCCCAGAGGTGCCCCCATATACTAATAATGCCCCCAGAGGTGCCCCCATATACTAATAATGCCCCCAGAGGTGCCCCCATACACTAATAATGCCCCCAGAGGTGCCCCCATATACTAATAATGCCCCCAGAGGTGTCCCCATATACTAATAATGCCCCCAGAGGTGCCCCCATACACTAATAATGCCCCCAGAGGTGCCCCCATATACTAACAATGCCCCCAGAGGGGCCCCCATATACTAATAATGCCCCCAGAGGTGCCCCCATATACTAACAATGCCCCCAGAGGTGCCCCCATATACTAACAATGCCCCCAGAGGTGCCCCCATATACTAACAATGCCCCCAGAGGTGCCCCCATATACTAATAATGCCCCCAGAGGTGCCCCCATACACTAATAATGCCCCCAGAGGTGCCCCCATACACTAATAATGCCCCCAGAGGTGCCCCATGAGCTAATAATGCCCCCAGAGGTGACCCCATATACTAATAATGCCCCCAGAGGTGCCCCCATATACTAATAATGCCCCCATACACTACTAATGCCCCCAGAGGTGCCCCCATACACTAATAATGTCTCCAGAGGTGCCCCCATACACTAATAATGCCCCCAGAGGTGCCCTCATACACTAATAATGCCCCCAGAGGTGCCCCCATACATTAATAATGCCCCCAGAGGTGCCCCTAAAAAAACAAACATCATACTCACCTAATCCGCACTGTGCAGGCAGCAGCTCTTCCTCCTCCTCTTCGGGCTCCATCTTGCGAGCCGCAGGGACGGGACTTCCGGCAGACGTGATGACGTCACATCATCACGCCTGCCGGAGAGGTCACGACCCGGCCTCCCATAGGCTGCAGGTATGAAGTGCCGGCAGCCTATGGGAGAGAATACAGGAGGAGGATGCTGACAGGTCCTTCTCCTGTATTCTGATCGCTTTAATGTTCCGCCCGCTCACTGTGCGGGCGGAACATCAAAGCGATCAGTGCATCCCGTGGCCGCAGCTTCTCGGGATGCTCAAGAACAGGTGGCAAGGGGGGCCGTGCGGGCCCCCCTTGCGTAGCGGTCGGGGGGCGGCGGCCGGCGGGCCCTCCTGGCCCCCCCCCCCCCCCCCGTGTCTCTTAGGGTCCGGGCCCCATACGGCAGTACCAGTTGTACTGCCCTATCGGCGGCCCTGGCTACATCAACGTCATTGTGGTTTTGCGTTATCCGGAAGAATATACATAGCAAAACAAGTCGACGTCTGGCAAATGTAAAAACATAAGTGTTTGTGCTACTTTATCAGATTGTCACTTTATGATATCTTAATCTCTAAACCCATCCCTCACCTTACAACAAGCAGTAGGTGGATGCCCCGAGGAGACATTTGTCCTCCTAAACATGAAGCAAGTTTGGTCATGGAAGTACAGGATGGCTTTACACAAACACCCTGGATTTTTTCCATCACTTTAGAAAGTTGTTATTTTAGTAATTGGTGGGAAAGTGCGGGGCCACGGCAGGCATCCAAGGTTAGGAAAACATAGCTACTTTCCTCTAAAAACAGTGCCACAGCAGTCCACAGGCACTTAGGGGCCTATTCCACAGTAGCGATAATCTACCGAATCGACCCGATTCGGCCAATTACTGCTCGGTGGAATAGAGAAAACGATCAGCCGATGATCATGTCATCGGCTGATCATTTATTTAGGGCCAGACCTAAAATTATTGGTCCCCAAGCGCACATCGCTATGGTGGAATAGCGTTGTGCGGCGGGCGACCGACGATTTGAGAAGCAGCATACATTACCTGGCAGGACTTCTCCTCCGCTTCGTCTTTCTCCCCGGGTCACGCGGCGCAGCATCAGCAGCTCCGGAGTGGCCTGACTGAGCTGTCAGACTCAGCCAATCACTGACCAGGACCGCCCCGCTCTGGAGTTTATGCTGCGCTGCGGGACCCGGGGAGGAAGACTGAGCGGAGGAGAAGTCCTGCCAGGTAATGTATGCTGCAAGGGCTGCAAGCACATCGGTAACAATGTCCCTACAGCCCTCGCTCAACGATCATCGGGCCGTGGAATAGGCCCAGTAAAGGAGCGCCGATCTAGCAGATTGGCGCTTGTTTACATCGTTGATCGGGCCCTGCTTGGCCCGTGTAATAGGACCCTTAGATCTTAACAGGGTTGTCTAGCACAAATCTACAAATCTATGATTCTGCTGGGGCTGAGGGGAACACAACAGCGCAGTATACTTACTGATACTGCTGCCGGTTTCTGGGCTGCCCGCTGTCTACCTCTCCACCCTCTGTCCACTTCTTCACAACTGCCGCTAAGGTGCCATTCTGACGTGAAATGGATGCTCAGCATATACAGTGTAGTGCTGTCTATGCTGAAGGTCCATTTCCTGATGGCATGGCACATCAGTAGAAGTTATGAAGAAGAGGTCAGTGGCGGACAGCAGGTGTCCCAGGAACCGGCAGCATCATAGATTAGTAGTTTATGCTGGACAACTCCTTTACCTCTTATACCAGAGGCAACATGTGGACAGGTGTGGTGCCGTTTCTGTAAAATGCCACTCTAAAATTGTCCAGTAGGCACTTTCTAGTGATTCTAGACAAGAAGGCACATTGGAGCACCTGTCCAAAGGTCAATATGTGGTATTATAAGTTACTGTACAGTATAGCAATCAGCATGTGGAGTATAATGTATAGTAAGTGCATAAACCTGAAAAACAGCAGCAGTTTGTAGATACAGGATGGAGCTGCAGATCCCCATAATCCAGGGCTGCTGTTAGAGGTTTGTGTGGTCACATGACAGGAATGGGGGGTGTTCAGCATGGACCAATCAGGAAGCGAGAATCACAGAGCTGTGCAGAAGGACAGTGACAGAAACCTTTCTATATGGCAGAGTGAATGGCTGAATGTAAGTGCAGGCACATTATAGCAGCTGTGTGTATAGTTGAGTGTGAGTGCAAGCACATTATAGCAGTAATGGAGAAAATGGGAAACACAAGCGCTGAAAGAGACTGCAGGGAGCATAAAGGAATCAGCAGGGCAGATGTGGGAACATACATGCTGCACTCTCTGTCTGGGGAGAGAGGGGTTACAGCTATGAAGAGATTACCTCCACAGTCCTGTCCCATGATGTAAGCCCCAGCCTGAAGTGGCTCTGCTATAATTTGAAGGTGAGGGAGACCTCCTGGGTCAGAGTACAGGGCTGCAGACCATGCCCCTCTCCCATTCCCCCAGCTCTTAAACCAAAGCAATGCTCTTAAACCAAGTAACAGTTTTGAAAAACTGTGAGCTCTTCTTGCAATACGCTCTTAATCCAAGTTACTCTTAAACCAAGCTACCACTGTACATTCCAGTGCACAAATAACCATTAAAGGGAACCTGTCACCCCCCGTGCCGGAGTGACAGGCTCCCGACCCCCCGTTAGAGCCCCATATACTTACCTTATCCCGCCGGGTCCCGCTTCTGGAGGTGGTCGGGTGACGGAGATCTCAGGCGCTGCAGCCCGGCGCGCGCGCTGAGAGATGAGTTTAACACCCATAGAGAATGACGGAGCGCTGGACTCTCCTGTCATTCTCTATGGGTGTTGGACTCATCTCTCAGCGCGCGCGCCGGGCTGCAGCGGCTGAGATCTCCGTCACCCGACCACCTCCAGAAGCGGGACCCGGCGGGATTAGGTAAGTATATGGGGCTCTAACGGGGGGTCGGGAGCCTGTCACCCCGGCACGGGGGGGTGACAGGTTCCCTTTAAGGGGATGTAATAAAACGACAAGATTTTACTGTATGCTCCCCATCATTCATATTATATCTATACATGTAGATGACTGATAATCCAGAACATCTGCTGACAGATCTAGTCACATGAATGCTGGGTTATTATAATTTCATTGTATTTTAAACCAATGCAATATGGAACTATCTGCCCTTGTGAAAAGCTGTGACACAAGGGCATGTCATTTGCTGTCATATATCTTGAGCTATTATTATCAGATCTTGCAGAACGCTGGACATTGCACTGGCAATTGCTTTGGCACTGCTTTAATATGGTTTATGCTGTTTATATGATAAAGTGCCCCTGCTGTGAACTGTATATTTCTCAGATTCCGTAGTAATCTCCTTCAGTTCACATTTGTTATTTGCAATTCATCTAAAAAAGCAGTAGAGGGCAGTGTGTCATATGTATCAACCCCCTGTGAAGTTTTCCAAAAGTTTACAAGTGTACTGAGCCAGTATTTTAGTACATTGTACATGTTGTATTTTTTTTTAATCTTTAATCTCAACTTTATTTGTAAAATTTTTGCTGTACTTTAATAGAAACGATAGGACACAGGGGGCAATACAGGCCTGCAGGAATCTAGTGGAAAGCATTGCTGGCACTATATGTTTAAAAGACATTTGGAATAAGCTTCACAGGATCATTCACAGTGGCCTGTCAGACAGGTTACATCTAGATTTTATTTGCTTTGTATGTAAAGGATGAAGACCTATCAGATGGACTATAGTGTTGTTTCAAAAACACCAAGTGCAGAATACACAACAGTACCTAGATTCAGCGGCCACCACCCATGAGAAGGTTGCAGAAGATGGTTTCATAAAGACAACCCCAATGTGAGACAGAACCAACTCAGTGATCAGCTGGTTGCTGCAGGTTCAGATATTGAAACCACCATCAATCATTAGTTGCTTGGGGGGGTGAGGATGGGGAGTTGCTTTAGCTCATCGAGGCCAAGGGTTGTATCTATGGAGTGTGCAGAAGTGCAATAGCAGGTACAAGGCACATCTGCCCCATGACACTGGCATTATAAATGGCGCATCATAAATAAAGACATAGGGCCTTAGTACAGATTTTGAATTGCTGTAGTGGCACAACTGAATGTCCAAATTCCCTGGCCATGAAATTGGCCATACAGATTAGATAAATATTATCTGGACTCGCAGGGTGACAAGACAACCATCTAATGTGTATGGGAGCCTCCTAACACCCCCTACGACCCATGAGGGAGAAAAGTCTAGAAGTGTTTTCCCGCCTACTCCATTCAAACACACTCATGTTTCTAGGGTCAGCATGTATAGCCAGCTTGGGTCCTTTCACACAGCATTTTTGCAGTGTCTGGCAGGGGTATATATATATATATATATATATATATATATATATATATACCTCTACTCTATAGCATCTTCATTAGTGTGGAGAGAGCAGGGAATAACAATGCTCAACTGAGCACTTCTCCCCGTTCCTTTTAGCAGTCGGTGAGGGTCTCAGCATCCAGTTGCACAATGATCAAAACTTTTGGCACGTCTCTATGACATACAAAAACAGGAAAGTGCAACAGCAACCTACAAGTGCTAGGGCTTACCATATATACTCCCCCATTGTACACACAGTAAAAAAAAAAAATTAAATGAGATTCTTGGCAAATCATTTGGTCAAATTGAGTGTGCCATCTCACCACGTTAAGGTGACCTCAGAGAGATGGTTCCTACACTGACACTGGCCTCTCTTCGGCTTATATTAAGGGCACATTTACACTATAGAATCGACGTGGATAACCTCCAGCAGTTTCCGTGCGCGCTTCCACTTGAACATCCGGCCGTCTCATAGACTTTATTGTATGTTTAGGCAGATGTTTAGGCCGTCTGCCCAAAGAATTGACATGACAATTCTTTTTTGTGCAGACAGCGGAATCTGCCTGAATAGAATGGAGCCTATGGGATAGCCAGACCTTCAGGGAGGGCAAACGCACAAAATCCACCGTAGGTTATCCGCGTGGATTCCGAAGTGTGAACGCACCCTAAGTCTACAAAAGTGAGCATGAAGAATTCAACTGAACTCTAAAACACCCACAGGAGATCAGTGGAGTGTAAGCCAACAGGAGTTAGCCACACACCCCACATATAACACAATAAAAAACAAAAAGCGGCCAGCACTCCATTACCACTGTTCACACTATGCAGGTTGCATGCTGCTGTGGCTAATATACAGACTGGTGGGATTGTACACTCTATTTGACTAAATGGTTTGCTAAGAACCTAATTTTTTCAAAAAATGTTTAGGGCAGGTTTTTATTGTGTTTACAATGGAGGTAAACAGGTTTCTGTGGCACTTTCCTGTTTTTGTCTGTATATTAGCCACAGCAGCGTGCAGCCTGCATAGTGTGAACAGGGGTACTGGAGTGCTGGCCATTTTTTAATGTCTTTATGACTCTTGATCTTAATAACTACATATTAATCTGAAGTGTGGGTGCAAAACCAAATCTCCATTCTGTTCTCATCATAATAAATTTCTTGCTGGGAGAATGTTATTTTTAGGCCACAGTGACTGGCAGATTGGGTCAGATATTAATTGTTGGATGGGACTGTACAGAAAATAAATCTTTCTGCTGTTTGCTTCCTGACGTATAGTGGATTCGGTTTCAGGCCAGTGGGTGTAATTCATCTCCCAATGGTCGATGTGGTTAAGAGATAATTAAGCACAAATGATTTTAGTCATGTTCTGATGAGCTCCTTAAAGTGGATCTGTCTTCAGACTACACTGCTCTATATATAGGCAACATAGTATGGGGAAAAGTCTCCTATTAGCCAAAACAGCCCAAGAAAATATTGATTGCAAGAGAATGTTTGATTTCTCTTATTAGCCAAGCTGCACGTTGTGTAGGAGAATTTTGTATGCTGCCGTTACATAGTGCAGTAGAGCCTGATGACAGATCTGCTTTAAATCATCTATTGAGTCAACATTTAATTACATGTAATGTAATTTGAATTGAAATTTTTTTTTAATTGCAACTTGATTGCAGAGTAAAATTATAGTTGCTTCTCCCTACTCAAAACTGGGATAAAGTGGGTGTCCCACCATGCACATTTATGGCATATTGCCAGGCAATTATATAAATGGTTATTGAAGTTTGGCTCAGGGGTAAGAAGTTTGACTATGTGCTGTGCCCTTTTATCTTCTGAGGGACATTTAACATTTCTTAGGATATATGTGATCAACCCGTTATACATATAAAATTGCAGCCCCTTTATTTTGGCTATAGTGGGATATAGAAAATCCCCTCTGTTTCTCATCACTGACTTATTGTTGATGTGTTCCTTATGCTATACATTACAGCTCTAGTTCAGATTGCCTTCTGAGTATATGCAGAAGCCCACCACAATCTGTGTTGGTGTTGAGCTATACAACTTTATTAAAGCAATGTATTATGAATGTATTAAAAATAAATTTTAAAAAAATCTTTTCAGAAGTTTGCCATTCCCTGTCTGTTTGTTTGTTTGTTTGTCAGTCTGCAGGATTTGTATCAATGTCCCTATCACAGTCTTGTACAAATTGTGCACAGTACATGGGTCAATTTCCTGATCTGTCCCATTTTTGGCTGGGGAATGACTGAAAAGAGGAAGCTTAGTTAACAGGAGGAACAAAACAACCTTTGTCCCTGCTACAGAGGGTGGAGGCTACTGCTGCAGACAGGGAGGACGGTGGAGGCTCCTGCTGCAGACAGGTCAGATGATGGAGGCTACTGCTGCAGACAGGGAAGACTGTGGAGGCTCCTGCTGCAGACAGGGCAGAGGGGGGAGGCTCCTGCTGCAGACAGGACAAAGGGTGGAGGCTCCTACTGCAGACAGGACAGAGGGTGGAAGCTCCTGCTGCAGACAGGGCAGAGGGTGGAGGCTCCTGCTGCAGACAGGGCCGGGGCGTGGAGGCTCCTGATGCAGACAGGGCAGAGGGTGGAGGCTCCTGCTGCAGACAAGGCAGATGATGGAGGCTCCTGCTGCAGACAGGGCAGAGGGTGTAGGCTCCTGCTGCAGACAGAGCAGAGGGTGGAAGCTCCTGCTGCAGACAGGGCCGGGGCGTGGAGGCTCCTGATGCAGACAGGGCAGAGGGTGGAGGCTCCTGCTGCAGACAAGGCAGATGATGGAGGCTCCTGCTGCAGACAGGACAGAGGGGGGAGGCTCCTGCTGCAGACAGAGCAGAGGGTGGAGGCTCCTGCTGCAGACAGGGCAGAGGGTGGAGGCTTCTGCTGCAGACAGGGCAGAGGGGGGAGGCTCCTGCTGCAGACAGGGCAGAGGGTGGAGGCTCCTGCTGCAGACAGGGCAGAGGGGGGAGGCTCCTGCTGCAGACAGGGCAGAGGGGGGAGGCTCCTGCTGCAGACAGAGCAGAGCGTGGAGGCTCCTGCTGCAGACAGGGCAGAGGGTGGAGGCTCCTGCTGCAGACAGGGCAGAGGGGGGAGGCTCCTGCTGCAGACAGGGCCGGGGCGTGGAGGCTCCTGATGCAGACAGGGCAGAGGGTGGAGGCTCCTGCTGCAGACAAGGCAGATGATCGAGGCTCCTGCTGCAGACAGGGCAGAGGGGGGAGGCTCCTGCTGCAGACAGAGCAGAGGGTGGAGGCTCCTGCTGCAGACAGGGCCGGGGCGTGGAGGCTCCTGATGCAGACAGGGCAGAGGGTGGAGGCTCCTGCTGCAGACAAGGCAGATGATGGAGGCTCCTGCTGCAGACAGGACAGAGGGGGGAGGCTCCTGCTGCAGACAGAGCAGAGGGTGGCGGCTCCTGCTGCAGACAGGGCCGGGGCGTGGAGGCTCCTGATGCAGACAGGGCAGAGGGTGGTGGCTCCTGCTGCAGACAGGGCAGAGGGGGGAGGCTCCTGCTGCAGACAGAGCAGAGGGTGGAGGCTCCTGCTGCAGACAGGGCAGAGGGTGGAGGCTTCTGCTGCAGACAGGGCAGAGGGTGGAGGCTTCTGCTGCAGACAGGGCAGAGGGTGGAGGCTCCTGCTGCAGACAGGGCAGGGCATGGAGGGCCGGGGGCTCGTCAGTGTGCCAGCGATGCTTCATGACGTATGGCTGAATCTTCGGGCAGGAAAGAGAAAGGACGCCATGATTGCTCCTCTGGATCTGACAAGTCAGAGAGATCAGAGAGGTCAGAAAGGGAGAAGCATGAAAAACCTACGAGACCAGAAGGACCGGAGAAACAGCCTGAGAGTTCGGTACCTGGGGTCATGGGGGAACATCTTGGGTGAGCATATGCATATATTTCTATTTTTTTTTTAATAGACCTTTATATGTGGTTTTGTTTTAGGTTTCTGATAAAACTTTTAAAGAAGCCACTTCTAAACGCCACCATAAGGAGTGTGGAGGTTGTCTGGGCTACTATAGTGGGTGGATCCATTTTACAACCCCTGACGTTGCAGGTGCCCTGTAGTCATTGTAATTGTAGAGGATCAGGCTATAGGAAGGCAGATCCCAGCTTTCATCTTTAGCTAATAGAAGAGGATTGCCTCAATTAGAAAACACATCCTGACAAGGGTTTGCCTTGCTAGCAACCTATTTGATTCTTTCTTTCTAGCACATGGCCTACCATTACTATTGTTGATCAGTTGGTGAGTCCTTTATATGCTTATCACTTTGTGGCACATTTGTATCTTGTGGTAATGTATAGATCTCAGCAGCCCTTTGTGTCTCCTCCATTAGTTCCCATTTGAAATCATTATCTTGTTCATTTCAGTCAAATTCCATAATTAAAACAGAAGGGTCATGTAGCTGGGTGATTTACAAGGCTGGAGCATCGGGAACACGGTATTATATCTAAGAAATGACTGCCATGGCAACAAGGAGAGAGATGCCAGGTGCCTCTTGTCTGATTACAGGAGCCGCAAATTGGAGACGTGAATGCAAAAGGCTTGTGGGGGCGAGAAAAGAGTGTAAAATGAGCCAATCCGCACTGGCCGTGTGCGAGCGTGCAAGTCACAGCACAGCAGCTATCTAAGCTGGGGGTGGTTATATCACAGAGAGAAAGTATCTATTATTTATCTATCCATCTTCAGTATCTATCTCTATGCCCATCCGTCCATTCATCTTGTTTATATCTATCAGCTATCAACCACCAATCAATCAACTCTGGCATCAATGTATAATAATCACTCTTCACCCTCTCTGGGAAAGTTTCTGGTTTGGTTTATTAAAGCCCCAGTCATGTTCTAAGACTTCTTAAAGGAGTCAAACATTGACTTGAACGGAAAGCTACCTCTCTAAGTTAGCAGAGAGCTGGCCTATGAGTCTAATGTGTATGTGGCTCTCCCAAATGACCACCAACAAATAATGTTGGTGGTGATAGGGGTTGAGTATGATGGAAAATCATCATCCTTCCAACCCCTTTGTTTCAAGAGAGATAAGTGGCAGCTAGACCTCTCTTAGGGTCCTATTCCACGGGCTGAGGAGGGCCCGATCAACGATGTAAACGAGCGGCGATCTGCTAGATCGCCGCTCGTTTACTGGGCCTATTCCACGGCCCGATGATCGTTGAGCGAGGGCTGCAAGGAGATCGTTACCAATGTCCTTGCAGCCCTGCAGCACCATACATTACCTGTCCAGGCTTCTTCTCCGCGCTGTCTTCATCCCCGGGTCCCGCGCGCTCTATCTTCAGAATGGCCGGTGATTGGCTGAGCGCTCCGTCAGCTGACCGGCCATTCTGAAGATAAAGCGCACAGGACCCGGGGATGAAGACCGCGCGGAGAAGAAGCCTGGACAGGTAATGTATGATGCTGCTGCTTGTCAAATCGTCATTCGCCCGCCGCGCACCGATATTCAACGGTAGCGATGCTAGGTGGGGGAACGATGATTTTAGGTCTGGCCCTAAATGAACGATCATCCGATGACACAATCATCGGCTGATCATTCTCTCTATTTCACCGAACGATAATCGGCCGAATCAGGCCAAATGGGGCCGATCCGGCCGATTATCATTACTGTGGAATAGGGACCTTACTCTTCCCCATGCTCCTGTGTATGGGGAGGACGGGCAGTGAGTGGGAGAGATAACTGATAAGATTATCGTTCTGCCATCAGTTATCAAAGGTGTTTGGGGACCATTCAAGTTCATTTTCTGTGTAGCACCGCCATAGGCAAAATTCAGCATTATACATTGCGCATTCAAATCATTGGGTTGTATTCGTAATGAAGAACAGGTTCTACAAAGCAGGAATCTGACTTCTGGTTGCTGCTCTCCACTCTGATGAACAGATGAGGATCCTGAATCGATGACCAACCCCTCTTTAAACTCAGAATCTATGAAAATGTTTTCCCAAACTTAAACTTTCTGTATTCAGCCAGCAGCTATTTCTTTCTACTACTTTATAAACATTTAAATAAAGGGAGAAGGAAAAAGTCTTTGCCAAACACTTCTGGCAGTGCCTTACCTTTCATGCGGACAAAGGATTCTGCACATTAAAATCCAACATGCTTAGTCCATTATCACTCTAACCTTCAGAGGAAAGTCATAACAACCTTGAACACATTATGTCATAGACCCGTCCTGTAAAAAAAATTGGTGCCTTTGGCTAATTTATGTCTGTGTATGGGCATCCTTATGGTATGTTCTAACATTATGCAATTCATAGATAGGGTTTTTATTCTGCCTCAAAATCCACAGTGAAAATGCTTGAACAAGCTTTAAGGCAAATATATATATTGGTCATTGCTGGAAACATGAAGTGTATACTGTGCTGTGCTTTTTTTATATGAATGCACCAATACAGTGGACTGCTTATAAGCATGTATGGAGGGATCCCCTAGATCTTGCCTCAAAGTATTGTTTGGAGCTAGATAAACAAATTGCTTGAGCCACCTGCTGTATAGAAGAAACCCCAGAGCACTTTCATGTCTAATGGTATGATGTTTATTATACCCTCTTAAACAGAACCTGACAAACTGATCCCTATATTCCATCATATGAGATATATTGGCCACCATATGGTGGAGTTACTTGGCAGCCTCTTTGAAGAACTCTTCGGTGTAGAAAGTCCTGAAGGGGTACTCCGACATTAGGTAAAAAAACATGCCACAGAAGAATATAGCATTGCTTACCTCTCAGCCCCAGTTCTGGAACCACCAAAAATTCATTTGTTTTGGGGGTCTTAGTCCTGTATAGTTGAGCGGTTGCTCAGTACTACGATTCCCAAAATGCATTGCTTTCCCTCAGCTCACTGTGACAACAATACAATCAACATCCTAACATTTTCAAGGTCCTAGGTCGAGTCCCCACCAGAAACTCTGATTTCCTTGGCAAGGTCCAGTTTACACATCAGGTAGGCATTCTTCCAAGACAAGTCTTGGTACTTGGTGGAAGTGCCCTTTGATTTATGTCAGAGCATTGTAGCTTCATAATTACATAATCACAGTTGTTGTAGGGAACCAGACACCGCGTACACGTGCATAGAGACCGCCGACCCTCTGGTGCAGCCCCTGGATACTTACCCTTTCCAGCGAGCCCTGCTCCTGGAGCAGGTCCCGGGACGAAGATATCAGCGCCCGAAGCCATGCGCACACGCTGCAGAGATGAGTCCGATGCCCATAGAGAATGACGGCTCCATTCATTCCGTATGGAATCGGACTCATCTCAGGTAATTTGCATACAGCGAGGGCACGGCTTCGGGCGCTGATATCTTCGTCCCGGGACCGGCTCCAGGAGCAGGACTCGCCAGAAAGTGTAAGTATCCGGGGACTGCATCGGGGGTTGGGTGGGCTCTGTGTCGGCGTCCTCGGTGACAGGTTCCCTTTAAGTTTCATATGCTGGAACAAGACTTTAGACTTTGAAGGATTTTTACATCTGTTCATTTATAAATCTTAATGTGGTTTGACCTCCAAGCCATAATTTAATTGACGCTGCATTCTGTCGGCTATAGTGGTACATCCAATGAATAATGCCCTTCTTTTCAACTGGACATTGATCTCATGTTAATGTGCCCTTGCCTTTACCATTATGAATACAGAAAGTTTCCCACCTACATCACAGTTATATTTTCCCGCTATTCACCTTCTTCCACCTACATTCCAGTAAACGTGGGAGTGCTGCTGATGTTTTTGTAGAGAGCATGAAAAAGCTTATTCCTGTTCCCAATGGTAACCGCTTACATGAAATTATTGAATAAGCTTCTGATTCATTCAACACATCCAGGATGGCGATGATTGTCTTGCGGTGACTCAGTCATCTTTTGCAAATTGCTTCTTTTTCATTCAGGGCCATGCTCCCACATAAACACATTCTTGTGCTGTTATATTTAATCATTTCTAAAGCCTTTTGTTAAAAAAAAATTGGGATACATACAGCATTTATGGCGATCGATAAGAGATGCCTGTCTCGGTTCTAATGACGGCGTCTATTTTTGCCTGACGGATAACTGAAATAGTGTACTTGGCTGGGTGCAATGACAGATGAGGCTAATGTGCACACAATAAGCTGCTTGTTTTACCATTAGAGCCATGTCGGCATACACACATTGAAGGGGGCAACTTTAAAAGTGTTGACAAATAGTTTGAAAGAAAAAATAAAAGAGGATTCCCATATGTTCTCACTCCTTCCCTGTGCCAATTCAGCACAGATGCTATGGAAGTCACCTGCTGGTTATTGTTTACAGGCTGATGTACAGAGGCATGACCACTGCAGGCTCGCAGGTCATGCTCTGTACTTTCTGACATCACTGAGTGGTTGACGTTAACGGATATATCAATGATGTCATTGTTTCGTGAAATTTGTGACTATGACAGCATTGTTTTTACTTCATTCTGGTTATTATCCATGTACTATGACATCACTATGTTTATTATCCAGGTATTGCGATATGTATTCATTATGCCAGTATGGTGACTATCTGTATACTGTGACATTACTGAGGATACTATGCCTATATTGTTATATCAGTGTATTTATTATGCATGTCACATCACATTGGTATTTCTGTAGCAGGGTATCACTATGTGGCAACATCCAGGTTATGACATAATTTTCTGCATTCTTTCTGTACAGTGACCTTACTGTATACATTTTAAAGTCTGCCTGTCACTTAGGGCTGTTATCTGGGGGGGAAAAAAACAACTTTAATTCCGGAGGCACGGTGGGGTGTCAGTGAGGCAGGGTTGTTACTTCCATGTATTATGACATTATCAAAACCCCCACTGCACCACCAGGAAAAAAGGTACCGGCGGATTTGGGGGCGCTGGACGGGCGATACAGATTTGTTTTAAAGGATGCAAAATAATGAGGCTTTACCCACCTGCCCATATTCCCCTGGTGTCCTCCAGCCTTGTCTATGGTATTCCCTGTTCACCACATAAGCAATTCACACTTCTGGCCCTGTCTCTGAAGTAACAGGACACTTAGCCAATCACTGTGAGACGGGTTTGGAAGTGCCGCAGGCAGCTGCAGTGAGCAGGAAATCACAGGAACAAGGCAGGAGGATACCAGGAGAACATGGCCAGGTAAGTATACATCTTTATTATTTTGTTTACACTTACATCAGCTGTCGGCTGCACACCAGCCATTACACAGAGCGCTACACTGCCGGTGACTTTTAAACTAAAAGACAATGATCAGCAAATGATCGTTTCTTTGGCTGATCGTTGACTTTTTTTTATAGAGTTATAGCTGCCCGAATTGCTTTGATTTGGCAGATACTCGCTCCGTGTAATAGGGCCCTTAGCCAAGTTGCTCTCCTGGCTTTGTCCAATGATCGTTGAGGGTCTGACACCATGACTGATGAACCGATAAAAACGAAACATGTCAATGGTTTGGGATTTTAAGTGATTAAATTCAAATTCATCTATATGATGAGCTGATTTTCTAGTTATTTGAGTATAAAATACAGAGGCTGATCTCACTGACTGATCTTGAGTGGCTTGCCTTGTATACCCCTAATAGGACTGGAATGTTGTCTACGCTTTACTCTTTATTAAATGCAATCCCAAATGACCACAGATTTCCATATATGACCCAGTGGGAATCAGATTTGCATATCAAAATGTCCCCCCTACAATGGAAGACTAGTAGCGAACTTCTTAGTAAAGGGAGTTGGCAAGTGACATTAGCAGAAACAGCTCTTAAGGTTTTAGACTAGACATGCTATGTCCCTGCTAGATTACACACAATTTACCAAGAAGTATCACCGCTATGCTTTAGAGGCTGCCAAGCCATAGATAATATGCATCACATATGGTGGTCCTGTCCTGTGGTACACACACGTTTTTGTCCTAATTGGTCCAGTTGGTGATGGACGTGATTGGTCGATCCTTCCTTGGCTCAGTTTATTTTGTTAGCTGCTAGAACATACATAGCGTCTTGCTGGAAAAAAACACATTTGTACTTAGAGGTTAAAGATCGCATTATTGATATTATGTTGTCTGCAAAGATTTTTGCAGTTCGGGGGCATACGGTGGATGCTTTGGAGAAAACCTGGACACCATGGTACACTTCCACTCATGTAAAGGACATCTCCTACTATATTACTACTTGATGACACATTATGTACTGGACTCTGCCTTTTTCTTATTTTGGACTACATTCATCTGTTTGTTACATTGTTTGTTTATTATTTCTTTGGAGACGGATATATGCCCTATATCATGATTCTTCATGCTTTTAATAAACTTCATATGTTTGACACTAAAATACAGAGGCTGCATTTACATGTAGGAAATGGTGCCTAAAATGTCTCTCAGAAGCTGCCTGTAAAGTTTGGGGGTCCATTTTATAGACTTTTTATCAGGGCTCAGACACTTCATGGTAACGTCCTTTACACAGATTACTGCCCCATGTAAAAGACCCAGTGATCAGCTGATGAGCAGGTAATCGCCAATTCATCTGCTGATCACTGGGATTGTGCATCCATAAAAAATTACTATTGGTCGGCCGCACATTTTCCTGTAAACAAATTATAGGTGACCAATAGTAATGTAAGTGAAGGGCTACAGTGATTATTGACCAAACAATCATTGGCTTATTAAACAAGTGGCAATCTACCAGATTGCTTAGATCTCCCCAGTTAAAAGCACCCTCATCCCTCCCTAACAAAATCGCCAATGAATTCCCCTTTAAAAATATCATTTTAAGTCATCTCAGGAAAAAGTAAACACTTTACATATTCCAGCAGTTCTGTATTTTTAGAATTAATTTTATCCCTTGTAAATCAGTCAGTCCTAGTGAATTCAGATCTAAAGTATTTGTACTGCGTGACCTGCAAAAATTGTTTCGCGAGCTGTAATGTAAAATCCTTGTGTAGACTGGAAACCTCTACTAGCATATAAAAAAGGCATTAGCTACAATGTCCTTCGATTAAAACATTTTACCCCGCAGGAGCTCAAGCACATTAAAAACATCCTCTAAAAATGCCATATATTTTAACTAACTGTCTGGAAGCAGCAGGTGGAAGTGCATTAAAATAAATAGCAAAATTCTCTTGTCAGCCCTGAAGCCATTTGCTTTGAAATGAAGATCCATCACCATTGCAGCCCATATGGTCTTCATTGAGGAGCGATGCACAGTATCCACTTCTGGCGGTCTACTTTGCAAGCATTAAACCTGTGTAAAGACAAACCTCTATGTGCAGCAGGGCCTCTGCGTTAATAGAGTAAGCGATAAACCGTCCGTCTTCACGTAATAAGAGATTCGTATTCCAGACCTCATCGAGTTAGTAGTTAATAAGATCAATGTGCTGACAAGGATTCAAGGATGTAAAGGAATTATGGGAAAAAAAAGTTGTAGGGAAGAAGTAGGGCTTTTACATCATAGACACTTCAGGATGCAGGAGGGGGACGGGTGAAATATATACCCACAGTAGGATCTTTTACCAGGAAAAAAGCACAAAATCTGCTAAGTCCATTTTGCCTGGCAATGAAGATTTTAGCAGAAGGAAGTATGGAGAATGCAGCCAGAGACAATACGGGGAGATTTGTAAAAGTAGTGTAAAGGAAAGGCAACATTGTGCGGCCATTGGCCATTGGTGTGGTTTTGCTTGAATTTGGAGGCTGCTGTACAGTCCCTGGCCTGATAACACAACCTGCCCCTGCAAACTGGGAAAAAAAAGTATTAGGCTGTGTCCGTACACTCCTCATAACTTTTAGTTGCATAGACAGTCTCTTTAATTAAGGTTTCCGTTTCAGAACCCTTATTTGTGAGTTTAGAATAACTAAGAGTGTCTCTTAAGGTGGACTCAAACCTTCAATAACTGATGGCGGGAACAATCATTCAGCTGTCAGTTATCCCTCCCTCCCGACCCCTTTCCTCCCCATACACAGGAACATTTGGCATGGGCAAGTGATCCTATGTTCTCCATGGGGAAGGTAGGGTTAAGCCCCAGCCAGCCAGCAAGCTCTCTCTGCAGCTTATCTCTCCCAGCGCAATGGGGTCAGGCAGTGATTTTTCTATCATGCCCGACTCCTCTCACCACCGACATCATTTGTAAGTGGACGACTAGGAAAACCCCATACACCTTATACTGAGCGGTGGGTATGGCTGTTTAAAGGAGACCTGTCACCCCCCATCCCCCCCCCCATGCCGGGGTGACAGGCTCCCGACCCCCAGCTAGATCCCCTTATACTGACCTCATCTGTCCGAGTCCCGCTCCCGGAGCCGGTCCCAGGACGGAGATATCCCAGTCAGAAGCCGGCGCTCGCGCTGTGGAGATAGGTCCGGCGTCCATAGAGAATTAATAGAGCCGGACTCATCTCCGCAGCGCACGCACTGCTCCATTCATTCTCTATGAATTCCGTACCTATCTCCACAGTGCGCGCGCCGGCTTCTGACCGGGATATCTCTGTCCCGGGACTCGGCCAGATGAGGTCAGTATAAGGGGATCTAGCTGGGGGTTGGGAGCCTGTCACCCCGGCACGGGGGGGTAACAGCTCCTCTTTAAAGTCTAGTGTTTGGGGACCTTTGCTCTAAGGTACTCGACTTTAAAGAGTGTCTCCTGCTCTGGAGGACTAGACAACTACTAATGAGATCAACAATAGAGTCAATATATAGACGAATGCTTCTTAATTCCAGTCCTCAAGGCCCATCAACATATCATGTTTTCAGGATACCCTTAGTATTTCACAGCTGATATAATTATAGTCGGTGCATCAGGTACTATCACAGGTGTTCTTTGTATGGGATATTCTCTAAACATCACCTGTTGGTGGCCATGAGGACTGGAATTGAGATCACTGATATAGACAACTCATTGATTTCAATAGGAACTGTGTAATGCTTTCTTTCTCCTGTGGTGGTGCATTCAGGTTTCCACACTTCCCAGCTTATTACTAGAGGTCCTTATGATCAATTTATTACCGGGAAAGAATTCTTAAAAAAAAATGTCCATAGTGAACAACCCCTTAAAGACAGTCGGGAGATTTTAAGATTTGTGGTGACACGGTAGCTCGGAGCTTTGATGAATTAAAAGGGAAATGAATTACAAATGTTCCTGTTGTTTCTTAACCATTAATTATACATATCCATAATACGCGGAGATGACAGATGGACTTCAGCTCTTAATTCCTCATAATCTATGAGGATCAACATGATACAATGCAATAGCTGTATCATTTATTTCACTGTAGCTTGGCTATTTGACAACAAGCTAAAACCCTTCGGAAATTGCATCTTGGGTAAACACACAACTTACTGAGATTTTTCATCTTCTAAGGCCAGGGCTATATATTGACGTTATATCAAAATATTGCTGCAATATTACTGTCTATAGAAATACATTAAGTAGCTGAAAATTTTCTCTAAAATTGCTTCAGTCCAGCAATTTTCCAGCAATTTTTTTGTAGCAGTTACTTATTTCCTCCATAGACTAGTATGAAAATACTCTTGAAATCTCTGGACGACAACCTAACTACAAAAAGTCTAGTCTTAGGCCGGGTTTACATATGTCCGGCGGTGCGGTGGCGTTTCCCTCCGGCGCAGGAGAAAAGCTCCGGAGGGAAACGCATCTTTGAACTGATCCCATTGTTTTCAATGGGATCGTTTAAAATGTGCGGCGGTGAACTAGTGGCCGCCGCATCGCCGGACCGTCGGTGCGTCAGGACGTGTCTTGCAGCGTCCTGACGGACCACCGATCCGGCGATGCGGCGCCGCACTCCTTATAACGAATAGAACGCCGGATGCCTGGCCGGGCAGGACGCATCCCGTACGGCACCGGCATCTGGCGTTCAGGCGAAGAGGATTGCCTTTGCAACGCCCGGGGGTCCTGTGAAAGCCCACCCAACCGGGCTGTGTATAACAGTGTAAATAAAACCTTTTAAAAATCATTTATATCCCCCCAGTGTGCTCTCCCCCCTCCCATAGAGCCCCCCTGTAAACTCTCCCCCCTCCTATATAGCCCCTCTGTGTGCTCTCCCCCCTCCCATATAGCCCCCCTGTGAGCTCTCCCCCCTCCTATATAGCCCCCCTGTGAGCTCTCCCCCCTCCTATATAGCCCCCCTGTGTGCTCTCCCCCCTCCCATATAGCCCCCCTGTGAGCTCTCCCCCCTCCTATATAGCCCCCCTGTGAGCTCCCCCCCTCCTATATAGCCCCCCTGTGTGCTCTCCCCCCTCCCATATAGCCCCCCTGTGAGCTCTCCCCCCCTCCTATATAGCCCCCCTGTGAGCTCTCCCCCCCTCCTATATAGCCCCCCTGTGTGCTCTCCCCCATCCCATATAGCCCCCCTGTGAGCTCTCCCCCCCTCCTATATAGCCCCCCTGTGAGCTCTCCCCCCCTCCTATATAGCCCCCCTGTGTGCTCTCCCCCCTCCCATATAGCCCCCCTGTGAGCTCTCCCCCCCTCCTATATAGCCCCCCCGTGTGCTCTCCCCCCTCCCATATAGCCCCCCCTGTGAGCTCTACCCCCTCCCATATAGCAGGCAAAAATGAGATGTGAACATACCCAAGGGGTCTGCCACTATACTGTACTGCAAGTACCTTAAAATCACTTTGAAAATGACAGGAAAACCTATAGGGAAAAGAAATGTCAACTTTATGAGAGCAAATTGTGGCAACTGATGGCAACTGATGACAACTGATGGCAACTGATGGAAAAAAGGATAGAAAAACTGATAACAACTGATGCATTTTTGGCATCAGTTGTGGCATCAGTTGTGGTCAGTTTTTAGGCAAAAAACGCAACTGATGCCAACTTATATATGTAAACCCAGCCTTACAAGTCTTACCTGTTCATGAAGGTGTTAGTTATGACACTGATCTTATCCACTGCTCCACTTACCGTACAATTCGAGTTATCAATCAGAGCAGGAAATCAATATTGTCATGTGTCCATTGTTGCGCCTATTTGTCAGCTATAAAGGCCTCACACTTGGATGATTGTGTCCGTGTCATATTGATCATGGGCAGAGACGTGCGCTGTAATGAGCAGAGCTCTTTGGTAGATTGAGGTTTTGCAATAGAATACAGGACATTATTGATTGCAAATAAATTGGTGGTAAGAGCCTTTATGGAGGTCATTCCTTATATATCTGATTGACTCTGATATTCCTATTAAAAGGGCAAATAGAAAATAAAACATTGCTATAAATTTTTTATTGGTGGGGGTACAGCTCCTGCGACCACTAACAGCCACAAGAATTAGGTTTCATGTTTGCTGAGATCATAATAGGGAAGAGAGCACTGTGTCATACTTCTCAAATGTGTGTGTGTGTGTATATAATAATAATAATAATAATAATAATAATTATAATTTTTTTTTATTTTTATTTTAGCTACTAAACCTAAACCACAGCTATGATAATGGGAAGTATCCTGCTTTATGCTTTTTTCTACAGAACAGAAAGTGTTTGCTTATTACTTTATTTTATAGATTCTACAAGTTCATTCACAAGAGGTGATGGTCAGAACCCTCCCGCCCCTCCTTCCGGCATAATGGCCTCTGCACAGGCTACAGAGCATGCTCAAAAAACCTTCGCACAGTATCAGCCCCAGTGTATTGTTACCTATACCCAGGGGATGCTGTAAAGCATATCTCTAAATTCAGTGCAATAACCTCTGACATTATTGGCTGCTTCCACAAAAATTAGCGCTCTGAAATCAAGGGTGCTTTATAAATAAATAATAATGGGCAAAAAAATTAAATACAAAAATAGCAATGAGAAAATAGAAAATGTAAAGATTTTTTTAATGACACGTATAGGTGACACATTACCTTTAATTTCCCTTGCAGAACTACTATGTAATGCTTAAAGGAGAAGTCCGGCCAAAATTAATTTTTGATATGTTGTTACTTATGAAAAGTTATACAAATTTCTAATGTACATTAATTATGGGAAATGCACATATACTGCTATTTCCCTTAATTTAGTAGATCAGGAAGTGTTAGAAATATCTCTGAAGAAGTGACGTCACGACCCAGGGTGTAATTCCTATGGAGTGTCCAGCAGGGGGCGCTCTCTATATAGAAGTCTATGGGACTTTATTGTTTCTATGGGTTTCTATGTAATGTAATGTAATGTAGTGTACAGTGCTTTATTGAATGAATACATCTATGGAATACTTTGGGGAGCAAGTGTCCTTGCTCCCCAAAGTATTGCATAAATGTATTCATTCAATACATTCAATACACAGTAAGCCCGCCGATCCGCCGCATTTCCGCCGAATTTCCGTCGATCCGCCACACGCTGATCCGCCGCATTCCCGCCGATCCGGACCATATACATTGAACTACAGCTCCCATCATCTGCTTCTAGTATGAACAGGTGATGGGATATGACATGCCGCCGGGCGCAGGGGGGAGCCGCTCAGTACACAGGAGCGCTCCCCCCTCCTCCTCCTCCTTCCGTGATAACTTCCGCCTATACCAATGCTGAGTCCCTGCCTGGCCGCCGCTCTCCGCTCACATATACCGGCTCCCGGCATCAGCGCGGACACCAGGATGCATCGGGAGCCGGTATGTATGGGGGGGGGGGGAGAGCGGAGAGCGGCGGCCAGGCAGGGACTCAGCATTGGTATAGGCGGAAGTTATCACGGAAGGAGGAGGGGGAGGGGGGAGCGCTCCTGTGTACTGAGCGCCTCCCCCCTGCGCCCGGCGGCATGTCATATCCATTACCCAGCTACAGCTCCCATCACCTGTTTATACTATAAGCAGATGATGGGAGCTGTAGTTCAATGTATATGGTCCGGATCGGCGGGAATGCGGCGGATCAGCGTGTGGCGGATCGGCGGAAATTCGGCGGAAATGCGGCGGATCGGTGGGCTTACTGTGTATTGAATGTATTGAATGAATACATTTATGCAATACTTTGGGGAGCAAGGACACTTGCTCCCCAAAGTATTCCATAGGTGTATTCATTCAATAAAGCACTGTACACTACATTACATTACATTACATAGAAACCCATAGAAACAATAAAGTCCCATAGACTTCTATATAGAGAGCGCCCCCTGCTGGACACTACATAGGAATTACACCCTGGGTCGTGACGTCACTTCTTCAGAGATATTTCTAACACTTCCTGATCTACTAAATTAAGGGAAATAGCTCTATATGTGCATTTCCCATAATTAATGTACATTAGAAATTTGTATAACTTTTCATAAGTAACAACATATCAAAAATTAATTTTGGCCGGACTTCTCCTTTAAAAGGGAACTATCAGAAGGATTTGATAGACCCCTATTGTGCAGGAGGCACCGAGGAGGAAGGTATGTCTCTTGCCTTCCTCCTCGGTGCTGTTAGCAGCGCAATCCTCGGTTAAGAGCACCGCCCCCATCAGGTGAGCCTGCCCGCACGCTCCATTAATTATAATTAGAAGGATCAGCGCTCTGGGGGCAGGGCAGTGCTCCTAACAGTGCTTTGTTCTGAGGATTACAATGCTAACAGCATGGGAACAGCGCCAAGGAGGAAGGTAAGAGACATACCTTCCCCCTTGGCATCCCGTAAGTCGTCAAACCTGCTGATAGTTCCCTTTTAATTTTTCGTCTGGAAGTGCTGCAGGGTTAATTAAATTCTAGCCGCTAGGTTCCTGCCTCGACTACAGCTGATCCTAAGGGGTCACAGCACCAGGACAGTCTGCATGACATGATCATCATATTGCCAGGTGACCTTTTAGCAAAAAGAGATTGCCCACAGCAGACAATCCCTTTAATTAACTGTCCAAAGAACATTAAATATTCAAATGTTTGTCTTCATTGTAGCACTCAGCAGCTGCAATTTAATTCTAGGCTGTACCCTGCTTTTATGGCATTTTTATCAGGTCCGTGTGCATATGTCCATGATAAATATATTGTACAGGAACCCCATAAAATGAAATATTGGTTTGAGGCTTATGAGAAACAGGGACAGCTGTGCTATAACTATTTTTGTTCCATATCAGATAGAGAATACACTTTGTATCCATAGAAACCAGCAACTAAAATTACAGGGAAGCGATTTTCAGTAGAATCAGTATAGAAAGAGATAAAAAAATGTTGTTGTTTTTGAGACATTCGTGCAGGATATTTTTTTTCTTCCAAGTAATTTTTTTGTTGTTGTTGATGATGATTTTGGCTAAATGTAATTGATGGGAGTCAGACATGGTAAGTCATGTTCTCGTTCTGTGATACCCTGGCAGCGATGCGTTGTGGGTGTTGCCAGTTCACTTTGTACAGCTGACACCTGCTTTATTTGCAGCTATGACGTTGGTAGAGGCTTGCTTTGGGCTAGGGAACCCACACAAGATCATACGGATGGTGTTATTACCAGCACATAACTGTTATACATTGCATAAACAAATCACTTATTCGGGGCATTGTTCTGGGTTGAAAAGAGCAAATGGGCTCATGGAAAGATAGGTCAGGCATATAAAAGTGGAACTGCTGTGTATGTGTGCGTGTGCGTGTGTATATGTATATATATATATATATATATATATATATATATATATATATAAATAATATATACTCACCGGCCACTTTATTAGGTACACCTGTCCAACTGCACGTTACCACTTAATTTCTAATCAGCCAATCACATGGCGGTGGTAGACATGGTCAAGACAATCTCCTGCAGTTCAAACCGAGCATCAGTATGGGGAAGAAAGGTGATTTGAGTGCCTTTGAACGTGGCATGGTTGTTGGTGCCAGAAGGGCTGGTCTGAGTATTTCGGAAACTGCTGATCTACTGGGATTTTCACGCACAACCATCTCTAGGGTTTACAGAGAATGGTCCGAAAAAGAAAAAACATCCAGTGAGCGGCAGTTCTGTGGGCGGAAATGCCTTGTTGATGCCAGAGGTCAGAGGAGAATGGGCAGACTGGTTCGAGCTGATAAAAAGGCAACAGTGACTCAAATAGCCAACCGTTACAACCAAGGTAGGCAGAAGAGCATCTCTGAACGCACAGTACGTCGAACTTTGAGGCAGATGGGCTACAGCAGCAGAAGACCACACCGGGGGCCACTCCTTTCAGCTAAGAACAGGAAACTGAGGCTACAATTTGCACAAGCTCATCGAAATTGGACAGTAGAAGATTGGAAAAACGTTGCCTGGTCTGATGAGTCTCGATTTCTGCTGCGAGATTCGGATGGTAGGGTCAGAATTTGGCGTCAACAACATGAAAGCATGGATCCATCCTGCCTTGTATCAACGGTTCAGGCTGGTGGTGGTGGTGTCATGGTGTGGGGAATATTTTCTTGGCTCACTTTGTGCCCCTTGGTACCAATTGAGTACCTGAGTATTGTTGCTGACCATGTCCATCCCTTTATGACCACAATGTACCCAACATCTGATGGCTACTTTCAGCAGGATAATGCGCCATGTCATAAAGCTAGAATCATCTCAGACTGGTTTCTTGAACATGACAATGAGTTCACTGTACTCAAATGGCCTCCACAGTCACCAGATCTCAATCCAATAGAGCATCTTTGGGATGTGGTGGAACGGGAGATTCGCATCATGGATGTGCAGCCGACAAATCTGCGGCAACTGTGTGATGCCATCATGTCAATATGGACCAAAATCTCTGGAATGCTTCCAGCACCTTGTTCAATCTATGCCACGAAGCATTGAGGCAGTTCTGAAGGCAAAAGGGGGTCCAACCCGTTACTAGCATGGTGTACCTAATAAAGTGGCCGGTGAGTGTATATATATATATATATATATATATATATATATATATGTATGTATGTATATATATATATATATATATATATATATATATATATATATACATATATATATATTCATATTACACACATCAGTCATAGCATGAAAACCAGGTGAAGTATATAACATTGGTTATGAAACCTTTTGATGAAACCTGTCAGGGGTGAGATATAATAGGCTGTAGGTGAACGGTCGGTTCTCGCCATTGATGTATCGGAAGCAGTGGACAGATATCGGAATATGAGTGTCTCCAACAAGGATAACTTTTTCATTGCTTGGGTTGGAGTTGCACAATGGCAGGTTTTGTGGGGTGTTTCTGATATGCAGTGGTTAGTACGTACCAAAAGTTGTCCAAGGGAAAATATCTGAAGAATTTAACAGTCATGGACAACTTGGCTGCTGGCAACTTAGAATGCCCCTGCCGACCCCTGTCCACCACATAAAGTGCCCACAACAAGCACAGCAGAAACAGGACTGAACCATGGTGCAGTGGAAGAAGGTGCCCTGGTCTGATGGATCTTGTTTTTGTTAACGTGGATAGTTGAGTCTACGTACTTTGCTTATATGCCAGAGGTAACACCAGGATAAACTGTGAGAAGAACACAAGCTGATGTGATGTGATGTTCTGCAGGGAAACCTTGGGTCTTGGCATTCATGTGGCTGTTACTTTTAGGCTCATTCACACGTTCCGTAAGGTTGTCCGTGAACACAGATACATTGATAGCCCATTGCTTTGTATTGGGCTTTTTACATGTTCAGTGTTTTCACGGATCTCCAATCCGTTCCGTTTAAAAATAGGACATGTCTTAACTGGCAATGGAAGACCCATAGAAATCAATGAGGTCTGTGTTTTTTACGGGTGTACACAGATGTGACATCTGTGTTCATCCGTGAAAAACACAGATGTGATGTAACTTGAAATGTTTTAAACAGATCCATGAAAAACATGGACACGGATGCAAAACACATGGAAACACGGACGGCTTTGCACAAATCACGGACGTAGTTAGCAGACTATATTCACAGACCAGGAAAAACACTAAACGTGCGAATGCAACCTTAGGCTAGGTTAACATCATGATTTTGCTATCCTTTTTTGATGTATCCATTCTATTAAAAAATAGCGATGTAAAAACAGATGCTCTTGTATGCCATCCGTTTTGATCCGTTTTCCATTGACTTACATTATATAAAAATTATTCAGAAATGGTTTGAGGAACATGACAGAGTTCAAGTTGTTAACTTATCCTCCAAATCCGCTAGACCCCCACTCGATTGAGCATCTGTGGGATGTGCTGGATTGACAAGATGCGGTCATAGAGGCCCCAGGTCATATCTTGCAGGACCTAAAATAGATGTCTTGTGGAGTCCATGCCTTGGCAGGTCAGAGCTCTTTCAGTGGTTTACAAGGGAACTATACAATATTGTGGGTTGATATAGGGATCCAAATATAAATTCAACATTGGAGAAAGAGATCATTGCTACCGGAGGTGTTATACCTTTTCTGCTGTCTGAACCTTAAAGGGATAGTTTATTTTTCTTTAGAGAAATCACTAGTCAGATCCAGTGAATGGTTTGGTAATGCAATCCAGAACTATTCAATTTCTTTCAGGCAAAGTTGGGTGCTCGGTTTGAGGATCCTTATTTCAGAGTGCAGGGCCCAGTGCCAAAAGCAAATTGGGGTGTACAAAAATTTACAGTGGAGGAAAAAATAATGTGTAAGTTTCCTGGACACACTTCAGCTTATGTGTAGGTCACTGATTGTGCAAAGGGACAGGCATATGGCATAATAAGGTGTAGCGGTGCTAGAGCCTAGATAACCCTAGGCTCCACCTCCATAGCTCCACTATTTAAGGCCCAAATAAAGTTTTTTTTTTTTTAATGAAAATATCTATACAGCAATGCCACCAGCTTGATTTCTTTTAATGGAGCTCGGGAATAGACCTGCGTCGTGCATGGGATCCTGGCGGTGGTTCTAAAAAAGGACATCAGCATCACCGCTCCGACACCGATCCATTCCTGTGAAAAACACAAAGTGATGTTTGTACGTGATGTTACATTCACTTTAAGCATGTTCTATTTTGCTTATTACGGGAGACTGCCGTCTTTCTTGAGCAATTTTAATTTAATTTAGATTTAGAGATAGTCTTCTTATTCATTCAGTCATTCAAAATGTGTGTGTGTGTGTGGGGGGGGGGGTTGCTGAGTTGTGAGTAATAGCTACTGTGTGTGTTATCTATAAGTGAGCTGTACAGGTAAGCAAGTCTTAGGGCCCTATTCCACGGGACGATTATCGTTCAGATTATCGTTAAATCGTTCGAATCTGAACGATAATCGTTCGGTTGAAATGCAGTTAACGATTAACGACCGAACGAGAAATCGTTGATCTTTTAATAAGACCTGGACCTATTTTTATCGTTGCTCGTTCGCAAATCGTTCGCATTGAATAAGACATCGTTCGGTCGTTCTCAATAGATACGAACGCAATAGCGAATAAATAGCGAAGAGAAACGATCGCAATTACGATCATAAGTAACGATTATCGTTCCATGGAAATGAGTGAACGTTTTCAGGTCTTTCGCAATAGCGGTCGTTTGAGATCGTTAATCGTTAACGATTATCCAAACGATAATCGTCCCGTGGAATAGGGCCCTTAGGCCCCCTTCACACGTCCGGAAAATTTTCGGACGTATAGAGTTTCATTAGACACGGACACACTTCCGGATTTTTCCGGGAGGGTGTCCGTTCCGGAAAATAGACCTGGAAAAAATATGTCCTATTTTTATCCGGAATTCCGTCCCGGACATCAGGAAAGTGCCCGGGATTCCGGATTGGCTGAGAGCCCGCAGGCACCCCCGCAGCCACTGACACCTCTCTGCCCTGCACCAGACCTCAGCACAGGGCTGGCCGCCACCCGATCCTTTTCACCCGCGCTCGCGCCGCCCGACCAGGTGATTTCCCCAACCCCCCCGATGGCCCAGGAGAGCGCCCCTAATACCTCCCCCCCTCCCCGAATCTCACTGCCGCCTGCTCGACCGACCTCACCACGGGACGGGCTGGACCGCACCACTCCCCCGGGGCCTCACCACAGGGCTTGCTGCCGCTGGCTCCAGCGAGATCGCCCCCCCGCCCCGGACCTCAGCGTTTGCCGTCCCACCCCCCAAGATCGAGGACTGGTGAGATTGCCCCTACAACGCCCACCATGCTTTGCTGAAGGTCATGATGGGAGTTGTACTCTTTCAGCCTGTGGCCATCCAGGTTGCAGAAGTAGAACCCCTATCGTGCCCTGCTGAAGTCATGATGAGAGTTGTACTCCTGCAGCCTGTGGCCATCCAGGTTGCAGAAGTACAACCCCCATCTTGCCCTATTGACAGGTCATGAATGGAGTTGTACTTCTGCAGCCTGTGGCCATCCAGGCTGCAGAAGTACAACTCCCATCATGCCCCTGCTGACAGGTCATGATGGGAGTTGTACTTCTGCAACCTGGATGGCCACAGGCTGCAGAAGTACAACTCCCTTCATGACCTGTCAGCGGGCATGATGGGAGTTGTACTTCTGCAAGCTGTGACCATTCAGTTTGCAGAAATACATCTCCCATCATGTCCTATTGTTTCTTCTGATCAGGAAATCCTGAAGGTTTTTCCTGATGGTTTCCTGAAGGTAAAAACGGATTACTGTCAGGAAATCCTGATACTTTCCTGATGGCTTTTGAGGTCTCCTGATCAGGATTTCCTGACAGTAAAAACTGACACTGACGTGTGAATGGGGCCTTACTTTAGTTTAAAACCTAGTGGCCAGAATGGAAACTGCAGGATTATTTAATAATATAGATGGTAAAATACTAAGTTAGAAAAATCTTAAAAATATGTTAAACAATAGGTCATTTTCTGATGATGCATTCCCTATAAATAGGGATTGTGTGTGACTCCTTTAAGTACTAAATAAACATAACTATGTATTCAGTTGATGCTTCAGAACAAGTAGACTGCATGAGAATATAAATTGTGTTTTTATACTACTGAACAGCAGCGACACTCAGCAGCACAAGTCACTTATGAGTCACCGCTGCACAAACAAGCTTAGTGGGAGTACAAGCCGTATCTGATGTGCATACACTCTCTTTATATGTTGATTAATTGAAGTATGTCATAAGGCTTCCTGTTTTCCTTTGAAAATCTCAGACCTCTTCTCCAGCTGGCATATAGGAATTTTATTATCACTTCTTTTCCCTCCATTCCCTTTTGTACCTGTGTATTTTATGCATACATTTATTCATGACATTTATTTATTTATTTATTTATAGCATTTATTTATAGTATTTTGCCCCAAAAAATCTAAATGTGTGCAGTTGTTGCCGTTCCAATATTATGCGGTTGCAATATTATGCTCCTCCGCCTTTTATTGCATTTGGATGCAGTAAAGCAGCTTATATTTTGTTACAGAGTTGCTTTGGCTTTGTAGAACAGCATATAGGGTACCTGCACCAAATGTATCAGAATGGCACATAAAGTGGGTTTGACTACATCCCAGGAGTACACATAAATACAAATGTATTCAAAAATAGCGTTCAAATGCAACGATAAATTCCCCCCATAGTACCTTCTCTCCTTAATCCTTATGTGTCCCAAAAGGAATGCAGGGACTGTACATTTTTTTTCAAACAAAAGGGACATGTCTAGGTAGATATGGGTTTTGGGATTAAACTGTTATCAGGTATGCCTTTTCCATATGCCCTTTTAGTGTAGCAGCTAGAATGCTGAGTAGTTGAAAAGAGCTCTTACTCTGAAGGACTTAAAGGTTATGGACTATGAATTGTCCAGCAATTTACTTTAATTTTAAACATGGACTCACCTGCCATAATCCCCCGCTGCAGCCGCTTTAATATTGCTTGGTCTCTATGGATCATCACTTCCTGCCTTCCTTAACATATGGAGATGCCCACTCAGCCAATTGCGGGTGAGGGCAGATCATTTCTGCATCCAATGGCTGGGCACTTCCTTTTGTCAATAAAGTGGTAAGTAGCGGTAAGTGGTAAGTAGCGATGAGTGGACTTGCAGAACTGTTCGGGTTCGGCAACATTCTCCAAACACTCGCCATTGAGCTGCGGGAGAAGTTGGATGCCCCCCTAGTAAGTTCTGGAAAACATGGAAACAGCCCTAGAATGTATCCATGTTTTCCTGGCAGCCCAAAAACGGCATTTAACTTCTCCAGTCACTGGTAGTCAAATGCAGAGCGTTCAAGTTTGGAGAATGTTGCTGAACCCAAACAGTTCTGCAAGTCTGTTCGTCACTAGTAGTAAGCAACAGGGATTGGACACTGTGAACCGCTGCCACTTTTACCGATAAAACTAGATTGCTGAACAACCCTTTATTCATCTCAAAATATTTTATTTTTTATGGTTTCTCCACTCCATAAGTAATAGTTTCATGTCAACCTATTTTATATTCTAGCATATATGACCTTTTATACATTACAAATGGGCATATTTCTTTTTATACTTTTACATACAAGACATGTCACGTAAGATTCTGTTGTCATCGAAGATTCTCTCTCAACATGAGGAATGACACTAACATATACATAGCCATGCGCTAGACATTTCTGCCATAAAAAATCCTTGCAGAGAGGCTGTAACAGGTGCAATTAACATCAGAAATTCCTGATTTTCGATGGATTAAGTTGGATTTCATATTTTATGGAAAAATAACCGGAGGAATCCTTGACCTCAGATGCTTGTTCCCATTTATGAGCTTTAAGTCCATTACGTGACGGAAGAGCAGAAAAGCCTGAGTTGTTGCCTTTCATATTGTAAAAAGAGGGGAGTGTTGGGGGGGGGGGGATGAGATTCCAAAAACGACACGTCTTTAAACCAGCTTCAAATATCATATGTAGTGCACGTCATATTTGGACTCTGTTTGATAGTCTTTCATGCTGGTTGGTTTTGAAATCCTGTCTACATCAAACAAGAGTCTACAGATTCTCGGGAGGTGCAGAGAGCTTTCCATTTGCTGGATTACACCTTTCTACGTCATTGACCTATTTAGAATTGATAATACTTGTCTTTCTCTAGCGAGCGGTTCAAGGGAATGTTATGTTATTTCATACATATTTATTTTCTACAAGGAAGAGTCTCCTGACAGTTGAAAGGGAAGAGTGTCAGAACAGAAATATGGGATAAGCATTTTTTAGAATTGAACCATGTTGAGGCCTCTCAGCTGCTGAGATGGCAGCCGCTGCCTTGTGCAATTAAGAAGATGAGAGGTTGAGGGTTTCTTCTGCAGCATGAGTGAGTTTTGGAAAAAAAACTAAATATAAAATTCTCTGTTACAATGACAATGCATTTTGCAATACATTTTGTATTTTTTCCCCGGAAGTCCCTATAGATTGCAGTCACCAGGGCATCGTACCAACTGTTGATAGTGACTTAAAATGTATTCATCTTTTCATTTAAAGTGAAGGCCTATTTTCGCAGCCATTGATAGATAACTGTTTAGGTCAAGGAAACAACTGATACCTTTTATATATCTGTCTGTACTTCCAGAATGTGGAAAATTCTTTTATTTTTCATTTCAAAAAGTCAAAGAGGCGTTCCCAAGCTTGTTATGCAAGACATGCCTCCTCGCACACCTTCCCATCCCTATCACTGCTTTATTGTCAGTCAGGGCTCAGCTTCCATATGATTGACAAGCAGGAAAGGGATGAAAAGTAGGGATGGTCCGAAACTGACGAGGTTCAGGTTCGTATGAACCCGAACGCTCGGCATCAGATTCCCGCTGTCTGCCTGCTCCGTGCAGCGGGTGGATACAGTGGAAGGACCGCCTGGAAAACTGGGATACAGCCTATGGCTATGGCTGTATCCCAGTTTTCCAGGCGGTCTTCCCGCTGTATCCACCCTCTCCACGGAGAGGGCAGACAGCGGGATTCATTGCCGAGAGTTCGGGTTTGTACGGACCCGAACCAAACTCAGTTCAGACCATCCCTATTGAAAAGGATAGGAGTTACAGCCTTCAGCACTTATACTTCAGGAGCTTAAGAATTAAAGAATAAAAGCTTTTTTCTACATTATGGAGGCACAGATGAATATGTGAAAGGTACCATAAGTCTCCTTGATCTAACGGAACTGACAAATTCGCTTTTAAGCAACTATGCATATTAATTAACAGTTTTTTATATTGTTTTCTGCCCTCCTACATTTTCTGTGTGTCTGATACTACCTTCATACCTACCCACATGACTTGGCAAACATACACTATGCTTATTCAGATGATCTTGGGCCCGTAAAGTCCAGTCCCTAGGTATTGCGTCATTGTTACAAATATCAGACATCTTCCTACTGTTCTCACTTTTCTTGTCTGTTTATATATTTGAGGCAGTTGCTATGCAGCTGTTTTATTGTCTGTTTCAGAGTAGCAGATCAGGGATTCAGGATTGCTTAAGCCTGATAGTTTAGGTTGTTCCATCTGTAAAGGTCCCCGTACACTTTATACTTTTGGTTGTGGTGGTTTCTGCCATTTGTATAGGGTGTAGGGGTCTCTCCCGACCACCGACAGATGTTGTTGGTAGAAATAGGGGTCAGGCGTGATGAAAAAAAACCACCCAACCTTTTTGCTCTCTGAGAGATAAGCCATAGTCAGAGCTCTCCCCATAAAGAACACAGGAACGCTTAAAGGGGTATTTCAGGGAAAATCAATAATTTAGCAAAGAAAAGGGTTAACCAAGGTTAACCCTTTCCTAATATACTTACCTGTTGTTTTTTGGCCCCCCCAAGGAGATCTCCGGTCCGGTCACGTGATCTTGCAGCTTGTGGCTCGGATCCTCTTCTCCTTCCGGTTCGGTGACGTCACCCAGCCGGCGTCGCTCTCCATCTATTAGCAGCAGAGCACTGAACCCTGACTGGCTTGGTAGCGTGTAGCCAATCAGGGCTCAGTGCTCTGCATCCCCACACGCTTCAGAGTGGGGGTCCCCTGAGGCTGCAGTAAATTATCAGGGGTCGTCGGGCTCAGTGCCGGTCACCAGTTACATGGGCCGGCACTGCTCTACAGCAGGTGAATGCGGGGTCTGGCGTCAATCATCACTCCGCAGAACCCAACCCCCACCCCCCCCCCCACCTTGTCAGCGATGCCAACCGAGTCCCGGGAGGGGATGCGGCGGGCAGCATTACTTCATTCATAGCTACCAGACACCCGGCTGCCCGCCGCATCCCTTCCCCCCAGGGACTCAGGGTCGGCATCGGTAGGGAAGTAATGTGTATCGGCTGCTGATCCCCCCGGCCCCCCTCCCTGTGTCCCTGTCAGAGATCGCTCACCCCCACCCCCGGAGCGTGCTGCTGGCCCCGATCTCGGCACTGGTCTCAGGCACCTGTACTCAGCTGACAGCCGCTGTGTACGGAGCAAGAAATCTCTCCTGCCTCAGTCACACAGCGCCTGTCAGCTGAGTACAGGTGCCTGAGACCAGTGCCGAGATCGGGGCCAGCAGCACGCTCCGGGGGTGGGGGTGAGCGATCTCTGACAGGGACACAGGGAGGGGGGGCCATGGGGATCAGCAGCAAATACATATTACTTTGCAGGACTTCCCCCCTCCTCCCTGTGTCCCTGTCAGAGATCGCTCACCCCCACCCCCGGAGCGTGCTGCTGGCCCCGATCTCGGCACTGGTGTCAGGCACCTGTACTCAGCTGACAGGCGCTGTGTGACTGAGGCAGGAGAGATTTCTTGCCCCGTACACAGCGGCTGTCAGCTGAGTACAGGTGCCTGAGACCAGTGCCGAGATCGGGGCCAGCAGCACGCTCCGGGGGTGGGGGTGAGCGATCTCTGACAGGGACACAGGGAGGGGGGCCGGGGGGATCAGCAGCCGATACACATTACTTCCCTACCGATGCCGACCCTGAGTCCCTGGGGGGAAGGGATGCGGCGGGCAGCCGGGTGTCTGGTAGCTATGAATGAAGTAATGGCGCCCGCCGCATCCCCTCCCGGGACTCGGTCGGCATCGCTGACAAGGTGGGGGGTGGGGGGGGGTTCTGCGGAGTGATGATTGACGCCAGACCCCGCATTCACCTGCTGTAGAGCAGTGCCGGCCCATGTAACTGGTGACCGGCACTGAGCCCGACGACCCCTGATAATTTACTGCAGCCTCAGGGGACCCCCACTCTGAAGCGTGTGGGGATGCAGAGCACTGAACCCTGATTGGCTGCACGCTACCAAGCCAGTCAGGGTTCAGTGCTCTGCTGCTAATGAGACAGAGAGCGACGCCGGCCGGGTGGTGACGTCACCGAACCGGAAGGAGAAGAGGATCCGAGCCACAAGCTGCAAGATCACGTGACCGGACCGGAGATCTCCTTGGGGGGCCAAAAAACAACAGGTAAGTATATTAGGAAAGTATTAACCTTGGTTAACCCTTTCCTTTGCTAAATTATTGATTTTCCCTGGAATACCCCTTTAACCAAGCCAAACATTTCTGTGTATAAGGAGGACAGGGGACGGTTGGGAGATAACTGACGGCTTGACAACCATTCAGCCATCAGGTGTATGAACAACCATAGCTGTCAGGTGTATGAGGACCTTTAGCCTCCCTTTAAAAGATTACTGGCCAGTTCTCTGCTGATGATAGCGTATACTATATTTTTTTTGCCAGGGATAGTTTGTAGTATTGAGCTATTGTGGTTATAGTGCAGAGGCAGTGAAGTATAGTTGTGCCTGCCTTTAGTTTTGAGTTTAGGTAAAAAATAAGGAAAGTTAGGGAAAGAGAGTTCCTTTTTTTCTTGCTGTTTTTAGTTTAGTTCACTTGTGTCATGCTATGTGATGAGTTGCTGTTTTCCTTTATGTTACCTTCCAGTGTTGTTATGTGCTTGTATATCTTCCATGTGACTGTCTGCTTGGCTCCACTGTAAGTCCTGGGGGTATTTGAGTACTTGGAGCCACACTTAGAAAAGGCAACTGCTATAGGTAAAGCATACTTCTAGCAAACAACTGGGGTTGCTACAGCCATTCTACTTAGTAGGGATGCCACTCAACATAAAGATATTGTGATAATAATGCCAATGTAAGTGTCCATCAGTACTGGCTGCCACTTGTGGTAGCACTGCATCCATAACCTGTTATTAAAACAACAACACAAAACAAAAATTATGTTATAACCATGCAAATTGCCCAGGTGTGGAGGCTACATGATATATTTCCTTTTAATTTTATTAGTTCCCGGTACAAACACAAAGTTCATTTTTGACGGTAAAAATCACATTTGTGTATCATATAAAATAAATGTTTTCCTGCCTCATATTTACAGCGAAATCTGCATTTTCAGGTAGGTTGTCATGACAACACGGATACGAGTAAATAGGTTCCTATAGAAGATGTTAACCCTTTCCAGTTCTGATGCGCTTTAATCTCGCCACATGATTGTATCTGGTGACTTCCCAAACAAGTTGGCTAACAGGCACTTTGCAGAGAGAGAAAGGACCCGAAAAAACAGATGAGGACCTGAGGACTGTGTACGTGTTACTGAAGTTTTTTTTAAAATATTTAATATATATTTTTTTTTTTTATCAATATGTGGTCTCCACCTTGTTGAAAAGAGGAAGGGGGAGATGGTTTTCATTATTATTTATTTTTATGTGCCATTCATCCATTTGAAAAATTGGTTGTGGGTCATGGAGCTAATTCTGGGACTGATGCAGGCAACAGATCCACTTTTATAGAACTGTCCTATAGTTGTGTTCATTTACATACAATAGGTGTGGACAGGGAAAGGCATAAACATACAATTTGGTATTCACAGTATGTTAACTCTATGAATAAATGGCTCTAGCAGTCATTTTAATGGAATGATGGCCTTGTATATGTGTGATTGACTTGGCAGAAAATGCCTTTGAAACTCCCTTTAATTAGGGTCTAATCTACATCTTACCTTTTGTTTATGTTTGGGGCTGACTCTCATCCAGCAGCGATCAGTCTCATGTATAGGATATGCTTCTATACAGTCAATTTACATCACGGTATGCGGGCGATCTTACAGGCAGGTACATGCAATGCATCACATGAATAATAATCAGAGCATATTTTACCTTTTCAAGAAGCCGTATAAACCCAGAAAATTTCTTATACGTATAAAGGCTTGACCCTATTCCGTTATATTATGATTACTGATAAGAATTGTAGCATTTCATTTCTGTTTAACTTGCCTTGGCAAGTATCGTTACTACTTAAAAAAAGGCTATAAAGGACAAAAATTTTTGGAAAATGATACAGAAACAGAATATTAATGGGTATTTTTTTTTCTGCAGTTTCATCTATAAAATCAATTATAGGGCTTTATGTGTAATCTTTTTATAGTTCTTGGGTAACATGGGTGAGGTATACAAATGAAGGATATATAAAAATAAGGACTTGCTGGTCCTGACAGCCCGTACCACCATCTCCAATGTCAAAGAATGACAAAATGTCTATGCAGTAAGCCATCCATTGAGACCCAAGTAGGGACCCATAGTTGTAGATGGTCCATCACTTATGGGACTTTAGGTGAAGTAGAGATTGACTGCCTAAGATAATCTCATTCAACCTGTTAGGCCATGTTTCTTTTTATAACTTTCTGGTTATTATCCTGAAATAAGTTGATAACAGGGATTTGTCAATGGGCAGCTGTATTCTATGGGAGGGAGCCAATAACAAGGGTACACTTTCTCTGTAGTGCCACCACAGGAGGAATTGAGGTATTAATATAACACTTCAATATCCCAGGTCCTTCAGAGCGGGTCCTGAACAGATCGTCTTCCTCTATTAGGCTATGTGCACGCTACGGAATCCCAGAGGATTCCGCAGCTCGCACCCACTCACGGACTCTGGCGGCCATGCAGCCGTTTCCGCAGCTCCCATAGACTTTATTCTATGGTTTGTCAGATTCCACTGTCGGCCCAAAGAATGAACCTGGAATCTGGCAAACCATAGAATGAAGACGGATATGGGTACGGCCGCCAGAGTCTGCAAGCAGCTGCAAGCTGCAGAATCTGTGGCGGCTGTTCCGTCGGGATTCCGTAGTGTGCACATAGCCTTAGCCCAAAATTGCTTAATAAAGTTTTTAAAACTGAGTTTTCCTAATCAAATGTTATCTTTAGGGTAATGTATAATCAGAAAATAAATTGTTTTAAAGAATGTTTTTATGATATATATATTTATTTATTTTTTTAATTGCTGACATTTTTGTCTAACTTTTTCTTTTTTTTTTTTGTATTATAAATTTTTTTTGAGATCTTGCAGTTTTCATTCTTACCACTGGGGCTAAAACAAAGCTGAGACTTCCTCCTGTGTCTGTAGTGATAAGAGAAGACTGCTGTAAAGTGATCTGTACAGGATTAAAGAGACATTTGACACTCTTCAAAGGTCACAGAGTTTGCTCAATTATTTTTCACATTCCTCTCAAGGCAACAGAGTCTGTCTATTGTCATCTATGTCCATGAGTCTGGCTGTAAAGCATGTCACTTAATGGTCCAGGCAATATGGCTGCCCCATAACAATGTACAAAAAGTGAAGAAAAAAACAATTGCAGTCAGAAAATAGAAACAGATTAAATTAAAAGAACACGTTTAGTATCTGACTTTAGGTCATACATTAGTTGATACATTCCCTTTAAGAAAGTCACATTATAAAGCTTAGAACAGAGCTCACGCGTAGACATCTGTTAATATCCTTTGATATGTCAATGCAACTTTTTACATTGGAGAACTTTTTGTAGCCCTATGAAAGAATGCAGATTGTAGCAGTGGACAGTCATTCCAGGGAGTATTTACAGCCGTTCTTGTGATTGGTGGGAATTCCAGTGGTCGGACCCCACTGATATGACATGGAGAGATATCATTAGTGCTGGTCCATCTAACAACAAGGGGGAGAGTTTACTGTGCATAGGCAGTAGGTCAAAGTATTGAAAAATGCATGTTGGAAAAGGGGGAATCCAGGATGGTAAGTATACCTTCTGCATGCATAGTGAAATTTTTACTGGATTTGCTTTTAAAGGGATTTTCACTCAAATCTCTTTTATCAACTGTCCACAAGATAAAAGCGTTTTTTTCAAAGAATCGATGTGGCATGCCTTACCACTGCTCCATTCATACTGCTCCTCAGCGCAGCCATTCAGCGATGAGCAGTGAGAGGCTAGGGATACTGATTGATGGAGGTTCCAGTGGTCGGACTCCCAGTGATCAGATATTTATAGTGATGCCATTTGTGGGAAAACTCCTTTAAGTATGTGAGGTCTGTACTTCTTTGTAAAACCCTATTATAAGGGAAGTTATGTGGATCCTAATTTTTGCCCTTGAATCAGAAAGATGTAAATGACTTTGTACTAATATGTATAACATCTCGAGACAGATACTTAAATGTGTCTTTTGATCCTTCTAAAATTTCAGCGGTTCACTATGCTTTTAATAGCTGCAGTGTAATTGGTTCGTCAAGCAAAAAGCTTTCATTTAGTGTCAAAGTAATTAAATGTTAAAATAGAGTTCTATTTATAACGTGCCACCGATTTCTCTAAGCAAAAAAGAAGCATTCTGTGTAAGATAAAAGGTAAGAATTTGGGCAACACTAGTTGGGAGGGTTTGCATTCAAAGAGCCATTCCAGGAGACCCACATGCAGAATTGTTCGTTCTTAAGGTGTTTCTGCAAAAATAAAACAGGGTCCTAGAGCTTGTTTTGCCCCTACACTGTAGCTGCACTCAGTACGGTAGCTAGCTGCCATACTGTATGTCCCGATGTTGTTTGGCTTTTACACTGTAAGTTCCCCTGTAGTTAGGCCTCCATATTTTATACCACCCTCTCCACTCTGTATTTGTTCCCCAATATTGTATAAATCACCCCTTTAGGTAATCCCCATACTTTATACCTTCCTCCCCCCTCTGTACTACATTCCTCATACTGTATACATCCCCCTCTGCAGGTTGCCCCACATGCTTTTTACCTCCCTCCCCCTCTGTAATTGGCTGACATACCCTTTGCCCCCCATATTCAGTGTGTCCTTCTGTGCATCATCCTACCACTCCGGACTCCACTGCAGCTTGTGTTGAGCAGGTGGGGACGGAGCATAACAAGTCTGGCACTGATTGGCTGATGCTTAACCACCCAGTGTTAGGGATCGGGTCAGGTGACTTTAACCAGGACTTATTTGTGCAGTAGTGCTTATATTCGGTGGAAAAACACAGTATATCTTATAAGTCTGTAACACATTTAAAGCGACTTTGTACCCACAATCTGCCTCGCCAAACCACTTGTTCTTTCAGATAGCTGCTTTTAATCAAAGATCTGTCCTGGGGTCCGTTCGACAGGTGATGCAGTTATTGTCCTAAAAAACAACTTTAAACTTGCACTCCGGTGTCAAATTGGCGTGGCCTAGATTGTGTATGCCCTAGGGTTGCAACACTCCTTCGTCCCTCCTCATCACCAGAAACGCCCCCGGGCAGGATTTTTCCTATTCATCAGCTGTCTGGACACTGCACAGGTGCATTAACGATCCAGCCCATGTGCAGTATTCACAAAGGTGATGAATAGGAGAAATTGTTCTAGGGGCATTCCTAATGATGAAGAGGGCAGGGAGGAGGGGTGGAGGGGTGTCACAATCCTAGGATATGGGTACTCTAGGCCACGCCAATTTGACACAGGGCTGCAAGTTTAAAAGTTGTTTTTTAAGACAATAACTGCATCATCTGCCGAATGGACCCCAGGACAGATCTTTAATTAAAAGCGGCTATCCGAATGTACAAGCAGTTTGGGAGGGGGGTCAGATTGTGGGTAGAGATGAGCGAATTTGCCGAAGTTCAGGTTCGTATGATACAGCTTGGATACAGCATAAGGGGCGTCCGGAAAACTGTAATACAGACATTGGCATAGGCTGTATCCCAGTTTTCCAGGCGGTCCTTACGCTGTATCCACCCTGTTTATGGAGGCTGCAGATAGCGGGAATCAGAAGCCGATTGTTCAGGTTCATACCAACTCGAACTTTGACAAATTCGCTCATCTCTAATTGTGCGTACAGAGTCACTTTAAGTGTATTTAATGTTAAAAAGGGATTGTCCGGTGTTAGGAAAAAATGACTACTTTCTTTCACCTGTTTACGGGTTGTATGTTGTATTTAAAGTCGGCAATACAAGGTGCAATGCCTTACTCCACATGTGGACAAAAATTTTACTGTTTTTAGGGGGGGAAACTAGAAAACCCTTTAAAACGAAAATTGTCAACTCTTTATCATGTTCACAGCTGCAGACATGGGCAAATAGTGGATAGGGAGGTTAAACAAAAGATAATCGTCTTTTAGCTCATGGCTGCTAAGTTGTGAAATCATATTTTATTTCTCAGCTCCAAGTCCTAGCTGAGCTGCATCACCTCTCCCTGCATGACTGATGTACAGGGTTTGGCTTCCAGCATTGAGCATTGTACATCAGTCATTCAGGGCAGAGGGGGGAGAGTGACATGCCCATTGGTCATGTGATAATGTCAATTAATGATGAGCGGATATGTCTACTTTTATCATTACCAAAATACATCTGGAAGTGGGTTTTTTTTTTACATGAAAAAGTCCTTCTTTTGATAAAAACAGACGTTTTTAATGATCATGATGTTTTTCACACACAAAAAAAAACCACATGTGGGAACATGGCCTGACAGTGATGTGAATAATCAGTTCAATCAATAGTTTTGATTCATATTACATTGCCTAAACCCTCTGACATTCTTTAATAATGACGTCATCTGCATGGGGTGGTTTATTTTGGTTAGATGTCATGTCACATTTTAGTAATAACATTTGCCAATGTTCTTAGTACCCACTGGGTGGCAGCACAACAGGCCTGTTAAAAAACAAAAAAATGTTTTTTGACAGCCTACTGTGAAACTGTTAGCATTGTTGGTTTTAAAGAGGTATTAACTAAAAAAAAAAAAAAAAAAATTCTTGTTCAGCCCCATAATGACTAGGGAACTGATGTGTATGTGTGCTTAGATTTAGTCATTCCAGGGACTATTTACAGCCGTTGTCCCATCGTTTGATAGAACTTTATGACTCTTGAAGTTGGGATTACTGCCTTAATGACAAAGCACTAATGACACTTACTGGATACAGCGGCAGGTGTAGTATGTATACATTATACATTTGCATTGATCATAGTTTTTTATTTTTTTATTTTGCGTATGTCTTTGCCTATTCTGCCAGGAATAAATGAGGTTAACAAGGTATAAACTACTGTGTAGGTGGCAGTAAACGATACAGGTTTACCCACTAAATCTCCTACGCACCCACATCATCATGGATTTTGCAGCGTGAGGCCGTTGCTCCTGTTTTCAGCCGGCACATTGCACAGAACCCTCATTATTTTCCTTCTCCCGGCAGTGGATGGCCCATCACATGAAAAGCTGGTTTGTAGCGGCTTCCTCCTCCTAAGGGAATGCTATGTTCTGTGTGTAATGTACACTTGTAACCAGCCTCTTAAGACCATGTATTTACTCTAAAGATTTAAACTGTCTAATAAGGAGACCTCTTCGGATTATAGAGCCTGTCAGATGGATTCACTTTAAGGATTTTTTTATACCTGTTGAAAGACAACAAAAGTTAGTCTTTTTGAAAGAAAGAAAGAAGCTTTCACACCTATAATCTGAGTACATTCATATGTATCTGTCCTTAGAGTAGGGATGTAAACCATTAGATATGTGCTGGCTGAACATGCAGCTGTCAGCAAGACTGGATGACCCGTCTAATGTCGCAGATGTGAAGAGAGAGAATGATCAGGCATACTGGATTTTATGTTCCTGATCCTTTTGTTCTTGCAGTGATAAGGCAACACCAACGCTCTTGCCCATCTTCTTATTTAGAACATTTACAAGCATAACCAGCCACTGATCAGATGGCAAGATTAGAGGTCAGACCTCAGCTCTATCGTTGCCATCCATCCATTCCCTATGGGACTTCCAATTTTGGTAAAGGGTACTTATCAATTAAACAAACTTCTGACACGTCATAGCGACATGTCAGAGCTTAGTATTGGTCGGGGTCCGGGTGCTGAGACCCCTGCCAATGGTTAGAATGAAGGGGCAGATGCATGCAGCAGCGCACTCTCTGCCTCTTTATCTCCATCTCACTGCTAAAATAGCGGTGGATAGAATTATAATGGAGCCCTATGGAACTTTTGGTAATTGTTGTTCCATAGATCTCATTATATTCAGTTCAGGGTTTAGATCCAGTGTAAAAAAAAAACACAATATATTCAGCTCAATTTAATGCCTATTTTCTAGGTTTCCCTGCAAATTCAGAGCTGCAGTGTAATTATGTGCAGCAGGCTTCACCCATAAAATCCTCCCTTAAAGGGACCATGGATTCTCCCCAGACATCCAGCCTTGTCTGAGAGATCTCTCCCTGTACTCCAACAGGAAGTGATCTGTCAATCAAGGATTAATTGTGATTTAGGGAGCATAAAATTGATGACAAATTCCTCAATTTTCTTGACATATCTGTTTACGAAGTACTTGTACCCAAGTGAAATTCAAACTCTGGATCATCTTTTCTTACAACAGTGTTACTCCTCTCAAGACATCTAGGTGTTATTATTACTTTCGTTAATAGGGTTTGTCCCTACTGTGTTTAAGCTCTTCACGTAAGCCAAACTGCTTTCTGCATTCCTGCTGCACATACCCCGTGCAGTATTAACGTAAATTCGTGGCTGGGAAGGGTTTTTAATGTGTGCAGGGCGGTTTCAATGCGATCGCCAGACCCAGGAATGACAGGCAGCTGCGGTCCCGCAGCTGCCTGTCGTTAACCCCGTTTAAGGTTGTCAATGAGATGACAAGGACCTGTCACTGACTGATCAGGACCCCCTCATCATGGTTGTGGGGGTCCCAATCACATGTGCCGACAGACGGGGGTAAGCCACTTTCTTAGGCAGACTCTGAACGAACTGCCAATAATACTGAAGAATGCTATGCTATGGCATAACATTCATCAGTATATGCAATCTGAGAATTGGATATATAAGTCCCCTAAGGGACATACATATGCAATTCTAAATGTGTAAAAATAATAAAAAAAAGTTTTTAAACATATTTAAAAAAATCCCTAATGAAATGCCCCAATAAAGATTTATAGTACTCCTTTTCCCATTATAATTTTTTAATTTTTAATTTTTTTTAAATTATATATTAGAAAAAAAAAGAAAAATCAATCAAAAATTTTCTCTAACACCAATATGATACCAATAAAAACTAGAGATCATGGTGCAAAAAGTGATGCACCAACCAGCCCTGCAGGTGAAAAAATTAAAGCGATATGGCTCCTAAAAGACGAGGAGACAACATTGCTTCAATTTTACCCGAAAATCCGGGAATCTATGTCCTTGGTCATGAGGGGGTTAAGGAAGGGTTTCATGATAGGAGGAGGTGACTGAGATATGCACATACTGCAGCTGAAAAACTTGCTGGCATGCTCTTCACCTTGGTTTTCTATAGATTATTAATAGCCGTGCGGTTATGCAAGCTCTTCACATGTAAAATTATATGAACATTAATGAATAGATCATAAGGCCACAGGTAAACAGCTTGCTAAACAACCTCCATAACAATTAATTTGCGGCAGGAAACAGCGTGACCATGTTGTTTTCAACTGTATTGCCGTCACATCTTGTTTGTTTGGTTTGTGCATTGTGAGACCAAACTCGTAGACTATGATGGAATGATCAACTGCAGGAGAAATTATGTTACTGCTGACACCATTTTTTTATATGTTTTTTTTTTGTTTTTTTTTTTTTGCGGTCATTTTTAAATTTTACTTTAATGAAATGTAATATGTATTTGGTACCAATGTATACATAATAAAAATCATATATATTTTTTTTATGAATTAACCCTTAGGGGACACAGCCAGTTTTCATTTTTGCGTTTTCGTTTTTCCCTCCTCGTGTCTATAAGGCCATAGCACCTGCATTTTTCCACCTAGAGACCCAAATGAGCCCTTATTTTTTGCGCAACTAATTGTACTTTGCTATGGCAGATGTAATTTTTGCCTAAAATGTGCCGGGAAACCAGAAAAAAATTATATGTGTGGTGAAATTGAAAAAAAAAATGTTGTTTTTTTTTTTTAATTTGAGGGGGTTTGTTTTTACTCCGTTCGCCCTAGGGTAAAACTGACTTGTTATATATGTTCCTTAAGTTGTTACAATTACGATATGTAACATGTATAACTTTTATTTGATTTGATGGCTTGTAAAAAATTAAAACCTTTTAAAGAAAATATATGTTCCTTAAAATCGCTCCATTCCTAGGCTTATAGCGCTTTTATCCTTTGGTCCATGGGTCTGTGTGAGGTGTCATTTTTTGCGCCATGATTTGATCTTTCTATCGGTACCTTGATTGCGCATATACGACTTTTTGATCGCTTTTTATTACAATTATTCTGGATTTGATGCGACCAAAAATGCGCAATTTTGCACTTTGGGATTTTTTAGCGCTGACGCCGTTTACCGTGTGAGATCAGGAATGTGATTAATTAATAGTTCGGGCGATTACGCACGCGGCGATAGCAAACATGTTTGTTTATTTATTTATTTTTATTTATTTATAAAATGGGGAAAGGGGGGTGATTCAGACTTTTATTAGGGGAGGGGATTTTGTGTTATTAAAAATACATTTTTCTTTTACTTTACACATATACTAGAAGCCCCCCTGGGGTTAGGGTTATTCCCCCTGGGGGACTTCTAGTATATGCACTCTGATCTCTCATAGAGATCCATGCAGTATAGTTATACTGCATGAATCCATGAGATCGGTGTTCTATTGCTTTTGGCTGCTGCAGCCAAAAGCAATAGAATGCCGAGCCGGGATCAGCGCCATTACGGCGCAGACCCCGGCCCGGGATGGATGCGGTGATCGCCCCCCCGCAATCGCGCCGCAGGGGGGCGATCCCCCCACTAGACCACCAGGGATGGAGATGAGCAACTATTTAGAAGCAGCTGTCAACTTTGACAGCTGCTTCTAAGTACTTAATTAGCGGGCATGGCGATCGGACCGTGCCCGCTAATAGCCGCGATCCCGGGCTACATGCGGCACCCGGGATCGCGGCAGTTCAGAGGGGGGTCGCCGGGCGACCCCCCTCTGAACTCCCATAGCGGCACGAGGACGTTCAGTAACGTCCTGGTGAAGCTATGGGTTAAGCCCAGTGTTCGTTTGTATAAAATATAGTGTGGGTTGTTTTATTGATAATCTGGTGGTGCAGGGTGGTACTGCAGCCTAAGTTGCTAGATTACCCCGTTCCCCTTATATCAAACCTTGTGTGTAAATAAATAGGTAAAAGAGATGAGAGAACCTCAAGCACGCGGCATTTGATTACCAGTGGCTAAAAAAGTTGGGTGCAGCCCTAAGGCTGACTGAAAAACATGGATACAGCCATAGGCCATATGCTGTATCCATGTTTTCCAGGACTCCCTTGGGCTGCGTCCAACTTCTTCAGCCACCGGTAATAACATGTCAATGCTGCAATGATGCTTGAGGTTCTCTCATCTCTAATAGGTACCATGCAAATACATGGTCTGTCAGAGTGGGCCGTCTTGTATGACGTCTGATAGGACTTCATTAGGAGGCTGTGACTGTCTTAACCCCAAAATCTTCAATGTTTGTAGCGTCAAGGGGTTTCTGGGGCTCAGGGGTGTTCTAGAACCTTAGTACCTTTTTTTGAGACATGTTGTGGGGCTAACATATCCCATTATCGTCACTGGACTGTAAGGTTAGTCATGCCATCAAATACTAAAGGTTCTGTACAAGTTCTGGTATTTTGTGGACATACTCTTTAAATAATGTTGTTTCCTGAGCAATGTGCCATCTTCAATGTACATATCTACCGAGGAGTATATATTTGGCAGAAAGAGGCAGAGTCTGGCTTACATTCTCTCTTTGGAAGATTTAAGTTTTTGGGGGTTTATTTAATTTAGTCTGTCTGCTTTTTATAAAGTAAAACTAGTCTTATAAGAAATGACAAAGTAGAATGGAAATCAGCGAGGCTTTTCATTTTCTTGGTCTCTTTGGACAATCCCTCATTGTTAGGAGGCTACACTCAGATGAACTGATCACAGGGTATAGTCTGTTTGGGAACCTGGCACAAAGCGTGAAATTCTCCTGCAGCGCCACAACCAAAGCAATGAATACTTAGATGGTTCTTCGAGTAAGATTTTCTCCTCCAGTTCTAGAGATGCTCTTGGGATCAGCCGTGAACTGATGCCACATTTGCAGTCAGAATGTACCCCCATTCCTTCAGCAATAGCCGTGCAATGTTTATAGGATTATTGGCAACATGGTGCAACCGTTGGTAAGGCAGCAGGGGCACCGTTTCAGCCCTGTTCGTGTTTGCAAATGGGGAACATGGGAATTTGGATATAATCTTTCTGAAAGATAACATATAATTTCAATACTTTATTAGATAGAAAACAGAAATGATTACTAATATAATCACTTTGTATAAGAGAAAGGACAAGTAGGTAACGTCAGCTCATTCACCAGGTCACGTAGCATGGTATTAGTCAGTGCAGCTTTGGATTATGTGAGTTGGATGCGGCAAGTGTTTTCTTTCTTGCATATGGACGTTGCGCTTGGTAAGTGTTTGTCACTTGTAGCTTGGCGTATTCTGCTATACACAGAGAGATAGATGACTCATGCAGAGCCCTTGTGATAAATACGAGGGAACAAATACAGTCACCTGATGTCTTTCAGCACTTTCATGGCCGAATATAACTCTAATGAAATGCAAAATGCACACATCTCTGCTGGTGTAGGAAGAATAGAGATTGCTTTTCATCAAGGTACTGTTGCTCATATTTTACATGATTAAACAGAATTCTACCTTAGAATAAAAAAAAAAAACATCTTACTTATATATGTTTCTTGGAGCCTTGGGTAACCACCGCCTATATGTCCTTTATTACATAAGGCACTAAGCTGACTCAGACTACCCATACCCAAATACTGTAGGCAGATACGCTTTTTAAAATGTCAGAGTATGGTAAAGCAGAAGGTAAAGTGGTGACAACCTCAGCGAGTCAAGTAGTAGATTAGTACCACTTATTGTTTGGTACACACACAATGCAAAATTCTAAAAAAAAATTATCATTTTGGCATACAATAGGCTGCTATAACTCAGGTGTATTGAAAAGCAGTATTTGCTGGGTTCACACTACGTATATTTCAGACAGTATTGTGGTCCTGATATTGCAACCAAAACCAGGAGTGGATTGAAAACACAGAAAGGCTCTGTTCACACAATGTTGAAAGTGGATGGCCGCCATTTAATGGCAAATATTTGCTGTTATTTTAAAACAACGGCTGTTATATTGAAATAATGGCAGTTATTTACTGTTATATGGCGGCCATCCACTCAATTTCAACATTGTGTGAACAGAGCCTTTCTGTGTTTTTAATCCACTCCTGGTTTTGGTTGCAATATGAGGACCACAATACTGACTGAAATATACGTAGTGTGAACCCAGCCTTACAATGTTCATACACCATAAAATAGGTAAACGTAAAACATGGCCATAATCTTTAGGTAAAAATATAGCCATATTTTCAATATAATAATGCGCTCCATTAAAGTCAATGGTAAACTAGACAACACCACACCACATAGAAAAATGCTGACTTTTTTTCATCTATTCACACAGTTTTTTTTATTTCAAAATTAGGGTCATATTTTGTTTTTATTTTACTGTGCATCTTTTATTACTGTTTGTATTTTATTTTGCCTAATAGAAAAGTTTTTGAAAATCTTTACTAGGTTCTTTTTTTTAGTAGTCAAGATTCTATAATGTCTGTAGGTTTTAGCTGTTGTATCTCTATTTTAGGCTGATTTCAGAAAGCCATAATATGACTCAGTTCCTAGATCTCTTGCAGTTTTACTAACTAAACCAATCTTAGATCAGTGTAAGTTTGGCTAAGTAGAATTATGGAAGGTCTTTGCATTGGTGTAGATGCTAACACATGGCTGCAATAAAGGTGTTGTTTGGAGAATGCTTTAGAGTTAAAGTGTACTCAGCTGCCCTGATTCCCCTGTTGTCGATTCAGGTTTTGCAGCACTTCCTGATCTCAGTCCCAAGAAGTGCCTGTTTAACCAATCAGTGACTGAGAAGGCCCTTCCTTTTGACAAGAAGTGCTGCGCAACCAGGAAGAACAGCAAGGGGGTTGGGGGAGGTGAGTACACTTTTTTGTTATTGTTACTACCCCTGCCTACTTACATTTAACACCAAAAAGAATTCCCCAGACAACCATTTTAAAACTATCTGAAACTGGTTTACGTGATCACATAGAGATTCACGCTGAGGTATTCCGCACCTGAAGCTTTCATTTGAGCTGCTGTTCATTTCCTGGTTGATGTAGTAAAACTCGCCAGTTTCCAGCTACCTGGTTCTGCCCTACTGTGTCTTTGTGCTGCGGCATACATCATTGGCAGCTCTCCAGGGTAGGATTACTCCTGTCAACACTATAATTCAGTCAATGGTGTTGCAAGCTCTAAGCCACTCTAATACCCTTGGATGTGTCCCATCTGGTTGATCTACTGTGCATAAATGGAGCTGGCATTCCTGCTCTGTAGACTGACACATATCCTCCATGAAGAAAGGTAAGGGAGAAATTCTAGATGTATGCTCACGGTGTAATGTAACAGGACCTTTTTTTTATTTCATTATAAAACTATTTTATTATCTTTCATAACTGTAGTTACTCATTAGATTTTATAATGCCATATTATTATTTTTCACATGCAATATATCTGTTATGATCTTATTATAAAGGATCCTGAAGAATCCTATTGGCTAAGGCCTTATTTACCTTGTTTCTAATTTACCTCTACCATATAAAGGAATACCAGTTTGACCTATGCCAGTACTGTTGAGTAAGAGCCAGTTGACATAGGGTCAGGCGTGATGCTATTCCACTACCCGACCCCTATTTTCTCAGAGAGATAAGTCACCGCCAGAGCTGTCTGGCTGCAGCTTACCTCTCCCCATGGAGGACACAGAAATGTTTGACCATGCTGCACAGCCAAGTGTATGGCGAGGACTGGAGAGATAACTGTCGGCTGAACAATATTGAAGATGTATATTGGCCCCTGATTTTAGAGTGGCCAGGAAGCCATCTAATCTGTATTATGTTAGGGGGGAGAAAAATCAGGCATTTTGATAAGAGGTATGGAGTGATTGGGGGAGATTTCTGTCAGTGGAATGTCATCTAACATGCACGTCCCAGGTAAATAGGTAGTATATGGAAAGCTTTGCAGCATGCTTGAGAATCAAGTAAATAATTCTGTATTTATTTATGTTTACTTCAGTGTTTAAGCACTATTTGTTTTTATGATTTCTTAAAGCTTAAATCTGATTGGTTGTTATAGACAACTTATTCACTGTTCCGTTGCACTACGTTTGATAAATCTCCCACAGAAGGTTTCATAAAAAAAGTAAAATTCTGCCTCTTCTTTCTAAGCCACACCCCCATTCCTAGACCAACCCCCGAATAGCAAGCCATCTTCGCATTGCCTGTTGGTTATTTGTGGTACTAAGAAGAATAAAGTGTTGTTGTTTTTTTTATTTGTGGAAATTTCTCCTTTTATCCCTACACGTAAGAGGAATCTGAGCCAATACAAGAAAACAGACCTTCCTGTGGTTGGCTAAAAGCATACTCGAAGCATTTAAATGACTCACATATGACTAATCTGGGATAGCTAGGTTCAGTTTTTATGAAGTAACAAGGATTATATTCTCTTGCTGATATAGCTACCCTTGATAATATTAAGTCCTATCCGTTCTCTAGAAAATTTGGCTCGGGCTCTAGATGAGCATGTGGAGTCCATAACTAAGTTAAGTTTACAGTTCTCTCAGCCAAGGCTTTGTGTGCTCAGGCTCTCGGCCAAGATATTTTCAGTCTAACCAGTATAGACAGTAACTATAAATATTAAAGCATTTAATAACCTCTGAACTGCTTCCCTCAGCAACTTCCCTCATACATTCCATGGAGCATTTCATCAGTGGGTTGTCTCTTCTATGGATACTTTGTCACGGTGAGATGATTTGTCTTTTGGCTACCCGTTATCTTTTGATAAATCCTTGTCTCCTGACATTCATTCTACATAGTCTAGTTGGTCCATTTGTCTTTTATGAGCGATGTCTCTCTGATGCTACTGATTTAGTCCATGAAATAGCATATTTTTACATATTTTTCCTATTTATGTGCTTTTTTTTTCAAGGGTAAAAATTACTTTTAATTTTTTTGGATTGGTTTTGCATCTTAATGTTTCACACTAGGCATGCTGCCAGGATAATAGGCAAGGTTCACTGATTATCTTGGAATATAAAGGAGTTCTTCATGATTAGAGAAACATGTCAGAAACAGCACTATACCTCTGCTCAGGTTTTGTGGCATATGTCCCTTTTAAATGGGTTATCCAGGCTTAGAAAAAAGATGGCTGTTTTTCGTAGAAAGTACTTGTCTTATCCTGCATAACCCCTTTAAGTTTAAGGAGAGCTTGTATGCCGCTGTGAAGAGGTATGTTGGCCTCACAGGTATGGACAATGGTCAGTGTCCTATTATAGCATGGTGACTATGTTTGTTTATGCTTTGCCAGATTGTTGGGTTCTCAATTCTTTTTTGGTTATTTATATACCTCTTATGCTCAATGTTTTTGTCACACTTACTCCCATTAATTTTGAGTCCATTGAATGGGGAAACTTTTATTTAAATAACTACTTTACCCTAAATATTACCTCTTCTAACATTGTATGAACTCCATGTATTATCGTGAAGTCCACTCTAGCATTTACTGTTTCCATTCCCCCCAGTAAGGTCCTTGCAAGGCTTATTGCTCAACTTTTCCAACAAAATGCGAGAACATGCTTAGCTCTTCCTTAACTCTATGTATTGAATTTTAATGAGAAAATCCATGGTATGAAAACCTCCAGAATCGCTATAATTCTACCATGAAGGTGCTGCAGAGCGAGGTGAATGGATTGGCGTAGGGTGTGCGAGCGTTCAATGCTGCATTAGATAACTCCCTTCTGCCTGTGGGTGGCTGGGGACGGCTATATAGATCATCATTACGTTGTTTTAGTTACCGGTTTCTTATGAGGAAGGAATTTTTCTTTGCTCATTTCTTGTATCTAGGAAACAAGACTCAACCAATGAGGAGAACAAGTCATCAAGAGCTCATCAGGAACTATTCAGTGAGGTAAATTTAACCAGACACAGACCGCCAGGTCTAAGAAGAAATCACATTAGAAAATGAAAGCCTCTTGTGCTGATTATATTAAGTGTGTCATCACGCTGGAGATACCTTCATTGTCGGAAAGGCTCCACTGATCACTTCTGCCAGTCCGCCATAATGGTACTACACATCAGTGTTTTAACCCTGTATTACAACATAAATGCCCCTTATAGTGCCATGCTGTCACGGCCGCGGCGGCGTCCCGTGTTCCGGGCCGCCGCCGCGACCTCCTCCTGCCCCATGCAGCCGCCGGGGTCCTTGTGCAGGGACCCGGCGCTGCTGCTAGTTCGGCCCCTGGGGGCGCCTCACCTCTCCTCCGCTCCTGTCTCAGTCTGTGCTGGCTGGCGCGCGCGTCCCCGCCTCCTAAGGTGCGCGCGCCGGCTGTGTCAGATTTAAAGGGGCAGTGCGCTCCTAATTGGTCCTCATGTCTATCACTCCCTATAAATTCCAGCCCTGCCCCACTACAGGGGTTGGAGCCTCTATATGCTTCCCATAGCGTTTGGCCCAGCTCCCTGTTGTCCCTGACCTTAGTCCTTGTCCCTTGTTCCTGTCTTCAGTCCTTGTCCGCCACCTGCGAGCACGTATACTATCCTCTGCCTGCACTATCTCCTGCCTACTGCTCCTGCCACGCCTCGCCTGCCGTCACTAGCAACCAAGCCAGGGGTAGTGACCTGGGGGTCGCCTGCCACAGCAAGTCCATCCCGCCTCGCGGCAGGCTCTGGTGAAAACCAGCGGCCCCTTAGACTCCGCTCCCTGGTGAGGTTAGTGCCATCGCTGGTGACGGTCCAGTGGATCCACTACTCCAGGCGTTACACATGCATCCTATTATAGAAATGCACAGTAGAGGTTTAGAATGGAAAGGTAAAGAATATAAGTTGGGTTTCAAGCTATCTTTTTGACGTAAGTAATAAACTGATGTATGAATAGCAGCTAGGTAAGACTTCAATACCACATGATCTAAATGAATGTGTAGTATTTAGTGCAGGTTACCCCAACAACCACTGTTGGGCACTGTTATTAAGAAAAACTTTTGACATATCAGAGAGACATCAGAAAAAAAGGAAAAAAAATGGCAGCACCAATTTTCCTCTTTTCCTTCTTTTCTGTTGTATATGGGGTGCGTGGCTACCTCCTGTTGGCTTGCTCTCCACCCATGTTTTGTAAGTGCTATAAATAGAGATTTGGCTCCTATCTGCCCAGTTCTAGGCTTATTTAGCTCAGGAGAGGCTATTGCTAGTGTGAATATGCTAGAGGAGTAGGACCATGTCTCTGAGGACACCTTAATGTGGGGACATGGTATATACGGTAAGCACTTGCACCTGTAGGTTGCTGTTGAATGTTATCTTTTTTTCTTTTTATATCGGAGAGACATATCAAAAGTTTTGATCGGTCGGGGTCTGAGTGTTTAGACTATGACCGACCAGGAGAACGAGTTGGGAGAATGCATTCATTTCTGTCTCCATGTCACGTGACCTGGACAGACTATGAGGTCTGTCTAGGTTGCAGACACAGAATGGAGTGCTAGGCAGTGCAGTTTTTACCCGCTTGTTCTTTTGACTGGTCAGGGTCTGAAAACTAAGACCTTGACCGATAAAAACTTTTGACGTGTCTGACATATTAATTTTTTTTTTTCTAACAGGTTCTCTTTAACTTGAATAAGCTTATTTGTATACTTAGTCCAAATGGTAGTGGGAGAAAATTGGCTTTACTATTCTATGCAAAAGACTATCCCAGGATTGTTTTTTCTTTTTTTCATTGCAACATCTCTTTAAAGTTTCATGGTCTCAAATTTTAGAGCTATGAAAAAAAAAAACATACAATTTTTTTTTAATTTAAATTCTGGCAGTAGGCCAACCACTGGTGAATGAAATCTCCCATAGCTCTTAGGTCTTAGATGGATTTCATAATATGTTCTCTTAATAGCCAGCAGAGCTATATAATCATGGTTAAGCTCTGGTTGGAATATAGGTAGAATCATAGTTAGAGTGTTGGATGCCACCATGTAAGAAAATCTCTATAGTCTTCCTTCTAAACTTTGTATATAAATCAATCCAATATGTATGAATGGCAGCATAAATTGGCCAGCGTGTTTGACAGTGTCTGTGGGTCTCGCAGGGATCTTAAAGAAAACCTGTCAACACTTTTATGGTGCCTGAAATGTTAAATATATATTTAAAAATATTAAATATAAAACAAGGCATTTCTGATGACTTCTCCTCCACTCATCACCCTTGATGGATAGATGTTCCCCTGTTTGGGTATGGGGAAAGATCTATCAATTAGGGTCAGGACAGGTAAAAGTCACCATGAACCGCCCTTATGGTTCAGGCAGCATGAAAGTAAGCTGTCACTCATGTTTCCTTCCTTTAATGGAAATAGCATGAATGTTGCCTAGATCAACGTAAACGGGACTAACAACTGTTGACTAAAAAACCATATGACCAGCGATAATTTTGATGGTTATCTTTACTGTACCACTGTTTCTGTGTTGGATTTAGAAACGCAGAATAAAATATAAAGTCCTTATATAATCGTGCCTGTAATCTTTACTGTCCTTCTAATTTTTCTTACAAAGGTCAAATTCAGACAGAACCTCAATGAAGGCCAAAGGGCACAATTCATACGCGACACATACTTAAATCCTGACAGGCCAATTACCCGACCTTTTGTTACTTGGCAATAATTACTACCTGTCATAAAACTGCAGAGTGATATCCAGGGCATTATGATAGATGCGGCCAGTGGATCTAAGCTAGCGGAAACCATGCCAGAAAATGACACACACACACACACACAAAAAAAACCCATTTATATATATATTTGTCCTTTGCAAAAAAGCATTCACTAGATTTGTATGTTTTTTTTAAAACCTCAAAATGTGTTTTTTTTATTTGTTAGTTTTATTGTCATAAGCTGTATGTATCATATCTCTACAATTGTCAAAGAAAAATGACATGGGCATGGGTGATGATTATAAGTATGATCATTATTTATACCCCCCCCCCCCCAAAAAAAAAAAAAAAAAAATAGAATGGAATTTTCCTGTTCTGTCAAGTTGAATTATTAGTTGCATCTTCAGCAATGGTTGTCATCCATTGTTGCCCAGTTCTTGGAAAACTGGATAGTCATATAGTAATACACAGCATTAGGGCATGTGCCACTGCTATTTGTCCACCTAAAGGCTTGTGCAGAGTTTTTTTTGTTTTTAATTAGCTCAACTCAGCAGTGATTATTCCAATTCAGATATATGAAGCTGAAAAGACAATTCTTCACACAGATTCTGTTTGGATACACACCGAAGAATGGGAGACCAAATCTGCATAAAAATTTACATCAAATCCACCATGACATATGTAAGGCATAAAAGCACGTAGACTCCGCATTCTTTGGTAGATCTAAAAATAAATACAGTATGTTGGTTGGTATTCCATGTTATTATAGTGTATCTATACCATAAATATCTCATACCTCGGTCACCATCACCTATGAGGAGACCAGGGATTTTGTGAGCCCCAATTACTCCTTCTGTGTCTAACCTGCTGATATGTCCTTATAGCGCATGGAGCGTTGAAGATAAAGATAATTTTCTGACCTTGATCCTCCACGCCGTTTTGCTGAGCTTTGTAGTTTATTAGATATGTAACTGAGGTGGTTTGATGCACTGGTGGCGGGACCACCACCCTCGCTGACCCGTCCTCCTAATGAATATTGGGGCGGTGCAGTTTTGTAACTCTGGTGGTTATCACTGCAGAGCCCCAGATGAATATTTATTAAAAGGGGGAGAGGAGATGAGTGCACTAAGGGTGGTAGTCCCCAATTTCTTCCTCAATGTAGTTATTAGAGATTAGAGAACCTAACAAAAGCTCAGGCTTGCACGAACCCGAACGATCAGCATTTGAATCCTGCTGCCTGGAGAAGGTGGATGCAGACCGAGGGATACAGTTGAAAGGTATTATACTTGGACAATATTCTTTAAAATCCAAGTATAAAAACATGAAGCATTTCTTCTCTGTACATCTGTTATTAGACGTCCATCATATGTCTGTTCCCAAAATTGCTCAGGGGCTCCACATGACCATGTTTTCTTTTATTCAGAGTCACAAGTGATTCATGCTGATCTAAATTTGTAGAAAATTGCCTTTTTTATTGTTTGTAAATGTACTTTGGCAGTGCTTTCTGCTTTTTATGTGCGTCTACTGCAATGGATGTATGTTGTTCACTAAATCACTATGCAGTGTAGTAGTCCATTTGTAGCCTTAGATACCTGGATTACTCTTCTTTGATGCAGCATGTTTTGTAGAAGCTCCTCTTAAACACACAAACACTAGTTATTATTCTGTTTAAAGTTGACTTTTTTGACTATTTTTTCTATTTTTGGGCAAAACAAGCCCTTAAAGGGACCATGTACCCACAATCTGTCCCCCCCCAAACCACTTGTACCTTCGGATAGCTGCTTTTATTCCAAGATCTGTCCTGGGGTCCGTTCGGCAGGGGATGCAGTTATTGTCATAAAAACAACTTTTAATTCGGCAGCGCTGTGTCTAACGTCCGGGGCTTACATTTGTATATGCATTAGGCTGGCACACCCTCTCTGCCCTTCCTCCCCACCCTCCTCATCTTTAGGAATGATCCAGGAACATTTACTGCTGTTTGAGCTTTGCACAGGTGTTTTAACGATCCAGCCTATGTGCCGGGCTGATACAGGTGGGGAATAGGAAGCAATCTGCCTGGAGCATTCCGAATGAGGAGGAGGGTGGGGAGGAAGGACAGAGAGGGTGTGCCAGCCTAATGCATATACAAATGTAAGCCCAGGCCGTTAGACACAGCGCTGCAAGATTAAAAGTTGTTATTATGACAATAACTGCATCCCCTGCCGAACGGACCCCAGGACAGATCTTGGATTAAAAGCAGCTATCTGAAGGTACAAGTGGTTTGGGGGGTCAGATTCTGGGTACAGAGTCGCTTTAAAGCAATGTAAAGGGATTATCTCACCTAGATTGTTTGTACTGATTAATATGTTTTATTTTTTTGGTTTCTATTTTCTGTTTGCTTTGTTTTTTTTTTTGTTTTTTTTTTAGTTCTTATTATTAACAACCTGCTGTTTTAACAGCATTTAGTGACATGCTTTACAGCAAGCCTCATGAACATCATTAGACCCTATTGTTTGTATGGAACACATTTGTTGCCTGCTCTGTAACCCTGAAAGGTCATTTCATAGGGTGGGGGACGCTAAGATGCTATTGTTTTTGCTATCTACTAGTGTCTCTTTTGCTGTAATGTACAGATCACTTTCCAGCAGCCCCCCATACATATCATCACAGACAGAACAGAAAGCCTCAGCTTTAAGCCTAGTGGCAGGGTTGAACACTGCAAGAGTTAAGGATTATTTTGTAATATAGACTGAAAAATTAGGGAAAAATGTAAACACATGTTTAACATAAAAAATGGATTTCAATTTCAATAATTGGGCATTTTTATCATCTTTGTATAGAGAACTGTTTGCACATCAGAAAAAACCTTGTTTACTAGGGAGGGTATAATTTATTTATTTATTTAGTCACTATTCTTGCAGAAATATGCTAGGAGGTGATCAGGTAATGTATGACCAATCGAGTGTAGGCCATTGACAGGAAGGCCTGTTATTTAGAAGTCACCCCCCAGTACTACTTTATCTGTATCTCTGTAGAGGAAATGCCCCTTTCCTAGACATATAGGAATACACTAAAATCTGAAACCTCGTCCTATAGGGGTGTATTTTATGGGTGCTCACAGATCATCATTAGAGATGAGTAACTTTACAGTAACAATGAAGCAAAGCTCTTCGTTACCTCTAAAATTCACTCATCAGCCAGCTGCCTTTTAACTCACTGCCGATCTGTGCCGCTCCTCCCCCGGTGCTGGGAAAAGATGGATTCAGTCCTGGCAAACTAGGACATTGTGTATTCTAAGATGTCCATTAGTGCTTGTATTGTACAATTTTTGAAAAGTATTATACCACTTTGAGAAGTCGTAATATTAATAATTATTTGTATTTAATGCCCCTAGTGCTCCATTTATACCAGCATGAGAATATTTAGTACCGGATGTAATTACCCTTTAAAACCATTAGTTGTATTTATAAACTTATGTAAAATCCATATCTCCTGCAAACAAGTTCTAGAGCTCTTTCACATCCACCAGGGCCTCTCTGTACTAAATAAGGTGCCATTCACTGTGATATCTGCCTTCTGTCACCCCATCTGAATACAATCTGTAACAACGTGAAGCACTTTGTTATTTGTCTGCGCTATTTATAACACCTCCTTGATCTGTGGCTTTATACAAGAACAATACACGGTTTGAGAACAGGATGCTTATTTATATATAGTACATAGAGGCACGACTCCAGGCTCTTGCCTGTGGGAGCGGAGCTTGTTTAATTGTTCTACTAATGGATTATATTTAGTACATCCACATTTTTGCATCTAGTTGTTAGTAACAGTTTTTTTTTAAGGTTGTAACGCACCTCCTAAGGTTTACTGATTCTTTTTCAAGGATTGATACAAAGATGATGTAATTATGTGTTATGTAATATCATGCTACTTATACGTACCAAAGCAGTGCAAGTTCCGGGAACTTTGAATTGTTACTGCATTCATTTACAAAAATGCATCTATTCTACAGTTATGTAATAAAAAAAATAAGTGCACCCTTAAGCTATCAAATTATACTATGAGAATGAAGTCAATATAAGTTTTTACAAGAACACTTTATTCTTATCTAAGCAAAATTATTAAACATGAAAACAAAAAAGTTATAGAGCAAATTAAAATAAAGAGCCATATTTATAGCCCTTCCATTATATCCCAAACATATTTAATGGGTTACAGTCCTGGGAAGACTTCTTAATGGGTGCAAATGGCCAGAATACAGGTTCCTATAACATTCATTGTGGTACAAGGACCTTTGGACCTACTGGGCATGCCAAGAAAATGCTCCGCAGGTCATAGCCCCACCACTGAGGGCCTGTTATTCCTCAACTTGGCATCCAAGAATACAGCGTCATGTTTTTTATGCTAGATGCAGACCCAGTCATCTGTATGGTTTACCAGGTATTGAAACTCCTCATTCTTGACAACCTTTATTAATGCCAATCCTTGGCACAGATGTTCATTGATTTCTTTCATGGCTCATTTGAGGCATTGGTTGAGATGATGCTGGGCTATCAGGGACATCCTTGTTGAATTTTCGCTTTTAAAAATTTTTTTCCCACTTTAGCAATGTTGAGTCAATTGGTTTACTGTTCTACGTCCAATGAGCTACGTTATTGGTCACAAGATGTCACTTAGTTGTCCTAGCCGTGAATCTAAATAGCCTGGCAAAGACCAGTGTCTCTCTACTGGCACTAAGCAGCCATTGTGCCATAGCATAACCACCATACAGTGCCATATAACAGTAGTATACAAAGCCCATACATAGTAATGGTGCCACAATGATATACAGTGCCTGAATAACATCACAGCTCGTAATATGACCAACTAGAGTTGGTGGATTGATGGAGGTTCCAGACCACTTGCTTTTACCCAGCATAGCAAGCAAGGAGTGAGATGTAAAACCCTTTAGACAACACAGACAGAATTATGTCTGACCTAAGGCAAATACAGAGTTCCAATGAAGTGTGAACATACCAGCCTTCAGACATGGTGGTGGTAGTATAGTGTAAGGGCACGGGATGCTTTACTTCTGCACCATGTCTTGGAGTCCTAGTGTTAACATAACAGGGGTTGAATGTTTTGGACAACCCTTTTTCTTAAGATCTCACAACAATAAGTATGATGTCACACTGTTTGGACACCCCCATAACCATATGTTATCTGTGTGGGGAGCCTAGATTCAATTTCTTTGCAGCTCAACAACAGAGATGTATAAATCTAATTGAAATCAATGTTCTTTGCTTGTAATATATAGACAGCTTGGGTCCTACATAGTAAAGATGCCTCTTATTATTATTGTTCACTTTTCATTATTCTCTCTTATTATTATTCTCCATTGAGTCCCTTCTTCATGGACTCAATGATACCACCAAGCTTATTTGATAATGCATTTTCCTAAAACCCACAAGGGGTCTTAGATTATAGTGATTGCCTCTGGTATGTGTTTGTCCTCACATTACCACTATAATGGCTTGTATATACATTTTTTGCCATCACTTTTTCTTATATTTGAGTAGAGAGAATTACAGTTTTAGCCGCAAACGACTACATGTTCTATTCTGAAAGTATTACCTGGTGGATCTGGGTTCCTTAACTCTGCTCTTCAAAGGAGATAAATCTTCTATCAATTTAAGAGCCCCGTGGTTTCTTTTATCCCAGCAGTTTCCTTTTCTCTGATGTGACTGTGAATGGCTAATGACATGCTCTGGAGAGGTGAGCAGATACATTACATACTATGGTGAAATTTGTCTAATACGTCCTTTGTTAAAAACTTTTAAGTGGCGAGGAGATTATCCACATGGCAATTAAACAACAATGAGTGACTCGTCTTCAAAAAAATAAATCAGTTATAATACTGGAGGCATTTATATTGTATAATGGCTTTCAGGCCTCCAACTAGTTGTCCGCAGTAAGACAATTAGTAGAGTAATTCTGTATTCTGTACCTGGCAGGACTTGTACTTGGGATATCATGGGGGGTGGCAGAAAGCTTCATTGTCCTGCAATCCATTCAATCTAATCTGTGTTAAAAAATAAAATAAAAGTGAATTAATGTTTGGCGCTTGGTCCTGGACTACCTGCACACTAAGGCTATGTTCTCACAACCTTATTTTTTATGCCATTATAAAATAACAGACATAATATGACCTTGAAATGACAACTGTACTAAAATGCCACCCCCCCTCCCCCCCCAAAGGAAAAAAACAAAACTAAAAACAATGTGTGAATATAGCCTAAAGCTGGCCATACAAATTACATATCTGTCAGCTACACACTTGTTTGGCTTCAACAACAGCCCATGTTATACCAAAGTGACCACCAGCTTCGTTTTTATTTAAGCTGTTATTTGCTAAAGGTAGCCGTACATCATTATACTTTTAAATTATGTAAGCACAGATAGTACTGCCTCTTCTTGTTAGCCGTGCAGACACAGAATGCCCCATATATACATAGTACTGTTTCCCTGTCAATCATTTAGGCACGTATAGTACTGTGTCCCTGTCACGCCTAAATTATGTAGGCAACAATTGTCCATATCTCCCTATTTCTTTGTAAACAGTACAGTCACAGCCTATCTTTCTCTATCTGTAATTGATGTAGCAGCAGATAGTATTGTATATGCTTCCCTTCCTTTAGGGGGGCTTTTTCTGGGAGTTTTTTTTTATTTATAGCCTATCCTCGGGATGGGCCATTAATATCTGATTGATGGGGTGCCAACATTCTGTTCAGTGTGAGCTGTACTTCAGTAACCCTGCACGGCAACTATACATGTATGGAGCAGTCTGCTTCTGGCTCAGTTCACTATTTACTGCGGCTGCTGTGGCACTCCGCCCATCAGATATTGTTGTCCCATCCTGAAGACAGTCCATCAATATAAAGGTCATGGAAAACCCTTCAAGTAAAAAATGCAGGAAAAGTATAATATAAAAGTCAGTCTGTAAAAAATTTTTATTGCTGAGCCCAGAAACTGAAAGGTAAATGTTTCAGACATTTATTGGATTTTATTATAATTAAAGGGAAACTATCAGCAGGTTAGACGAATCTAACCAGCTAATAGCTCCCTAATAAGCACAGGGTGCCGAAGATGAAGGTATGTGTCTTACCTTCATCCTCGGTGCCGTTCGTGTGCTGTTTATTCTGAAATCCTCTGCCTGATACGCTGTTAGGAGCACTGGGGGCGGTGCTAGATTTGTCATGACCTACTGATAGTTCCCCTTTAAGAATGGAGAATTACATATCAACGTGTAACTAAGGGCCAGTTCACACAGAGTAAAACTGGCAAAATTCCGCAACATGTCAATTCTTCTGAGCGAGGAGATGCGCGAGCCCTCCCAAAGACTGCCTGTATGACTCAGTTTTACTCTGTGTGAACTGGCCCTAATAGTCGAAAGAATTGGCGGGTATCTGCTGTTTTCTTTAACATTCTTTATAGCCATGGACACCTTCATGAAGTTCCGGATAGATAGCAAATAATGTATATTATTATTATTATTATTATTAAGCGCTTTGGGTTTATGTTGATCATTCAGACAAAAAAAAAATATTGTTCAAAAAAAATTATTTTTAAATGTTGTTTTCACTTGATAAAAACAAACAGTTTGATATCAATCCATTCTGCATACAGTATGTCTGTTGCCAGCGCAGCTGTTATAGTAGTTTTGAGGTCAGTGTGGTGCAAGTACGCTGCATATCTGTCTGTTATCTAGCTGTGCCGCAAGGTACAACCCACTGATTTTTGAGGATTGCTTTTGTACTTTGAAATCCTTAGTAGTGCGACAGAAGAAGAATTTTATGTCTGTGAGAAACTATATATAAACACAGTGGTGGACAGATATGCTGCTTGACGTATAGCACTTATTATAACTTCCTAGCAGAAGCTTTGAGAGTTATCCACAGGGGATCTTGCATGCATAAAAATACCTAGGGTAATCACACACTGTCTACTGACATATTATCCTGATAATAGGGATGAATACAGACTCTGGTATAAACAATAGTTTCCTCAATTATTTACCATAAATACAAACACCTCCTCCTGCTTAGGGGGTTGTTCCATCCCAGCGCATTTCCCCCATTTCCTTGTAGATTCATCAGGGGACAAATATTTGTGTATACTGTGTGTAGCGAGTACACACTTCACAATCACTGATGTTTCCCATACATAGTGTGATCTATCCATATGAGAAATAGTTTGCCAGGGGTGCAGGGAACCATACATGCAGAATATACAGCGTTGGCTCCTGTCTGATACTAAACCCAATCAGACATCCTCAGTGGTAGTTTTCTATAAGGCCAGGAATTTCTCACTGCAGGAACGTATGTATTTGTTACAGTACATGTGCATTTTGCAGCAGGTTCGCCACTGGTCAAATTTCCTATAACGTTGAGTGCATCTAAAGTACAACTTTTATGAAGATGTTACTTAAAACAGCATGCAAAATAATCATGAAGAGAGTCTGGCCTACTGCCTGCAATACATGACAGCCTGACAGGAGATAAAGCAGAAGCCTATGTGAAAAACACAGATTTGTAGAATAAGATTGAACACGTCAAGATTCCAGGCAACTTTTTTTTTTTTTTTTGTCTAGGTGACTGTTATAGCTGCAGGATGAGTGAGAGCAGATATCCCACTGATAATTGTATTGGATAGAACTTGGTACAATGATCCTTCTCCCTTTGACGTCAATATTTTATAAAATATATTTGCCCTCTCAGCCTTGTTCTCCTGCTCGGTGTGTGGAAATTGACCGCTTTAATCGTGAAAGGCATAAAAGAAAATTACAAGTGCCCAAGAGAAAGTACTGAGGCCTGAACTGTAAGGGTCATTTCCATTAATTCCTCATCTTTCTATGAACTGATTAATGAACAAGTGGATGGAACCCAATTGCTTAAAATAGCCAGCAGTCACAGATGATGAAGAAGAGGTGCCGTACCATAAGAGTCAAGTGATTCTACAAGTGCAGCGAGTGCGATGATATTTCCTCTATGGCAGATGAGCATTTCTTTCCAGTGTTTCTTTTTTTTATCTTTATGCTATAATAGCTTAAGAAATATGGAAAGAATACTTCCCAAAGGGATGTTTAACATAAAGTCAATCTCCTCTTCTACTCTCCTTTTGCTGTTTTACACCATTCATCCTATTTAAACTGGAGGAAAGCTGACTGTAGTTTTTGGCAATGAAATTAAGGCAGAAAATCTAATTCTTGGTCTTATGGTCATGGCTTTAACTTTATTTCACCTTGGGGTTAGCTCTTCTATAACATTGATTACTTAGGTTTTAAAGGGGAACTATCAGCAGGTTAGACAAATATGTCCCTATTGCACACAGGGAGCTGAGGATGAATGTATGTCTCTTACCTTCATCCTAGGCCCTGTTCCCATGCACTTAGTTGTTCACTCCACAGCTCAATAAGACCATTTGGAGCACTGGGGCACAGTTAGGAGCACTGCCCCGCCTCCTAGCGCCAATGATTATCAACAAAGTGAGCCGGCTGGGGATGGACCAAATCGGCACTAAGGGCCGTGCTCCTAACGGTCTCACCGGACCAAAGAATAAACGATTAAGTGCACGGGAATGGCGCCAAGGATGAAGGCAAGAGACATACATTCCTCCTTGGCACCTCCTGTGCAAATAGGGACATATCAGCAGGTTAGATCTGTCTATCTGTTAGGTTTGTCTAATTTGTGTAATAGAACAACAGAATTAAAAAAAAAAATCTTTGTCTTTTGAAACTATGGATTATTTTGGCCCCACCTCTGAGCAACTGTAACGCCTCCCAAATTTAATATGCTGAAAGGCAATTATGGTAGATAGACTTTTTGAGTCTTATCTAGGGTTTCTTTCCTACAAATATTTTATACCTTTTTATTTCATTTCTGTCTTTATTCCATTTTCTTTACTGGTCAGACATGGGCTAAAAGATTGAGGTTGTATCTGTAGTTTGGCAGAAAACAAACTGCAAACGCTACCCTCTATGTGTTCACATGTATAGTACAGTCTGTCTATGTAAAATGTTTTTCAGAACAGGTTCTTACAAGCTAGTAGCTCAAGCGAAAGGAATAACCAGGGATGCCCTCTGTCTTTAAGGGTCCCATAGCATGCATTTTCCCTATGTTTGCCGTTTTTTTTTTTTTTTAACAGGGCTCAGTAATATGTAGTCATGTGTCGAGCAGTATATCCCTGTACAAGCATCAAAGATAGTCCTCCTCTGCAGAGGAGGAACATGAAGAACATGAAGCAGCAGGGTCAGGACAGGAAAACTCATAGGTAGTCTCAGTTTTAGCATACAGCCCTGATGTAGATAATTATTATTATTATTATTTTTTTTTTTAAATTTACAGTTGTGTACCTTCTATAAGTCTACTTGTGCGACTGAAAACAATTTGACTTGTGAACGATCACTGCTACATCTTGCAGGACCACAAGGTGGCATTTTAACACAGATGCAAATGTCAGTGCAAGTACATAGAGAAATTGCTGCTACAATTAAATTGGTCAAACAATTGCATTGCCTGCTTCTATAGACAGTCCAAATACAGTATGTGTTTATTTTACAGGAATCTCAATAATCTCTGTTTCTAGATTGGGGAAAGAAAGATGTCTAAACACGGGCAGAAAATACAAATATTATGGAGACGGATGAAAACATAATAGGAGTGATAAATCAAATTTTTTCCTTAACTAGGTCTTCTGTAACTCGCTCATAGACAGCAGAGGGCTGTCTTGCAAAAACAGTTTATGGCCCCTTTGTTATAAAATAGCCCAGTATAGATTGTCTCCTTACGTCTTTTAAAGACTCTAGGCCCCTTTCACACATTAGTGTTATACTGCCCACAATTATGGTTCCGTAGTTGCAGAGAGTATAGTACCCATTAATTTGGATGAACCCTTTAGCTCATAGATGTAGCAATAAATACTGGCATGTCACCTACTACAGTCACATGGTAAGTGCAAATACAGACAGGGACGGATACTTATCTGAATCTTGTAGGTATGAGTCTGCAATTATGGACAGGATCACTGATGTGTGAATGAGGCCTTATTGCTATGACATTAGCTCAGTTGCTGACATGCGGTCTACTTGTAGGATGCGAAGGGAGCAGTGGACCCTTTTACCTACTGTACAGGGTGCACATATATCTAACTCTGCTGGCTTAATAGGAATGGAGAATGGGCGAAGCTGCTGCCAAAACAGATCTGACCCAAGGAGGCATAGACTCCACAAGACATTAGGAGTAAGTGCTAGGTGCAGCCTCCATAAATCTGACTTGTTTTTTTATCCTATCCCACAAATGCTAGATCAGCTTTAGATTTGGGGAATTTTGTGGCCTATTAACACCTTACATTTTCATATATGTGCCTCAATCCATTCCTGAACAATTTTTTGGATTGTGGCAGGGTGCACTATCCTGCTGGAAGAGGCTATTAGGGAATACAGCTGCCACGTGGTAGGTAGTACATGTCAATGTACTGTAAAAGCAACATGAATGCCAGGATTCAAGGCGTTTCCAGCAGAACATTGCATTCCCATTGTATTAAACTACCTGTGCCAGCTTTTCTCTGGTGAGTGACATACTCAAATCTGTCTGTACATGATGTTTAAGAAAACACGATTTATCAGGCCACCTTCTTCTGTGGACCACTTCTGGTGCTTACGTGCCCATTGTAGGTGCTTTCAGCAGTGCCCAGGCAGGTTCGGACTGGCCCACCACAATCATATACTTCTAATATCTGGCCCCAAAGGTCTGGCGAAATCAAACCTCATCTGAAGCTGACTAAAGAAGCAGTCAGATATCATAATATCATATATAATAAATCCCTGGTGTGCAATGATTAGTAAGGTGGTAACCTTGGACCCAAGGAACTTGAGGAGTCAGACGCTGTGCTCAAGGGTCAGGCCTTTACAGTAATTCTGTGTCCTGACTCATTTGAATCGCATTTCTCTCCATTGTAGGTTTCTAGCCCAATAAAACACAGTCGTAACTTTCATAATTCAAAATAGCCTATGATCTCAAAATCTGACTTGTGTATATTCAAAGTGAGCTGCACTTATGAAAGAGTTAAGTGTGACTGTTTAGTGTGAGCTCTGGTTTCACCTATTGGCTGGGTCCTGAGTGGGTGGAGATCTTTAAGTCACTTGGAGAGTTTCTGCTCAGTAATGACCTAACTGATTTCCTTGTGTGCAGAAAGCCTGCAAAAGCCAGTGTAAATGGCATTCTGTAGAAGAATGTTCCCCCACCTCTGGCTGAGTACCCCCACCGGGCCCCAACTGGCGTTATACTGTACTCTGCAGACACCAGGCTCTTTTCATTAGGACGACAGTGAGAAAAGGATTCGGTACCACTTATCTCCTATTGTTGAGCATCCTTTTCTGGGCTACAGTAACCCTGCAATGTAGCGCTGACCTGTTAATTTTGACAGCTGCGGTAAGTGGAATGTTTCTACCTATGAGTAATACAAGGCTGTAACCGCATATTGTATGCTTGTACATTCTCATAAATTGTAGAGTCAGTGACAGAGCGTTATTATACACAGGCTTGTGTGCCTACTGCCTGACATAGTGCAGATAAAACATATGCTTTTTATCTCTTTACAACTCATATAGTCCAGGACACATGCTGGCTTTAAATGCACAGAGCTCATTTTTTATTTTTTTATTCAGTCGGTTCAATAAAAAGGCTCTCATCGCATATTTTCACCCTGGAATTTAGGTTAAAGAGATTCTCCATCTGCGGTATAATGGAGGGCAACTCAGCTGTTGCCGGGATTTGTATGGCCGCACAAAGTTATCATCATAAAACTTCTGACAGCTGTTTTCAATAATGTTATTTTTAGGGAGCACTGCTGTGTGAGCGTATTGGGGAGATGGCTGACTTGTGTCAGCTGCAGGGAATACACAAGCCCAGGGGGCCATTCCTTACATTTTATGGCTACAGTTTATAGCTACAGTAGTTTGTTTAAGAGGGTAGCATTTTAAGATGCTTTTTGTATCCCTCCTTGTATTGAATTCTGGTAAAGAGTATAAGGGATCTATTATAAGCTGTGGAGTGGACATATAGGCCAGCAGTTGCCCCACGCTGCTTTAGTAATGTGAAAACTGGATTCAGATCAGTTGCTATGGATAACTGTTCCTTTTTATGCTGACAGTCTGGTTGCTAGGCAAACAACATAACAACCACATGCATTTCAACTGCACAGTGTGTCGGCTAGCCAGGTAATCTCTGATTACTCAACTGTGTAGCTAATGACAGAATTGTCGCTTAAAGGGAATCTGTCAGCTCTATAGCATGCTCAGGTGTCATGGAAGAAGCACAGAGTCAAAAAATGCATGGTTACTCCCTCCCTTCCTCATCCCTTCCTGCCCTGTGTGCTTAATGTACAGGTCAGTCAAGGAAGGGAAGGGTGGGGGAGGGAGATGTGCATGCTCCTGCTCAGCACCACCTCCTTGACTCTTCATCTCTAAACATAAAACAGACCTTACAGATCCTCTTTTAGTAGGGGTAGATAGGGGACACTTATCAGACTTAAACCATGCATTGCAATTACCATTGATGATACATTTTCTGTACTGTTGAAAGCATAATTTTAGGTACAGAACTTTTTTTAAGACTTTTTTTTTTCTGGGTTTATATTGAAGTTATCCACTGTTCCTTTTTGCAGTTTCTCAAAATTCAGTTTCAATGTTGTCAGCCATTGGAACACTGTTGGGCTGCGTAATATATTGCACTTAAAAAAAGTAAAGAAAAGCTGGGCTGCAGTACCAGAGACAGCCTGTATAATAGAGTGGCACTGTTTGTAACAAAGAGCTAGCTATTTTTAATTGCAATTATTGAATATGAAAGCCAGGAATTGACTTGAAAAGAGAAGTCCTAGTCTTTTATGTATATGTGTTTTCTATTTATGATCAGGAAGGCTTTGTATTCAATAGAAGTAATTAAAATTCTGAATGTGTGAACTGACCCTTATAGCTCTCTTCCCGGTAGGATTCAATCATAGCTTTAACCTCAGCCCTAAAAAGAGGGGAAATATAATGATATTTTAAAGCATTTTTACCCATAACCCTCGCTTCCAGGCTCCAAAAGTAATGAACATATTATACACAAATGAAACAAAAACTTTTTTCTACAATGTAATGAATTGCAATGTTTAATTATGTTGAATTTCACACATTAAAATCGAGACAATTATGCATTGCTTTAATTATTTCTGTTTTTGCTTTAAGATCGTTTAACCAGAAAGTTGAGACTAATTTGCCGTTCCTTGTACATGAGCTATTGTCATTGGTGGTGATTAATGCGCTTTTTGTATTTCAAGAACATGATAAAAAGCAAAAAAAAAAAAAAAGAAGTTTATTATTTGTCTTGAAGTTGTAAAGTCTTCCCTTTTCAGCTCGGGGCTGCAGCGTAGGGGATAAGGATTTCTCTTCTCATTGGAACAGCTGTGTCTTATCGGTTTAGCAAAGTGTGCAATTAAGGAGACAGGCAGAAATACATGGCATGAGAGGCTGTCAAACACTGACACAACTTCTCAGCGGCTTCTGTGATCTGTCTTTCCAAATAACCAATGGGATCAGAAGCATCTGAAGCCAGCAAGGACTGGGAAGCTGTTGTCATGTGTTTGGTATTTGATTAGTGTAAGACATATATAAGTAAGGGGTGTTGGGCTGTCGCCATAAGGCTCTGTAGCGCAAGTGAGTTTGCAGCCCTTGAGCCTCGAAGCGTGTGCATTCTTTTTGGTGGAGAGCTACTTGAGGTTGTTGCTGGGATAGTGGATGTCTATCAGGGGCGTAACTAGAAATGGCTGGGCCCCATAGCAAACTTTTGATTGGGGCCCCCACCCCCTCAATCGACCACTACACCATCAACACACTCAGCTCTACACAGGTTCTGTACACCATATAAATTACAGTACAGTTATATTAAGTGACTCACAGGGGACGTCTTCTCTGATTGGAGTTGTTTCCTTCATTTTCTTCTTCATCCTTCCTGGGCCATTAGAACTTCTCCGAGCCACGAATCCACAGAATCTGCCAGAGAAACATATTAGTCTCCTCACTCTGGCACCATCCTCATCTCTATACACACTGCACATCTGTACTGTCCCCTTTACACCCTCATTTAGTGGGTAGCCCTGACTCTATGTGACCCCCTAATAATATATGCCCCCCTCTGTGTATTTCCTCTCTCCCTATGTTGCCCCCCCCAAATAGATGGCCCCTCTCCCCCCATGTTGCCCTCCTTATAGATCGCCCCCTCTCCCCCCACCCTCCCTTTATAGATGGCCTCCTCTCCCCCCCACCCTCATAGATGCCCCCTCTTCCCCCCCACCCTCATAGATGCCCCCTCTTCCCCCCCACCCTCATAGATGCCCCCTCTTCCCCCCCACCCTCATAGATGCCCCCTCTTCCCCCCCACCCTCATAGATGCTTCCTCTTCCCCCCATCCTCATAGATGCCCCCTCTTCCCCCCCACCCTCATAGATGCCCCCTCTTCCCCCCCACCCTCATAGATGCCCCCTCTTCCCCCCCACCCTCATAGATGCCCCCTCTTCCCCCCACCCTCATAGATGCCCCCTCTTCCCCCCCTCCATATAGATGCCCCCTCTTCCCCCCCACCCTCATAGATGGTTCCCTTTCCCCCCACCCTCATAGAAGCCCCCTCTTCCCCCCCACCCTCATAGATGCCCACTCTTCCCCCCCACCCTCATAGATGCCCACTCTTCCCCCCCACCTTCATAGATGCCCCCTCTTCCCCCCCACCTTCATAGATGCCCCCTCTTCCCCCCACCCTCATAGATGCCCCCCCTCCTTCCCCCCACCCTCATAGATGCCCCCTCTTTCCCCCCACCCTCATAGATGCCCCCCTCTTTCCCCCCACCCTCATAGATGCCCCCCTCCTTCCCCCCACCCTCATAGATGCCCCCCTCATAGATGACCCCCTCCTTCCCCCCACCCTGCAGGCTGATTAAAAAAAAAAAAAAACTTAACTCACCTGACAACGCGCTCCCACGTTGATTCTCCTCCTGGTCTGTCTCCGGCTGCTGCGTGGCTGCCGGGGGTGTCGCGTCTTATCCCCGGCAGCGCGCATCCCAGAGCTCCCTGCGCGCCGGAACCGGAAGTCAGGGCCCAAGGCGCGCAGGGAGTTCTGGGATGCGCGCGCTGCCGGGGATAAGATGCGACACCCCCGGCTGTCGCGCAGCAGCCGGGGGAGCAGGACTCTTGTGACCGCAAGCAAAACAATGCTTGCGGTCACAAGAGTAATTGATCGGGAGGGCCCCGCGGGCCCCCCTTCGTGGCCACTGCCTGGACCCCAAACAGCTGTAGCACCCGGGAGGCCTGCTCGGCCGCCGGGTGCTACAGGCTATGTGAGCTCCGGCGGGGCCCCGTAGCGGCCGCTACGGCTGCTACGGCGGTAGTTCCGCCACTGATGTCTATACATTTGCAGAAAGCAGAACGTCTGATGGCCAAGTCAATCCTCTGTTCGAATTTAGAATTGTGGCTTCTGATGGATCAAAACAGTCACAATGAAGTTGGTGCCGAGCTGAGGCATGCATGCCTTCTCCTTTCCCCAAAATATCCTGCTTTGACTGATAAATGTACAGAGCTCAGTGCTGAAATACAAGTCCTGTACATCAATCATGGAGGGCAGGCAGAGAGGAAGGAGGTATGCATACTGCAGCTCAGCACACCATGTCAGCATGTCAAAATCTGGCCCATGGACCAAATCTGGCCCTCGGTGCCATTAGTTTTGGCCCGACAGGCAATTCACAGATTGAATTGCATCTGGCCAGCAGACATCGCATTAGATTATAATATGGGTGGTCCGTACATCTGCTCGGACCGCCCATATTATAATCTTGTAAGCCACAGGTAATTTTTAGCCTCCAGCCTGGGAGTATGGGAGCGGTGACCTGATGCCGGCAGTGCAGTGACATTATCGCACACGTCTTGCGCTGGGCCCTTTTCCACTGGGGCCGCGGAAAAGGTTGAGTCCAAGCTAATGGGGCAACCTGTCAGCCTTGGTCGACCCCCCCAAACCAACAGCCCCCCCATACTCACATGGGTAGGGTGGGTTAGGGTGGGGGCGTCAAGTTCATGTGCCAACTAAGGGGGGAGGGGGGGGGGGGGTTGTAAAAACAATATGGGGACTACCTGCAGATGGGGGATGTATACAGTATAAGGTCACACCTGCAGAGGGGATAGGGAGGTATAAAGGGGGGCTTACTGCAGAGGGGGGATTTTATACAGTATGAGGGAAGAGCTACAGCAGGGAGGTATACAGTATGGAGGCCTAACTAGTAGAGATGAGCGAACCTTGAGCATGCTCGAGTTCATCCGAACCCGAGCGCTCGGCATTTGATTAGCAGGGGCTGCTAAGGTTGGATAAAGCCCTGAGACTGTGTGGAAAACATGGATATAGTCATTGGCTGTATCCATGTTTTCCAGACAACCTTAGAGCTTTATCCAACTTCAGCAGCCACCGCTAATCAAATGCTGAACGATCTCTACCAACTACCAATGAACTTACAGTATAGAAGCCTAACAACACAGGGACATACATGTACAGTATAGGGGCTATCTACCATATACAGTAGGAGTATGGAAAAAAATAATAATGTAAGACTCTCTCTTCTTTTTGGATAAACACTATATTAGCCTTTTAAAGTCTAAAGGTGGTCTCAACACTCCATGACCAATTTATAATGTAGAGGCCTTTACTAACACGGAGTACATCCTTAAATGAGTCCAGCCATTTTCAAAAACAGGCAGCTGGCGGGGGAATGTAATAACTAGTCCTAACTTACCTCTCTCTGTGCCCGCATTGAGTGGTGGGACCAGCTTCCCGGCAGCGTGTCCCGGCTGAAGGACAGCGGCGACCCACCCAAGTCGCCGACAGGCTGAGTAGCCAGTCCATCAGCCGGGTCGTGACATGTGTATCGCCAGATATCCCAAAGCCCAGCAGGGGTCCTGGAGTTGGATCCGGGGCTGAAGAGGCACGGGGCGCGGGGGGGGGGTGAGTTAATACTCTTTGTTACTTTCCCTGGTACCCGTGCCTTTAAAAACGAAACAAAACAAGTAGCCTGTACTTCTCTGATTTCGGGGGCCTTCTGAGTTTGGGCTGTGCCGATTAGACTGTACTAGCTTTCTGATGTTTATAGCCTTGTTGCAGTTTGGCTGAGAAAAGTCTCTGAAGAAAAGTCTGCTTTCACATGTAACCCCTCACTTTCAGTCCCTTTTTCACACACTACCACACCTATATATAGTGCCCTCTTAACAGCTGTATACTTTATTAGCTAACTGGTTTACAAGCTTTAAATGTTGCTTTGGTATTGTGCAGTTAAATTCTGTATATAGATGTAAAGGAAAACTTCTAAAACCTATCAGTAAGAATCAGGGGTCAGACCGTTCTCAGCATTCCTAGCTGAGAATTCTGGGATTTGTAGTTATGCACCAGATGGAGTGCTGAAGGATGTTGTAGTGAAGCATAGGACTTGGTGACAGACATGAGGACAGACTATAGTTTGCAGTGTAAAGCACACAACAGTCTACACATTCCTCACGTCCTGTTGTCTGCACCACATCTTATGACGTTGTGTACATGGTAAGGTCTGAGGTTCTGAAGTTGTTCATGTGCAATTCATTACAGTGCAAATAGTTGCATAATACAGTGGTAAAGCAACACATGATGGCAACATAAACAAAACTTTGAACACAATTTCTCATGCAGGTAAGCCTAACCAGTTACTAATAATACAAATAGTGGAGTGCAATAAATTAAATCTAAAAAATAGCTTTTATTAATTTAAAGTTAAAATTTAGGTTACAAAAAATAGACCAGACAATTTAATAAGATAGGTATCCTAGGTGAAATATATCTTACCACTCAACGGTGACTGCTGAGTAGATAGTACCGGAGCGATAGTGGACCATACGGGATGCGTAATCGTCCTGAACCCCAATGGATTCCACGATGAGCGGCTGAGATCCTCTGGTATAGGGAAATGGAGGACAAAAAATGGGGTGCACACTGTGTAGGAGATAGGACAGCCGATCCCTGACACTGTCCTATTGCACCCTAAAAGTACTGTCCCTCCAGACAGAGCTCTCGCCCTAATAAGGGCGACTCCGCCACACTCGCTCCTAGGGTCCCTAGTTAAACCCTAATACTCACTGGTGGCTGTGTCCCAATGCATTTCATCTCCCGTTAGGGGAATCATCAGGGGATCTAATGAAAAAAGTGCCACGTACAAAACAACAAAAGAAGGGTAGAAGCTGCACGTGTGGTGCCGGCTACGCGTATGGCGTTCCCCTATTGATACACAAGACATGCTGGTTTATATATACAAAACTCCGCCCAGAAAAGGTTGCGGCTACACACCTGATGCAAATCCGTCTCCACCTGGACATCCTAAAGATCGCGCTCTGACATGCTCAACCCCCACTGTCACAGTCATGTATTATCTAGTATTTCCGGGTCCGAAGAGCATCACGGTCACGTGAGCCTTCGCATCATAGTTACGTGTGCGTCATGTGATCGCCCGTTTTGGTCACATGTCCGCTGGTCATTCAGTGCACGTCACAGTGGGCTAGTGTAAAGCTGGAACACACAACCACGTCACCTGAGACGCACATCAATACTGACCAATCGGCCGACAGCACAAACACTAGTATGCTATGTTTAACAGGTACATATGAATGGTATATACTATGTGTAGCATTGATCCCAATGTAAACGCAGTGTCCTCACATACTGTGATCTACCATATGAATCCAATGAAGGCTAGAGATGACGCTATTCCCAATGTCATCACAGTGTCATAACAGAGGGTATAATACTGCCGTATCATATCAAAATATCTATGACAATTCCTGCTACAGTGTAAATTTACACTGACAGTGAGTAGCAGGAAAAAAAACTTTCATAGCGGCAGCCCATATCTAGTACAACCACGGAGGGCAGTAAACAGACAAAGATGAGACATGTGTCTCATACGATATGTTTCACAGCGGATATAGTATATGCATATCCAAAGCGCGATAAAAGTAGGATAGGGGATAAACGGACGTGTGTGATTTAAACAAAAAATAATATTATGTGATAGGTCATGGTTGGTTAGGTCATGATTTAGAAAGGAGTTAACATAGACAAAGATACATATTTCATACTACTCCGAAATTTATAAAAAGCAAGCATAGCTAATTTGTTCATTCAAACCCAGAGGGTAGACCGTTTTTAATTTATAAATCCAACGGCATTCTTTTTGGAGGATCACTTTGTCCCAGTCGCCACCACGTCTGGGTGGATGCACTTTTTCAATACCCACAAAGGATATGGCTTTTACATCACCATCATGGACCTCGTTAATATGTTTCGCAATTGGGGTGTTCTCCTTCCTCCTAATATTGCCAACGTGGTCCTGTATTCTTTTTCTGAGCTCCCTTATAGTTTTCCCTACGTACTCACGGGGACACGTACATCTTGCTTTGTAGACTATGCCTCGGGTGCGGCAGCTCACAAAGTCTCTAATTTCAAATTCTTCACCCGTGACTACGGAGGAAAATTTTTTTGTTTTTTGTAAAAATTCACATGCAGAACAAGATCCACATGGAAAACACCCTTTCGGGGGTTTAGGGAGCCAGGTTTCATTTTGTACTGGGACAAAGTGGCTATGGATTATCCTGTCACCAATACTTCTCCCTTTGCGATAAGTTATCGCTGGGTATGGTGGTATAACTTCCTTAAGGACAGGGTCCATACGCAAAATGTCCCAGTATCTATTAAGGATGGCTCGTACCTCTTTGTGTGCACTGTCATACGTGCCTATCACTCTCATGAGTTCATTACCTCCTTCTTTTCTTTTTGGTATTAGAAGTTCCGATCTCTCTATGCCGGAGGCTACTTCACTAGCTTGAGTGATAACATCATTAGGGTATCCCCTAGTCTGGAAGCGCCGCTGTAATTCATTTCTTTCAGTCTCAAAGTCTGAGCGCGAGGAGCAATTGCGCCTCAGACGTAGAAACTGCCCCTTTGGGATCCCCCTTTTCAGGGAGAAGGGGTGCCAACTCTCCCAGCGGAGCAAGCTGTTTGTCGCAGTACTTTTTCTAAAGATAGTAGTGCTTAGGGACTGATCAGGATTCTTCATGATCTTTACATCCAGGAAATTGATTGTTTTTTTATCAATTTCACTTGTGAACCAACCAGTTACTAGTTGTGACTGCTGTTTTCTCGAATGACCTACTACATGTGCCATTGTAGCAGCACTGCTAAACAACAACAGTGTTACTGGTTACACAGTTTTTAGAGCCTGTCAGCATGGGCCAAGGGAGAATAATGCAGGGTCAGGGGCACCAGCAGAGCTACCGTATTGCTAAAGGTGTAATCTATATTAGGAAATGGTGCTAGAAAGTGAGATTGAGTGTGGTTCTGGCTCCATGTGCTGTCAGAAGGAGGAAGGGAGCCATGTCATTATTCTTCCATCTCTAAAGCCTTTACTGATTAGCCCTTCAGTGTAGGACAGGACTTCAGTGCCAACGATGCTGCATTGTCCTGCATAAAAATCAAGGTTTTCTTAAAAGATGCAGGTGCTTTCCTGTACCACTGCTTGGAGAAAGTATCTTCTGAAAACTGGCAGTATATTTGAGAGTTGATTTTGAGTCCATCAATAACATGGAAAAGTTTAACTAGCTTATCTTTACTAAGGCTGGGTTCTTGCTATGTTTTTGTAATCCATTTCTTGCATCCGCTTTTACAAAAAAAGGAAACATTTGTGTGCATCAGTTTTAAACCGTTTTTCCATTGACTTTTATAGATCAAAATGCATCCTTTTTTTTAAACATACACAGAAATTCGGTTGACCACTTTTCTATGTACAATAAATGTATCCTTTTTTTTAGAATGGAAGTCAGTGGAAAAAAAGGATCAAAACAGATGCACACAAATGCATCCGTTTTTTTCAAAAACGAATAAAAAAAAAAACTAATTGCAAAAATGTAGTGTAAACCCAGCCCGTAGCAGTACCTTACCTCCACCTGGCATCAGTCAGATTGAAGCTCTGTGCTTTTTTACTGATCCAGCCATGGGCCCATCCATCTGGTTCATTAAGAGTCACTCTCATTTCATCAGTCTGAAATATCTGTCTTCAGATATCTTTTTACCCAGTCTTGACATTTTAACTTATGTCAGCTTATGCCATATCCCTGAGCACTGAACACCTTGTACTTCTAGGCATTTCAGCGAGGTTGTAGATTTTTGGAAAATGACAGCACTGAAGGATAACGTCTCCCTCGTCACCTCATGTTTGATTCTTCCTGCCTCATTACACAAACTCACATCACATAATATACTTCAATATACAGTATAGATCATTTCCATAGAAGTCAGTACAAACAACGGCCAATCATACACACAATGCACTAAACAATGGCCGCCAGCAGCCGTACAAATAATATTCACGTCAGTTTTTCATGGATGTTGTCGTTATTTAACTAGATTCACACCAGCATTTAACCTTCCACCACAATTCCATTTCCGTTTTTGTTGTCAGAGGTACAGAACCTTGCGAATCTGTCAAAATAACTCCTCAATAATTAAAGGAGAAGTCAGACGAAAATTTTTATTAAAGTATTGCATTGCCCCTCAAAAGTTATACAAATTACCAATATACAGTTATTACAGGAAATGCTTCTAAAGTGCTTTTTTTCCCTGCACTTACTTCTGCATCAAGGCTAAAATCGCTTACTTACTTCTTAAGCTTCTTGGCTTACTTCTGCATCCTGGATAAAATCGTGATGTCACGACCCGGCTCCCAGAGCTGTGCGGGCTGTGGCTGCTGGAGAGGATGATGGCAGAGGGATGCTCAGTGTCCCTCCAGTGCCCTGTGTCCCTCAGTGTCCCCCTGCCATCATCCTCTCCAGCAGCCACAGCCCGCACAGCTCTGGGAGTCGGGTCGTGACAACACCATTTTATCCAGGAGGTGAAGCCTTGATGCAGTAGTAAGTGGAGGGGAAAAAGCACTATTGGGGAAATGTATTATGCAGCAAAATGTGGTTTTTCGGCGGAAAGTGCAGATTTGCGAATGATTTTAAGCGCAAATGGACGATTTGCGAATAAAATATTTGCAAATCGGCAATTTCCGACGGGTATGCCGGGGGGGGGGGGGGCGGGGAGGGGGTGTGGAGGGGGCAGAACGGGGGGCAAGGACTCATAGTCCGTGTGATTCATTATTTTTGTATCTTAAAGATACGCCTAAAACCTACTCCAGTCCTCAGCTGGCGTAGGTTTTCGGCCGTGCACACCGGAACGCACGGGATTTATGTAGAGTCAGTCCGCCTCCACATAAATCGCCGGAGATGCGGGGGCATTTTTAACGTTTTAAAGATTTTTATTGAAAGTTTTTTTTTCAGTATATTTAACAATAACATCGATAGAAAGTGAGTACACAGATAAGATGAAAACATACATCCGTCAAAATGTATAACATGAAAACATACAACCGTCAAAAAGTATATAAGTCACCAGTTAATGAGAAGATTAGAAGAGAGAGAGAAGGGGCCAGGGGAACAGGGGGGGGGGGGAGAGAGTGGGAAGTGGAGATCGGGGCCGGGCGGGGGGGAGGAGGGGGAGAGAGGGGGAGGGAAAGAAGATGACAATGTTGGAGAGAGTCTAGAGCCCAGTATCGTGGCTCCAGCGAGGAGGGGGATAAAGGAAGTAAGGGGGAAATAAGGGGAGGAGGGAGGGGAGGAAGAGGAAGAAGGAGGTAAGTGGACGAGAAGAGGAGAGAGAAAGAACAGCAGCAAAGACGACTGGCTTTAATCTTTATTGGTAAATTGGTTACAATGTCATGTGCAACTTAAACCAAACATCAAAGAACAACAACAACTCAAACAGGCTGGATCTCAGTGGAAAGGCAGAAATAGAAGCAAAAAGCATTAGTGAGTGGTGAGCAAATAGCAGTATGGGGTACAAATGAAGGTGAAGCAGGAATCTGAATTATAAACAATTCTAAGCGGTAATGGTCACACAATACCTGCTAGAGGCCCAGGCAGCCCATTGGGTTGTAAAGGAGGAGATAGTACCTCGGCCATAAGCTATAAGCTGTTCCAAGGCGTAAACATACCTAAGTTCAGAGATTACGTCCATGGCTAATGGTGGGGTTTTAGACTTCCAACGTCTGGTAATCATAATGCGAGCAATAGTCAAAATTTTGCATGTAAGAGTTCTATATTTACCAGGTATGGAAGATAGTTGGAGGGACAAAAAAGCTTGTGCCGGTGACAGAGGGGAAGTAAGGCCAATAACCTCTCTGAGCAAGGCTGAAATCTGATGCCAAAAGAGGCGCAGGAGTGGACAGTCCCATAGTATGTGGTACAATGTACCAATGTGGCCGCAGCCTCTCCAACAAAGAGGGTCAGAGGCTGGGTACATCATATGGAGTTTCTGGGGGGTGAAATACCAGTGAAGTCTACATTTGACCACGTTCTCCCTTTGTGGAATGCTTATTACTGATTTTAAGGACCATTCAAAGGCTTGCTGCCATTCAGAAGGAGAGAAGGTAGTCTGAAGGTCCTTTTCCCATTTAAGGATATATGAGTCTTTAATGAAAGTGTCTAGGCTGCCCACATAATTATAAATGGGCTTAAGACCCTTCTTACGGCTAACTAATATCAACGGTAAGTGGGTGTCCCAGTTATGTTGAGCCTGTTGGGTAGCTAACATAGTAACATAGTAACATAGTAAACAAGGTTGAAAGAAGACAAGAGTCCATCAGGTTCAACCTAGGAGAATCCTACTGTGTCGATCCAGGAAGGCGAAAAACCCCTATGGGGCAGAAGACAACCGCCCCACCACATGGAGAAACTCCCCCCCCCCCCCCCTCCTCCCCCCCCCCCCCCCGACTGCAATGGCAACCAGAACAATCCCCGGATCAACGTATCACCAGAAATCTAATGCCCATAACTTGTTATATTTTATTGTTCAAGAAAAGTATCAAGTCCTCTCTTGAACTTATTTAATGAATCGGCCATGACAACCTCATGTGGCAGAGAGTTCCACAGTCTTACCGCTCGTACAGTAAAGAACCCGCGTCGATGCTGATGATGAAATCTTCTTTCCTCTAGACGTAGAGGATGCCCCCTTGTCATTGTTACAGACCTAGGAGTAAAAAGACCACTACAAAGATCTCTGTACTGTCCATTCATATATTTGTACATTGTGATCAGATCGCCCCTAAGACGTCTTTTTTCTAGCGTAAATAACCCCAAGCTTGATAACCTGTCTTGGTACTGTAACCCACCCATTCCCTTAATGACCTTTGTTGCCCTCCTCTGCACCCGCTCCAGTTCACCTATGTCCTTCTTATATACCGGTGCCCAAAACTGTACACAGTATTCCATATGTGGTCTGACTAGTGATTTATAAAGAGGCAAAACTATGTTCTCATCTTTAGCATCTATACCTCTTTTGATGCACCCCATTATTTTATTAGCCTTGGCAGCTGCTGCCTGGCCCTGATCACTAAAGTTGAGTTTACTGTCCACCAATACCCCCAGGTCCTTTGCGGAAGTAGTTTTACCCAGTGTTTTATTATTTAGCACATAACTGTACTTATTATTTCTATGGCCCAAATGCATAACCTTACATTTATCCACATTAAACTTCATTTGCCATTTCTCCGCCCAAGCCTCTAGCTTCTCCAAATCCCTCTGTAATATGATATTATCATCCTCTGTGGTGATTACTTTACCCAGTTTAGTATCATCTGCAAAAATGGAGATTCTACTCTGTAGCCCCTCTACAAGATCATTAATAAAAATATTAAAAAGAAGTGGACCCAACACTGACCCCTGAGGTACCCCATTAGTAACTAAAACCCAATCTGAATATTTTCCATCAATGACCACCCTCTGTTTTCTATCACACAACCAGTTACTTACCCATTTGCATACGTTTTCCCCCAGTCCCAGCATCCTCATTTTGTAGACCAACCTTTCATGCGGCACAGTATCAAATGCCTTTGAAAAGTCCAGATACACAACATCCACAGCCTCCCCCAGGTCCAGTACGGTCTGTCCAACACAGTATTTAATTCTTGCAAAATCTTGCCACATGAAGTGGCGTATCTGTAGGTACATAAAGAAATCATGTTTGGACAGGTAAAACTGGGTGCATAGAGACTGGAAACTTCTGAGTTTAGAGTTTTTAAATAATAGGGAGGTGTTGGAAACCCCCTGGTCGACCCACTTTTGCAGTGCATTAAGCGGTAATGAGGGTATGACATACGAAAAGATTGTAGTAGGGGGATGAAGAGATAGGAGAGTGTGGCCAGAACCTTTGCTCTTATGACATAGCTTCCAGCATCTCAGACTGGCGGTCATGGTAGGGGATAAGTGGGTAGGGGTGTTCGAGGGGTCTAGGACTGCCACGTAGAGCAGGTCCTGGAGTTTCCCCCTTTGCGTACGTCTGTTCAATGTTGACCCAATTGAGAGAGGACGAGTCCGCCCACCAATGGCGCATTTGTGAGAGTAGCGTAGCCGTATAATAATAATGAAAGGGGTCCGGGATGCCTAGGCCTCCCATATAGGATGGTTTGACTAAGGAGTTATATTTGATTCTGGGGGGAGGTGGCAATTCCATACATATCTGGAGATGAGACGGCGTATAGCTTTAAAATAATGTTGGAGAATGAAAATAGGGAGGGTTTGGAAGAGGAAAAGAAGTTTAGGGAGGAGAAGCATCTTGAATGCCGCAACACGGCCCATCCAGGATGTTTCAATTTTGGACAGCTGGGATGTTAGGGCATGGAGCTCTGATAAGAGAGGGGGAAAGTTCTTTTGAAACAGTAATGAGGGTTAAGCTGTTATGTTAGTACCTAAATTTTTTATAGAGACACCCTTCCAGTCCAATGGGAATGAGGCTTTCATATGTTGTATCTCAGTTTGGGGGAGATTAAAAGGTAAGACCTCGGATTTAGATTCATTCAGTTTTTAGTAGGACAAGGTCCCAAAGGTGCGTAACAAATGGAGGGCTCTTCCCAGGGATGAGGCAGAACTGCTAAGGGACAGGATCACGTCGTCCGCGTATAATGAGACCACGTGGTTCCTGTCACCTATTTTTATTCCTGTAATTTGAGGGTCGGAGCGAAACAATTGTGCTAACGGCTCCATGGAAATTATGAAAATAATGGAGAAAGTGGGCAGCCCTGCTTCGTCCCATTAGTGATTCGGAAAGGTGAAGACATGGCACCATTCGTGAAAATTTGTGCTGAGGGGTTACTATATAACGCTGTAACATATTTGTAAAACGCACCCGAGATAACAAATTTTTGGAGGGCCGAGAAGGCGTAGGGCCAGGCTATCCTGTCGAACGCCTTCTCGGCGTCCAACGATACCAGAACTGCCCGTAGTTTACGTGAAGTAATATGGTGGACTATATTAATGACCCTGCTTGTCGAGACTGTACAAAGCCTGTCTGGTCATTGTGTAAGATATGTGGCAGAATGTCAGCAAGCCGGGTAGCCAATAGTTTAGCATAGATTTTGATATCTACGTTCAGCAGAGATATCGGGCGAAAATGTTTTGGGTCGTCTGTTGGCTTACCCGGCTTGGGTAGAGTAATTATAGTGGCAAGTTGATTTTCTGCAGGAATGGTATCTGATTCACCAATGGACTGGAAAAAAGAGTGAATGTGAGGTGCTAATAGCGGGAAGAAGGTACAGAAATAGAGATTAGTAAGGCCATCTGGGCCTGGGGACTTGTGGGCAGGTATGGATTTAAGTATAGTTTCAATTTCGGGAATAGTGAATGGGGCTTTAAGATGCTGGGACTGTTCCTCGGTAATTTTGGGAAGGTTGAGGGAACTAAGGAAGGAGTCAATGGCCTGTTGGGACAGGGACCCAGATAACGGATCTTTGCTCAGGTTATAAAGCTTAGCATAAAATGCCCTAAAAGAGTTGGCAATGTCAGTTGGTGTAACTAGTTTACCTTTGGTAATTGGATCCACCAAGTACGGGATGAGTGACTTCGTGTGTTGCGCCTTTAGTCTTTTAGCAAGCAGTTTGCCAGCTTTATCGCCCTGATATAATATAAACTTTTTAATTTGCGAAATTTGTATTCAAAGTCAGATAGAAGGGTTTCTCGTAATTTCTGTCCCAGGGATCTAAGTTCCAATGTAATGGTTGGTGTTTGGCGTTGTTTATGGATGTCCTCAACTTTTCCAATTTCAGCGAGCAAGGAAGTAACCTCCTTTTGACTTTCCCTCTTTACTCGGGAGCCAAGCTTAATTAAAGTGCCCCTAACAACCGCCTTATGGGCGTTCCAAAGTGTCTCAGGGGAAATCTCAGGGGAGGCATTAGTGGCAAAATAGTAACTTATAGTTTTTTCTACCTCAGTTTTGTGGGACGAATGTGATATAAGGTATGCATTACATCTCCACATATAAGTCCTAGAGGCATTGATCTGTTCTGAGACACTGATGGTTATGGGGGAGTGATCTGACCAGGTCCGTGTGAGGATCGAGGCCTCATCGGTGAAATTTTTAAGTCCGGCGTAAAAAAACGTTGGACTTAATAAATGTCCCCCTATATGTGCATTTCCCATAATAGGTGTATATTGGTGATTTGTATAACTTTTGGGGGCAATACAATACTTTAATAAACATTTTTGCCGGACTTCTCCTTTAAACTAGAACTAGAAGTTCACATGTTTTTTTGTTTTTTTTACATTATAGTCAATGATGCCAACTACGAACCCGAACCCTCCGCAATGATTACTGCTGTCTGCCCGCTCCGTGCAGCGAGCGGATCCAGCGGGAGGAATGCCTGAAAAACTGGGATACAGCCATAGCCATAGGCTGTATCCCAGTTTTCCAGGCAGTCCTCCCGCTGGATCCGCCCGCTGCACGGAGCAGGCAGACATCGGGAATCCGATGCCGAGTGTTCGGGTTCAGCCGAACCCGAACCTCGGCGGGTTCGGACCATTCCTAATGCCAACGGAAGGTATTTCCATTTACCTCCATTTGCAAGTTATCTGTCATAATCTGTTTTTTTCACTGAGCATGTGCAGAAGAAGTAAGAGACCAGAAAGGATATAGATATGAAAATGGATGTCGACTGAAGCAAATGGATGTAAATGATCTGTTTTTTTAAAAGCCAAAATGCAAGCAGACCATTAAAAAAACTGATTTTGAAGTCAGTTAGTATTCGTTTGCTCATCTGTTTGTGCTTATATGTTCATGTATCAAAATCTTATTGGGCCAGAAGTTTAGATACCTTTAGGGTAGCTTCACATGTACCGTATTATCCACCAGAACAAAACACATGGGCAATACATTCCTTTTATAAAATATTAATACCTTTATTTAATACCATTAAAAGCGTAACAAAATAAGAATATGCCCCCTAGAGGAAGCATCATACGCGAAACGCGCGTCGGGGTGATCGCCATCTTCACAGTCTAACATGGGTAAGACCATGCTACAACTTTATTATTTGCACGTATGTTAATATTTGGATGTAGTCACTACGATGATGGGATAGGATTTTCAGTATAGGTTATATAACATATTGTTTTGGGTGTGAAGGACCAGATAGTGTTTAGGTTTACTTCTGTCACACTCTGTTTACCATACATATAATCTTTAACACATAGTCGGACATAGTGCAATTGTTACATGTTGTGTCGCATCCCCATGTATACTGTGCAGGTGGTTGTTATTTATTGAGTCTTTTGTCTTTGAGCACGATTTATATTCTTATTTTGTTATGCTTTTAATGGTATTAAATAAAGGTATTAATATTTTATAAAAGGAATGTATTGCCCATGTGTTTTGTTCTGGTGGATAATGTTTTGATGGGTTTCCAATAATTGTATAATAGTGACGGATTTATAGGATGCTGACTTCAGTGAGATTGAAATTATTACGGTGTTGCCGTCACACAGAGCTATTTTGTATAAACATGTACCGTATTGCAGCAGATTTAACTAAATGAATGAATACAGCATTAAATCCGCACTGTAAAATTTGCTGCGGATCCACTGCAGATTTTACAGTGCGGATTTAATTCTGTGTTCATTCATTTAGTCAAATCTGCTGCAGATTTGCAGCAGAAAATTTGCTGCAATATGGTATGTGTGAAGCTACCCTTAAAGGGATATTTTTTTCAGGTTGTGTGTGGCTCTATCCACTTCAGTGGACAAGAATGGAGCTGTTTCTGGAAGAAACCAACTATGATTTTCTAATCCTGGCTAATCCCTTTAAACCCCTTGATTTCCTCAATGGCAGGTCCTGCTCCAGCCTCTGGTCATAGAAAGCGAAGAAGCAAGCATCATAGAAGCAGTAGGGACTAAACTCGTGTTTTGGTGCACTGGAGGTGGGCCAGCCCTCTTCTGATATTCATTAGGACGGGTGGGCTGGTCAGGGTCTTATCGTGCCCCTGGGGGCAGTAATCCCACATCCAGTTCACCAAAATGCCTAATTAGCATATGGTGCTAATATCACACATACTTACCTTCATCCTCAGCACCCTGTGCACTATAGAGAGCTATCAGCAGGTTAGCTTCCATTAATGATTTTATGCAAGCTTATGACTTAAACCCAGTGTCCAGTGAAGAACACCTATGTAATGGAGATAGAGCCAATGACCAAGTTATGTGACTAAGTCCCTTATTGTGTGAACTTAAAAAAAAATAATAATAATAATAATAATAACAATAATAATAATAATAATAACAACAACAATAATAACAATATAGAAGATAAAATTACTATTTTGTCTTTATTACAGCGCATAGAAGCGCCACATTCAAGCAAGTCTATTGAATTATGTTTAAGTGATTTGACAACTAGAACACCTGTTAATGGAAACATTAAAGTTTTCCCTGTGGAGATTTAAGTAAAAGGATTTTTCATCAAGATTATACGTGCATGAAAAACTTTAGAACTTTGTCCGATTTTCTTGTTCAGTTACTTTAGTCTAATTTTTAACGCCAGACCTACTAGATGTGAACCCACTGACTAAGCAGGAGACTAGAGGGCCTTTTACACAGGCCGATTATCGGTCAGGAGTGTGGAGTCATTTTTAGAAACATTCCTTGGGCTAAAAATCGACCCGTGTAAAAGTGACAGCGATGAGCTTAAGAGAAACAGATTGCTGAACTCAGGGAGACCAACCAAACGTCAACACTGCCGGCTTCTAGTGAAAGCGCTTAATGCAGTGAAGTCCTAGGTGCATTGTCCCCTGGGAAACATGAATATGCAAAAGAGGAGCCTGTGGAGCCTCATTGAAGAGTCTCAAAACACAGGACTAGCCAGATATCCCTCCGGGAAGGACACAGCCAAGGGGCAGCTCCTGTTAGGAAACCACCAAAACCACCATATTAAGTGGCCCTATTAGTCAATGTAATGACAAGGGATAAACTAAGTCTAGGTAACCATCCACATACAGCTGTTTCGAGTGTTGCCCCTCATCAGTGTGGAGCAGGATTCTGGCTAGGTGGGAGCAATCTGTTTCTCTTATGGCTCTACTAGGCATTGCTCCCACCTAGCCAGAATCCTGCTCCACACTGATGAGGGGCAACACCCCGAAACAGCAGTATGTGGATGGTTACCTAGCCTTGGTTTATCCCTTGTCATTACATTGACTTTAGGGCCACTTAATATGGTGGTTTTGGTGGTTTCCTAACAGGAGCTGCCCCTTGGCTGGGTCCTTCCCGGAGGGATATCTGGCTAGTCCTGTGTTTTCAGACTCTTAAATGAGGCTCCACAGGCTCCTCTTTTGCATAGCAATGAGCTTAGGACAAGCAAGACACACGATCGTCGGCTAATCGCACTTTTGGACTATGGCAAAATGTATCACTGTTGGCTACACATCTCCCTGTGTAAACAGGTGATGTGCAGCCGATAGCAAAGAGAAACTGAAAGCAAGGATGTGCATATATCCCGGCTGTTAGTTTCCAGATCACACAAGTATTGCATACATACCTTCTGCACTGCGATGTGATCCGACATCCCGCTCTCCAGCTCTCTTGTCTTGCTCTCGAGCCACCATTGTATCTTCAGGCCTGGGGACACAGCAACCGCCAGAGAGCTGGACAGGAGAGCCAGACAGCAGGATGCTGGATTACACAGCAGTGCAGAAGGTATGTATGCACTACTTGTGTGATCTGGAAACTGAGTGAATGGATTTATACATATCTGTGCTGTCAGTTTCCAAGGCCAAATGAATGATACAAAGATCATTTGTGTGGCCCGGCCACTTTGTACCATGTAAAGGCACTGCATTTGCAGTGGCAGATGGCTAAAGATCTGCAGATGTTAAAGGACCCCTAAGATCACCATCCTTTTACTTAGTGTAGGGTTTCCTGCAGTGAATCCTCAGGTCACTGCTTCTGGAGTAGTCACTGTTACAAACAGGTGTAAAGAGACAAAAGACACAAACTCTCAGTAGCTAATAAGCTGACAGGAATCATAGTAGTACATGATGAGGCCAGGGCAGGTGGAATATTTGCAAAACAGCATACAAGGAAAAAACTGAGTAAGTGAGGGTTCTTTTTTTTTTTTTTTTCAAATTCAAGTTTTTATTAAAGAGTTTTCAGAATACAGGAAAACAGATATCAATATATAAAACATACTAGAAGTACAAAGAGCAGGGGTAGGCTATAGAACGCATATAGCCAGGCACAGCAAGCTGTACTACCGGCTCATAAGTGGTTTGAGCCTTAGGAGAAATTAAGCTACCAATACCCGTAAGGGCGTAAGCTAAATGCTGTCTAAAGTAATGTAACGACTAACAGAAAAATAAATAAGGCATTTGGCAACATCTTCATAGTGCAACAATCACTTTGAAAATGCTCAGTTTATCGGCGTAAAGAGACAAAAAGAGAAGACAGGAAGAAGAGAGAGGATGGGGGGGGGGGGGGACCAGGAAAAAACATACAGATAGGACTGAGGAGAGAAACCGGGGACATGCATAGGAGCCATACCTGCAAAATCAGTATCAATCAGAGCCCAAAAAGTCCGGACGCCCTGGAACCACACCAGCCAGCGACAATCTACGTTCTGAGAAGGGGAGGAAAAAGGGGAGTCTAGCTATTCGGCTATGAGAGGCTGACTGTCCTGTAACGGGGTGATGCGAGGAAGTCCAGCCAGGCAAACCAAGTAGAAGTGTAGGAGGAGGCCTCTTTCGGGGTTACCGCAAGAAGTTCCTCCATTCTCTGAATGTGGGAAACTTCCTTGAACCATTCCTCCAGGGAAGGGACATCCGGGGATCTCCAATGCCTGGGGATTACAGTCTTAGCCGCTTGCAGCAGGTGTCGGGTAAGGGATCGTTTGTATTTCTGCTGTGCCATGGGGAACATAAATAGCAAGACAGATTCAGGGGTGTTGGGGATGAGAGCGCCCGTTATCTCAGAGATAAGGGCCACTACTGTCCTCCAGAATGGCTGGAGGTGGGTGCAGCCCCACCAAATGTGTACCATGGTTCCGGGTGCGCCACTGAATCTCCAACACATGTCTGAAACTGAGGGAAACCAATTGTGTAGGGACACAGGGACCCTATACCACAGAGATAAGATTTTATAGCAGGTTTCCTGTGATCTTGTGGCAATTGACGTTTTATGTGTGAGGAAGAAGCAGCGGGACCATTGTTCCTCGGTAAATTGTTTGCCGAGTTCTGTTTCCCACTTCCTACAGAAAGGAGGGAGGTCCCCAGATCTGGTCGATATTAGGAGTCCATAGATGGCGGAGATGGAGTGTGTGGGTGGGGAGGGGGACATGCACAAGCGTTCAAAGTCTGTAAGGGGGCGGGAAAGATGTTTGCCCCTGGAAACAGAGGAATAGAAATAAGTGAGTTGCATATAGGCAAATGGGGCTCTCGTAACTGGGGAGTCAGTGGCAAGAATGGAGGAGAGGGGTTTAAGAGTCCTTGTCCAGAACATGAGCAATACGTAGTGGAGTGTGTTTAGAGAACCCCAAAAAGGGGGTGGACGAGGCACCAGGGGGGAATTCCGGGTGATCTGTGATAGGCAGTAAGGGGCCCAGAGGGTCAATAAGGGAAAGCCAGTGTGGCCCATATGGAGACTAGCTAACGTGTGGCGAGTGGAGAAAGACATAATGTGGGTGTCTGAGGGGGAGGGTGACCATATCCAGGGGAGCGTAGCTAGGTGAGGGTTCTTTTTCTATGGTATACAGACAGAAGTTCAGGGAAAGTGGGTATTTTGTTACTACAATAAACAGACAGACATTCAGTTAGAAGACAGAAGGATGTGGACAGGAAAGAAACAAAATACAGAAAGTTGACTAGTATCTTAGCATAAAGACAAGTGCCATAGCATAGTAGAGAAAGGTATATAACCTTATTGCTCCGAAACAAGGCAATGCAAAAAGAGCCCTTAAAGGGGTTTTCTATTACTTTTTTTTTTTTTATTGATGACCTGTCCTCAAGATAGGCTATCAATATCTGACAGGTTGGGGTCGGACTCCCACTCCTGCTGATTAAAGAGGCAGCCGAAGAGTAATCGAGCACTCCTTTATATCAATATATCAATACCATTTTCTATAGTACTTTGTAGAGAATCTGTTCATTGAAAGCATTTCTATATCTAATGGACCTTTCAGTCTAAACCTTTTTGATCTAAAATCTTTGTCAGACTGGTTTCTAAGCATGTTCTGCTCAGTCTGTGACCTTAATCTGGGTGCATTTTACAGTACTTATTACTGCTGTGTGACCCTTGTCCCCACCTGCCCACCCACTGTTCTATTGAATTGAGCTTAGTCCACTATAGAGTTGTATGGTCTACCTTCCGTTCAGTAGAACCATAGGGGGTCTGCAACTTGCATCTGCAAAACAGAAAATAAATTGTGTCCATATTACGCCCAAATGAAACTGGCCTGAGGCAACTTTCACTCTGCAGTATTTGGATCAGTATTTAACATCAGCATTTGTATTTCAAAACCAAGGGGGGATTTTAGAGGAAAACCTATAATGGACAGATTTGTACTTTTTTGTATTTTGGACAAACTCCTTGTTTGACTTACAAATTCTGATGCAAAGTAGTCACCACTTTACTGCCATATTCTGACATGTCTTTTATATACAAACATGTAAACCTTTTGTAATACTTATGTCTTTGTTTCCGATGGAAATATGTGATTTAGTTCACATTGTGACCTTTGATGTGCACTTTTTCCAGTACAGATTTGAAATACTCATTGTGGAGCGTAAATAAGTGTCATGTTGCTTATTTCACACTTGTCCAATGTAAAAAACACAACAGGTGCATGTGTTTTGATGGTTTATAAACTGTGATTGACATGAAAGGGTTATTCTCATCTCACCTCATATCTGTTGTCAGTTATTAAAGGTGTATGGCCACCTTTAGACATACTGGATAGAATTAATCTGTAATAGATAATTAATTTTACATGTTGATGGACACAGCTGTGAATCGTCCATTGAATTATTGACCTGTAGGGAAGCCCATCCTTATTTATTTGCGACTAAGGGTTCGTTCACATCAGCTTTTGACCATCCGGCACCATTCAGTCTACCTTTTCCGTTTTGGAGTAAGTAAAACGGAAACTGGCGGATCCGTTAAAATCCCCATAGACTCCCATGATATTTTAGTGTGCTCCGTTTGCCCTAATTGTGCTCCGTTTGCATGCAATCCGTTCAAGATCCGTTTTTTTGAACGGAGGAAAAAATTGTGTTTGCAGTAATTTTCTTTCCGTTTCAAAAAACGGATCACGAACGGAAAGTGCAGTTCCGTTTTTTTTTTACATTGTAGTCAATGAGGACGGATCTAAAACGGAAGGTATTTCCGTTCACATCCGTTTGTTTTCATCTGTTTATGCACTGAGCATGCGCAGAAGCAGCAAGAAACCAAAGAAGAAAAATAAACTGATAGAAAAACGGATGCTGACTGATGCAAACGGATGCAAACTGATGTACAAAAGTCATTTTTTTAAGCCAAAATACAAACGGACCATTAAAAAAAATGAACATTTTGCAATCAGTTTGCATCAGTCTGCTCATCAGTTTATGCTCATCCGTTTAATTAATATAGACGAATTCGTTAGAAACAAAGAAAAACGCTGATGTGAACGTAGCCTAAGTCCATCTTGCTCCTGGTGCTGGCTTTAAAAATTTTGATCTCCAGTCCTTCTCATCAGCTCTGTACACATTATGGTCTTTTGCACTAATAAGCCTATAAACAATCATGCTCACCCTTTGTGGACATGACCAACAACTCACAAGGTCTTGGATAGTGATGAGCAAACTTACCTAATGTTCAGGCTGGTCAGAACCCAAACGCTCTGCATTTGACTCCTGGTGGCTGAAGAAGTTGTATCCATGTTTTCCAGGCCCTAGAGCTGCATCCATGTCCTGGGAGTCAAATGCTGAGTGTTCGGGTTTGGACAAAGTACATTCACTCGTCACTACTCTTAAAGGACAACTCCGGCGGGACCCCCCCCCAAAAAAAAAACACAGACACACACAGACACCATACTCACCATCCCTCCGGTGACGATCGTCACTCCATCCGCCCGCCGTCCGCCTCACCGTCACCTGCCTCCGCCGTCCAGCGATGTCTCTTGCTTCCGGGTCCATGAGAGAGAAAAGGCTGCCAGTGTGCTTGCGTGGAGTGCATCACATGGCTTCCAGCAAGCTCAGCCAATCAGGGCTGAGCAAGCTGGAAGCCATGTGATGCGCTCCAGCCAATGAAAAGGCTGCTGGTGCGCATGTGCACCAACAGCCTTTTCTCTCCCATTCACTCTCAATGAAGACGCCGAAGAGGAAGAAGACCCGGACCGCCCCCCAGCTCTGACGTCACCCGACACCAGAGAAGAGGACCGTGACGACCGTAATAGGTAATGTATATATTCTTGAACTTCCGTGGTGGGGGGTTGGGGGTCGGAAAGTGGGGGAAGGGGGCCAGACCGGGTATTTAACCACATTACAAAGTTATATAACTTTGTAATGTGTGTTAAATAAGCCAAAAAAAATTTCGCCGGAGTTGTCCTTTAAGTCCTTTATATATGCAACAGTCTTTGAGTCAATATATTCTTTCTCATGGCTTGTGTTAAAGGCAAGAGTTCATCATAGAGAGGAGATTTCATTAGTAAATTATGTTGTATCCCCATGACACAGCAAAATCTCTTTGTGGATTTGACTACATGAACGTCAATTAATTGATGGAGCTCATACTTTCACCAGTTTCACTTTTATTAATTAAAAGGCTTGTTTTTTTTTATTTTTTATACTGACAACATGGAGATGGATTATCCCAGATTTAAGCCATTTTTTGGGCATATAATGTGCTTAAAAAAGTCACAGATTATGACATATAACACATATGTCAATACAAAAAAAAAAAAAAAACGTCATGAGCTCTGAGAAGACATAGAGCATGGGTCTCCAAACTGCGGCCCTCCAGCTGTTGCTAAACTACATTTCCCATCATGCCTGGACAGCCAAATCCAAAGCTTTAGCTTTTAGGCGTGATAGGAGTTGTAGTTTCACAACAGCTGGAGGACCGCAGTTTGGAGACCCATGACATAGAGGGAGATTTATCAAACATGGTGTAAAGTGAAACTGGCTCAGTTGCCCCTAGCAACCAATCAGATTCCACCTTTCATTTTCCAAAGAGTCTGTGAGGAATGAAAGGTGTAATCTGATTGGTTGCTAGGGGCAACTGAGCCAGTTTCACTTTACACCATGTTTAATAAATCTCCCCCATAGTGTTAGTCGGATTTTTAATGGAAAGCCTTAAAATGGTGCAAGGGTAGGCACAAACCCATGGTTGAGCCTAGTATTTTTAAATATAATTCTCAGATTATCAAACAGTCTCAGATGGTCAAAATTTTTTAAGAAACCTATACCTTAAAATTTGACAGAAATTGCTGTATCTTCTTTATTTAGACTATAAGATAAGATATGCACGTCTTACTAGATGTGGTCCATTGAGTTCCACAGTATTACCACTCAATTTCCAAGTTTATACAAAGTTTATGTTTCTTTGTTTTAGCATTTTTGTTCAGTTAGTCATCAGACACGGGTCTGAATGAACCTCAGTCTGAGGCCGAGAGAGAATGACTCCCTTCAACACCTGTAACCTCAAAGCAAGAACGCCCCAAGGAAAGTGTTCTTGCTTGTCATAGAAACTAGAGGTTCATATGGTGCATGTAGCGTAAGAATGTTCTATCCTGAAGGCTCAAAGTATTTCAGCTTTGTGATCCGAGTTATGTTTTCCAAATTTCCTCTGTTAAATATTGATGCCTAACAAATGTTACTGCAGTTTAAATAATTCCTATTCTCCGAGGGTCCTTGTGCATGGTAGGAATTAAAGAGGAACTAATCCTAGGAAAGGAGTTTTGATATGTTTTGGGGGCAGGCATTTTAAAAAGCAGAACATTCGTTTAACTCACTTCCTGCAGATATGTGTGTAATTCCTTTTTAACTGCCTCATCCAAGTGCCATTGAAAGTGGCATGGTGGTAAAAAGTATCTGCGATGTAAACTACTTATACATTAGCACACTGGTCTTCCCTCTATAGGAAATAATGTCCCAACTGTCGGAAGTCCCTGTGATCCTGGTTTTACCTGCACCTTTATAAATAGAAATACACTTTCAGGCTATGTTCACACAATGTATGAGTCCGGGTCACGGAACGGCCGGTCTCTGAAAAGATCATGATCAGAATCATGATTTTTGGCGACGCAGTATTCTGATGCAGGCGCATCCGTGTGCACCCACATCAGAACTCCCCACAGCAAACTATGGAGCGAGCGGCCACTTCCTGTGTAAACAGGAGATGTGTGATAAAGGGAAACTGAAAGCACATATATGAGTATACAGACCCAGAGAAAAAGCAAGGGCTGCACCTCATACCCATGGTTAACACTAATGCCTCTCGGCCATATTTAAAAACCAACACCAGAATGTTGGTATACAATTTGATTAAACCACATTGCCTCATGTACCACATGCAGGTCTTTTGGCACACATGAGTCCCTATGCTAAAAACAACACTGTGTCGGTCAGCGACCACCAACCGCACCAAGCAAGTGCCAACAGGGGAGGGGGGCCACAGAATGGCCCTGCAACCCACTGTCACAGCACCGAACCCCAATGGTCCCCTCACATCCCACAAGCGCCGCCGGTGGAGAAAGCAGCCGCCAAGCAACACAAGTGTGAACAAGGTGTTACTACTCACCAGTGCACCAGCAGGTAGAATGGGAGAAAGAGAAGGTACTTCCCATATGTGCACAGGTGCTTCCTGCTGATTGGGGGTCACATGGGTCTTACAAGGGAGGAGTGCAAGCCACATAGAAAGGAGAGAAAATTTAAAATACAGACCTAGAGAAAAAGGAGTGGCTGCACCCCCACCCATGATTAACACTAATGCCTCTCAGCCACATTCAAAAACCAACGCCAGAATGTTGGTATATAATTTGATCAAACCATTTTGCCTCATGTGTACCGCGTGCAGGTCTTCTGGCACACATGAGTCCCTACACTAAAAACCAGTATGCCAAACCAGAGAGAATAGTGGGCACCACCCTATAACTTGAGTGCTAAACCAATGCATATAAGAAACACAAAAGGACTATAAAGAAAAAGCATATGCACAAAAAGGTAGCACATCAAGAAATAAATAGCCTTACAATACACAAAATATATACAAAACAGGAGCAGTAAACCTAGGGAGACAATCTCTAAATGCCACTCAACATTAAAAAAAATAAAATGTCATCCTTGGTCCAGCTGGTGTCCCAGCCCAGACTCAACAGCCTACCTGACCCCAGACACCGCACATGAGGAAAATGCAATAAAAAAAATCCCCCAAACTATTACAAAAATAATGGGTAATGCAGTGACTAATAATGAAAAGTGTACTGAAAACAATATCACCATGTGCAGTCCAGTAGATGAAACGATTGGTCAGGTGGGAGCAGCAAAAACACCCTACATGTTCCGCCGTACCCGGCTTCCTCAGGCCACAGACCTGGATGCCGTCTCACAAGCAGCGTGGCTGGTAAGTATAGACTGCTGCTTGTGATGTGGAAACTGACAGCACAGATAGATACATACATACACACACAAACACACACATATATATATATATATATATATATATATATATCTGTGTTGTCAGTTATCCTTTATCGTTATCAGCCACACTTCTCCTATTTACACAGGTGTGTGGGGAGGGGGGGGGGGAGGCATCCGAGCACCCAAATCCCAAATGTTTAAAACTTTTGACATGTCTGTGAACACTTTAAGCATTCAATTGCATAGCACTTAGAATAGGCGTAACCTTTCAGCCTTTCTTGACTGCTCTATTCTGTACCATTTATCTTCAGGGGGTAAGCAACAACACAAAAAGTCCAAACTGTACAATACTTTCTTTCCGTCCATGACAGATTTTGAAGAACGATGACATGGGCCAATATGTTTTATTGCCCTAGGTGAACAAAAATTACTTAATCACTTTTCATGAGTTTTCTTCTCTTTAATTCTGGTGCTTATGACTGGTGTCTGGACTGTGCCCATATACTGTACAGGTGCCCTTTGAGCTGGATCTCTCGGTTACCTCTTTAATGTTCTTAAACATTTTATATATTCCCGGAATTCATTCTAGAAGTCACAAGTTTTATGACTAACAGGCTCCCTGCAGTAGGTGAGGGGTGAAAAATCTCTGTGTTAACTTTTGCAAAAAAACGTGCTACAACATAGAGAATTCAGTGCATTCTTTCCTCAATAGCATACACAGTTGAATTTTTTTGGTCCATGTTGGTACAAGTGGTGCATTTGGTGACTGTTGTTTTTCCTGTGTTTTTCTTGTACCAGAGGCTCTTTACCATTTAGCATGACAATCACAGAGCCATTGCTGCACTTATTTTCCATCCTAGTTAATTCCAGGGCGTTCCATCTACTTTAAACATGTATTTATTTATGGACATTGAAGATGAGACCATGTATGGCTGTGAATACCTATTATTCTATTCATGGCCGGGGTTGCTGTTGATTACCACATATGTTGCTACATGATTGACTGAAGTTCATCATCAACTGCATGCCAAGAGCTGTTTTTTATGCGCCATTGTTATTTAGTCGGTCCATTCAACCACAAATCTATTCCTTGCTTTACTGCAGAGCACTGAGGGATAGATTTATAATGGCGATACCAGCTGTCCTGGTGAAAGCAGATTTCCAGGCGAAACAAATAGTTACAACATACTGTTCAGCCTGTGCAGCCGATTGGAGGCAGAAAATCCATTGTACATGATCACGATGCGGTGCCAGTGTCTTGCTTTGTTTCTGCACATCTTCTGACTCATAACAAGCTGCTTTTAAAGCAAAGTGTGAAAATCAGAAGATAAATTCACATGTTGTTATGGGGCCAAACGTCTCTCTTCACTGATTTCCCTGCTACATTAACTCTTCCAGAGGCTGCCAGTGATGCCTTCACCGATAACATCTTGTCCTGGCCTTGGAAGTATTATGCGGACATGCCTAGAGGGAGAAGCCTATTTAAAGCATCGCATCCTACAGGCTAAAACCTATTAGAAATTCAGCCAAAGTTTCTGCAGTTATTTATCTGGAGCCTTTGCAGCCTATTGGCAGATTATTAGGTTTTTTTCTCATAAAGCATTGTCCCTTAAAATAAAATTTCAAACCATGTGACCTGTAGAGTCTGGCTGAATAATGTAGATGAAGTATGATGGTTTCTACTATTGATCCAGATGATGAGCTGATCACAGTGTGCCCCCGTGACACCATCAGTAGGCTGTAATCTGTATGGGAACATGACTGCAAGCATTCATTTATTCTGCAGCACCTCCACAGGGGAAATGAAGCATTACACTTTCCATTAAAGATAATGGGCTGTCCATGTACTGCATGCACATAATGGTTCCTTTAGAGCTAGAGACTCTTATTGCAGTCAGTCCTTGCTTTTAGTAAGAAATACGAATCCTGAATGGGATCCTATATACCAATTTTCTAACTGAAAAAATATTTAAAAATGGGTTTTCTAAGGAAGTCAACTCACTTAACAATACCTTAAAGGTCGTATCACACACAGCGATTTGCATAAAGAAGTTAGGGTCCAATTACAGAGAAAGATTATCTGATAGATTATCTGCCAAAGATGTGAAGCCAAAATCAGAAACAAACTATAAATAGAGATCAGGTCATAAAGGAAAGCCTGAGATTTCTCCTCTTTTCAAATCCATTCCTGGCTTTGGCTTCAAATCTTTGGCAGATAATCTGTCAGAAAATCTTTCCGTGTAAATGGACCCTCAGCCATGACCTGTCAGGTGCCATTATTGGCCATATTCAGCCAATTATCGGCCTTTATGGCCAATAATCACTTGGTGCATTAGCTCCTGTTAAAAGGCAATGATCAGCTGGCATGCACGATGTCAGCTGGTCCCAGTCTTTCAACACGTTGAAAGATTTTTGAACGATAATGACAGTCTGCTGATCGTCACTCCGTGCAATATGAGCTCCTATGGGCTTCCCAGAAGATCTAAAGATTGTCCTGGGAGCCCCTCCTGCAGCTCCTCATAGGCTCCCTGCTCTGACCAGCTCGCTGCTCGTGTAATAAAGCCAGCAGCAAGTGGGGAACAAGGAAAAAGCGAGCGCTGATCGACCCATGAAATAGGGGCCTTACTCCTTGCTCCACGCTTGCTGTCTGGGCTATTACATGCACAGGCGGCGAGCCGAAGAGCTGTGGCAGGGGCTGCCTGGATGATCTTTATTTTACGTGGATGACGAGCAGCAGCTTGTCGCTGTCATGATCGGCGGTTTCAACATGTTGACAGACCAAAATCAGTCGATATTGTGCATGTTGGCTGGCTGATTGTGGTCTTTTAACATGCCCTATTACACTAAACGATTATCAGATGGTAATCGGCCAAGTACGTCCGAT